>NW_021620336.1:32030-103584 GCF_004785775.1 Grammomys surdaster
AAGGCAAAAAAGGCAAAAAAGGCAAAAAAGGCAAAAAAGGCAAAAAAAGGCAAAAAAGGCAAAAAAGGCAAAAAAGGCAAAAAAGGCAAAAAAGGCAAAAAAGGCAAAAAAGGCAAAAAAAGGCAAAAAAGGCAAAAAAAGGCAAAAAAGGCAAAAAAAGGGCAAAAAAGGCAAAAAAGGCAAAAAAAAGGCAAAAAAAGGCAAAAAAGGCAAAAAAGGCAAAAAAGGCAAAAAAGGCAAAAAAGGCAAAAAAGGCAAAAGGCAAAAGGCAAAAAAGGCAAAAGGCAAAAGGCAAAGGCAAAGGCAAGGCAAGGCAAGGCAAAGGCAAGGCAAGGCAAGGCAAGGCAAAGGCAAAGGCAAGGCAAGGCAAGGCAAAGGCAAAGGCAAAGGCAAGGCAAGGCAAAGGCAAAGGCAAGGCAAGGCAAGGCAAGGCAAAGGCAAGGCAAGGCAAAGGCAAGGCAAGGCAAGGCAAGGCAAGGCAAGGCAAAGGCAAAGGCAAGGCAAGGCAAGGCAAAGGCAAGGCAAGGCAAGGCAAGGCAAGGCAAAGGCAAGGCAAAGGCAAGGCAAGGCAAACCAATTCAAACCAGAAACTTCTTCAATGATGCACACCAATCTATTTTCACTATTCTACCCTCTTGTTTTATTATTTTGACTAATTTTGTTTTAAAAGAACTATTTTACATGCCTTATAGTCACAAACTCATTCTAAATTTTTTTTTTTGTTTACATGCATTTGTTTTCTTGAGCATAAAGTTTTCAGGGTCCACTCTTTTTCCATACATGTGGTTTTTGCTTCTTTTTAAAGTCTGGATGAAGAATTAATGTCTCTAGTCATAGATTTGGGCTGCTCTCAAACTTGTTCAGAGAAGTTTATTAATGTTCCAAGTACTGAGAATATGAAACTGTAGATGTGGTAGCTATATTAACCTTCCTTCCTAGAATCTCCAACGCTCAAGGACCATCTTGGAGGGGCGGGACAGAAAGAATGTAAGTGCTGGAGGATGGGAAGGAGTCCTGAGAAATGCTGAACTCTGGACATGATAATGCTCACAGCATCCATTGCTACCCACACCAAACCTATATAAGATCAAGCCAGTTAAAAATTCCAACATGTCTCCTAGGCATGTCAGAAGCTATTCCATAGTTTCACCAACATGACTCAAGGATGAGCTAAATAAGGATATAAGTCCCTAACTCTATATGACTAATCACAGGCCAATAAAGAATGCTTAAAATAGGAGAAATATCCTCCCCAAGAAAGGGCACAGCACTTGGTAAACTAATACCAAAAGGACTGCACTGGAAAAATACATGTAATTAACAGTATACAGACTGAATAGGTGGTTGTGTTATGTAATTGTATGTATGTATACACAGATATGTATGTGACAATAATTGATGAAAGAAGAGTTTATGGAGTTGAAAAAGCAAGAAGGTGTATATGGGAAAGTTTGGAAGGTAAAAAGGGAAAGGGGTAAATGATGTAATTATGAGCACAAAAATAAAAGAAATAATGTTAAAAATGTTCCATAGGAAAAAAAAAAACAAATGAATAATCCCAACATGAAGGGAAAAAGGGTTTCTGAGACCCCCACTCTAGCCAGGGTACTCTGGGCAGTTGCTGACTTCTGGGGGAGAGAGGGTCACTTGTCTTTAGGAGCATGGCCCCTGGTGGGTCCTCATGTAGGCAGCACTAAGGGAATTATTAGCGGGTGGGTTGGGGGAGTGTACTTTGTATGATTTCTCCCCTTTTCCTCCTGTGACTGATTTCTAGATTAATTGCATTGTTGACAAAAAGGAACTTCATATGATTTCAGCTTTAAGATTTAAAGATTGTATTATGGGACCTATCATGGTTTATCATGGAGAACATTTCCTGAGTGATTTAGAAAGAATATGTATTCTGTTACTAGTGGGTGATATGTTATAGATGACTCTCCTAGGTTAATATGATCTACAGTATTGTCAGATACATCATTTCTTGTTTTTTTTTCCTTAGCGTTTTATGCACTTTTGAAAAAGATATTATTTACATCTTCCCCCTTATTGCATTTCTGTTTATTCCACTGTTGAGATTGGCCAATATTTGTTTTACATATTTAGATATACGAAATTGGATGAATGTTTATTTATCTTCCTTGTGAACTGACTCATTATGATTATGTAATGTCCTTTTATTGTCTTGTGATAATTGAGTTCATTTTGTGTTGGTCATCTAGAGCCTACAGTTGAGCGAAGGGCCCCGTCTTAAGTGTGGTTTGTATATCCAGTGAGACTCCATTGGAGAAAACTGGTTTTTCCTTTGTAAACAGTTGTAGATAACTTCTTGGTTAGAGATTGAAGCTTGAGTCCACTTCCCTCTCTTAGCACAGCAACCATTTCTAAGTTCTACCTGTGCAGGCTCTGTGCATATTGCTTCAGTTCCTGTGAGTTCTTATGTGTATCAGTTCTATATCTGGAAGGCATGGGTTCCATAGTCTCATCCATCACCTCTGGTTCTTACAGTTTTTTCTCCACCTTTTGTGCAGAGCTTCCCTGAGACCCAAGGGGAGGGTCTGATGAAGACATCCCATTTAGGATTGAGGGTCCCAATGTCTCTCATTCTGCACATTGTCTAGCTGTAGATCTCTATATTCGATCACATCAACTGCAGGAGGAAGCTTACTCTGATGATTGATGAGTGAGACACTGACATATGGATATAGCAGAATGTTGTTAGGTGTCATTTTTATTGCTATGTCCCTTTAGTGGATCAGCAGTATTCGGTTTTCTTGTAAGCCCATTGCCTCTTTAGTCTCAGTTTCTTGGGCACCTGAGCATTGTCAGGCATTGGTTCTACCTCATGGGGTAGACCTTAAATTCAACCAGATAGTGGTTGGTTATTCCTATAGTACTTGTTCCACCATTGCACCAGTATGTCATGCAAATGGGGAGGGATACCACTTCATGTAAGTTGAAAAGAAAAGTCTGTCCTTGTTGACCCTCACATCCTGAGAACCCATCTTTTAAATGAAACAGAAAATATTCAAGAATTTACAGACATAGCAAACCAGAAATATGGCATATTTCAGAGCTTATTCCAGAAGGATAGACGTGAACAGAAGAAACTGTCAGCCCTAGAAACACAGGGCATATCTGTTCCAAGCAGGTTCCATCACCAAATCCTGGGCAATAGGCAACAAAGATAAATACATAGTCACTGAGTAGATTTTTAAATTTTCTTGACTTTCTAAAAAGAAAACCTGAAAAATAAATTATTTGTTTTGAGCATTTTCTGCCCCATCCCCCCAGATGACAATAACAATAAAGAAATAAACTTAAGGCTAAACTATTTAAACACTATAGAAATGTGTTAGATATAACACATTTTTATTTAATTTGCTTGTTTAAATTTATTGCTTTCTCCATGTTAAGCATTACAACAATATTTTGTAATATTTATTGGTTTTCTCCTGTGTATTTGTCTGTATATATGTGTTATATATTCCTTTTTTTTGTTTTTCTTTTTTAGAAATGATTTTACTTATTTATTTACTTTATATCTTGGTCACAGCTCCTCCCTTCTCTCCTCCCAGTCCCACCCTCACAAATCCCTCCCTTCATTATCCCCTCCTTGTCTCCTCAGAGAAGGGGAAGTCTCCCTTAGGTACCACCACACCATGATATATCAAGTCACAGAAGGGCTAAGTGCATCCTTCTGTGCCAGGCCAGCTAGGGGAAGGGAATTCAATGGCAGGCAACAGAGTCAGAGATAATCCCTGCTCCATTTGTTAAGGAGCTCACGTGAAGACCATGCTGCATATCTGCATCACATGTATGTGTGTGGGGGGCTAGGTCTAGCCTTTGTATGATCTTTGGTTGATAGTTCAGTCTCTGTGAGCTCCTCGAGGGCCCAGTTGGTCTCTGTTGGTCTTCTTATGATGACCTTGACCCCTCCAGCTAGCTCAATCCTATTCACAACTCTTCCATAAGACTTTCCGCTCTGCCTGATGTTTGGCTGTGGTTCTCCATATCTGTTTCCATCAGCTTCTCAGGAGACAGTTATTTTAAGCTTCTGTCTGCGAGCATAGAAGAGTATTATTAATAGTGTCAGAGGTTGGCTTTCTCCCATGAGATGGTTCTCAAGTTGGGCTAGTCATTGCTTGGCCATTCTCTCAATCTCTGCTTCATCTTTATTCCTGTGCATCTTGTGGGCAGGACAAATTTTGGGTTGAAGGTTTTGAGACTGGTTGATGTCTCCCTTTCCTCCACTGGAAGTCCCACCTAGGCCTAGCTACAGGAGAACAGGGATGCTGGGAGAGAGAATAAAAATTGATATGTATGTGGGCATCTCTGGAACTAGCCTAAGACCAGAGGATCCCAGGAGTCAATGGGAGTGACTCTAATGGTGACTCCTAGCAATGGAGGATGTGGACATTGGTGTACTGTATATTTCTATACAAATATATATTTTGTTTTTCAAATTAAGATGAGATCATCTTAAAAACCTATTATATGATTAATTTTTTAATAATTACTTTATTTATTTATTTATTTATTTATTTATTTATTTATTTAGTATATAATCCTGAATTGTTGGGAGCCGACTCCTAGCAGAAAGCGGCTATCATCTTTGCAGCCATCTCGAGCCATATACCCTGACAAGAGACTTGTTTTCTACAGCCTGCAACAGCTGAGCACACTCTGATTAACATCTTGTTTTTCTCACATATCTTGTTTTGCTGCTTAGTGCTCCCAGCTGCTAGGTGCACGTGGTATCCATGCTGCAAGGCACGTGGCATAGTGCTTTCAGCTGCGTTCCCCTGTTTGTCCACGAGGGCAAGGCATGTGGTATAGCGTATAAATACCCAGGATTTCCTTTCAATAAAAGAGACTTGATCAGACCCTCCGTCTTGTCTCCATTCTTCGCATCTCTTGCCCCTCCATCCTCACTCTCTCTCTTGCTAGACCCTGACCGATGTACTGGAGCAGCAGCTCAGGCCAGGGTACTGAATGGCATGGGATATGTGTAGAGATCAGAGGATAATTTGTGGGAATCAGTTCTCTCCATCTACCATGTTATTTCTGCCAGTTGGCCATCATGTTTGGCAGCAATTGCTTTTACCCACTGAACTAAATTCTCAAGTCAGGGGTAGATAAGATGCTTCTCTTTGGATAATGTCTGGTGTGAAATAAAAGCAGTTCATTCTTTCATCTTGAAAGTGTATGGGGGTTGGGGAAAGCAGAGTCAGGGCTCAGGCACCACAGAGCATCTGTTCTGCTTTGAGGTGGTCCACCTGCTCACAGATGCAACTTGACTGTAAACTCTTCATTTTGTTGCATTGTTTCTTTTTCTTTAAAAATATTTGACACTTTTTTAGAATATTTTAAAATTTATTATGATATAACAATATATTTTATGTATATTTTGAGTAGACTTAATATTCTTATGATATTGAGTCCTATCATGGGACGAAGTATCTATGTATTTGTCAGGGTCTTGTTGGTTAAATATTTAGTTTTTTATTTATGTGTATGTATGTCTGTGTATGCACACATGCATGAGGGTCCCATGCAAGCTAGAAGAGAGTATTGGATTCCATGTAGCTGGAGTTACAGGTGTGCACTAGTTAGTTTTTGTTCATTTCTCCCAGACTAGGGTCAACTAGAGAGAGGGAACGTCAAGTGAGAAATTGCCGCCATCAGACTACTTTGTAGGCAAGTCTGTCGATGTTTTATTAAACTTGATATAAGAGGACCTGGTTCATTGTTGGTGGTGTTATGGGTAAGAAATTTGGCCTGGGCTGTGTAAAAATATAACATAGCAAGCCATTGAACAATTTTCCTGTATGATTCCTACCCCTGCTTCTGCATTTCTCCCTTTATTCCCATAAATGATGAGATCTGCAAACCAAGCATACCTTTTCCTCCTCAGCTTGCTTTTGATCAGTGCTTTATTACAGCAATAGAAAACAAACTATCACAGGGTGGTTGAGAGCTGCTCTGATGGTTTCAATATATTTGGCCAGGGAGTGGCACTATTAGAAGGTATGGTCCTGTTGAAGTAGGTGTGGCCTTGTTGGAGTAGATGTGTCACTGTGGGTATGGGCTTTAAGACCCTCATCCTAGCTTCCTGGAAGCCAGTATTCTGCTAGCAGCCTTCAGATGAAGAAGAAGAACTCTCAGCAGCTCCTGAGAACCATGCCTGCCTAGATACTGCTATGTTCACATTTCGCTGATAATGAACTGAGCTTCTGAACCTATAAGCCAGCCCTAATCAAATGTTGTCCTTATAAGAGTTGCCTTGGTCATGATGTCTATTCACAGCAGTAAAACCCTATCTAAGACAGCTGCCTAAGGCACATGCTAGGAAATGCACAGGGGTCCTCTGAATAGCTTCACGGCTCTCTTAGTTGCTAAACTAACTCTCTCATCCTTCACCCATGTATCTTTAAAAGACTTTTGTCAGATGTTATTTCAATTTAACAAAATAGTAGCAGTAGGTTTCCCCCTTAGCTTATAAGCTCCCAACATCAGGCACTAGTTTCCTCCTGTGAGACAGGTATGAAAACCAATCAGAACTATTCATGCTATGATGTTTGTACCACTCTTGTACCGATGGGCATATCTTATCATACTGGTCAGTATGTAGCTCAATAATAAATAAAAATATTATATTTAATAAAGGGGTTTTACTTATGTTTAATGCTTTATTCCATATGTTTTTTTATCTGCTACATGATCTGTTTATTAAGTTTTCCAATAAGTAATTGTCAACTTTTAAGAAAATATGTTGTCTTTTCAGCTATTATACTGGATATGTTTTTCTTTACCATGGTTTTAACAGTAGGTAACAAAATAACCTGGCTAGATTTAGAAGGCAGAACAAGTAGACTCACACAAAGTGGCCCTGGAGAAAGGATGAGCTTTTGTTCATCCTTATATTTATGGATATGTAAACATTCTATGGATTGGATTCTGGCTTAATTCTTGCTTCCACAATGCCCATCTCTCTGGAGAGTCCTTTCTGAGAATTCTATGAACTCTTCACTAACACTTACAGTTAGTGGCTCTGGTTTTGAAATTTTATTTCCAATTTTGGTTCAGTTTTATTTTTGAACCCTGTATTCTATGTGCTTGTAGAGGATCTGTGGCTTCGGGGTCTCTTTCTGTGCCACCACAGTGACCACTGGGGATTTAAAAAAATTTTTTACTTTATCACTTCTTTTGAATCACTTTACTTTTTATTTTTTGGATTAAGGAGAAAACCATCCAAATAAAAAGAAAATCTCATATATGTGTTATACATTTTTAACTTATGTGCTCTGAAAGAAGCATATCTCTCTTAGAGATTTCTAAAGGTGGTAGTTTCTATAGTCAGTTATATCACAAAGACATGGGTTTGAGACTTGGAAACCCTTGAATTTTGATTTTGTCATTTATTAGTTTTTTAAAAAATAGTTATTTTTTCCTGAAGTATCATCAAAGAAGTGAAAAAAACCCAAATTTTTCTGCCATATTACTGATGTGGATAATGTTGATGTAAAGGAGATACAGATATTGATTATGAGTGTGCCCTATATAACTGACAGCTGCTATTTTGATTTTTGCCAATGGCTATGAGAAAGAAGAACACTGTTATAGCTTCTTGTGTCTCCAGATTCATTTACTTAATACTTGTTAAAAAAGATGGACAGCGGATCACTGGGCCAGAAAGATGTTTGAACAGACTGTTTTAAGTAACAGCCAGGTGATAGCTGCACATAGAATCTTGGGTGGCTCCAGAGAGCTATACCCTATCACAAGACAGTCAAAGCCAGGCTTTGAAGAATAGTCTTTTCTTTTCCACCATTGTCAGAAACCTTTCCACCTTCCCTATAGCCCCTGTCATCAAAACAGCTCCAAAAGGCAGACTTAAAGGCAGAGGCTGATGTGAATGCCAGGAAGTGCAGGCTTACAGGAGCCTGATATATCTGTCTCCTTTGAGGTCTGCCAGAGCCTGACATATACAGAGGCGGATGCTCACAACTAACCATTGAGCTGATCATGGGGTTCCCAATGGAGGAGTAAGAGAGAAGACTGAAGGAGCTGAAAGGGTTTACAGCCACCCCATAGGGAGAGCAACAATATTAACCAACCAGAGGTCCCAGGGTCTAAACCACCAGCTTGGGAGCACATAGGGAGGGACCCATGGCTCCAGCTGTATATGTAGGGGAGGATGGCTTTGTCGGGCATAGGTAGGAGAGGAGGTCCTTGTTCCTGTGAAGGCTGGATTCCCCAGTGTGTGTGGGGAAATTCGAAGGTGGGGAGGTGGGAGTGGGAGTAGGTGGGGGCACATCCTCATAGAAGCAGGAGGAGGGGTGATGGGATAAGTGGTTGCTGGTTGGAGGGAAATGGAGTAAGGGGATAACTTCTGAAATATCAATAAAATATCCAATAAAAACAACAAACAAACAAACAACAACTTCCACCTTGGGTTCTTTTTCATCCCTATGCAGCTGGGGCATTTCAGGAGGCAGTAAAAAAAATGGGGTGGGTCAGTGGGTGGAGGGAGGGTTCTTTGCACTGTTTGCCTTGTGAACTGTCATAAGAACAGTTCACTTGTTACACAACAAACCTGACTAGAGGTCAGAGAAGTGAAGTAATGGCTTTTTAGAAGGCTTGATCAAGACTCAGAGCATGATCTATAATCTGTACTTCTCACCAGGAAGCCACACTCTCTGTATTTCAAATGAAAAGATACTACATTCAAATTCTAGCTATATCTTTTATTGACCAATGCTGTATTTGGCAACAAAGTCCTCTACAGTGTAACATTCTGTCCTGGAGAAAGGTCCATACACAGGAAGCAAACAAAATATCTATCTATCTATCTATCTATCTATCTATCTATCTATCTATCTATCTATGTGTCTATGTATCTATCATTTATCTGTCTTTGGCTATAGAACAGAAGAAGAATGTGTGTGTGTGTGTGTGTGTGTGTGTATAGACTTTCATTTGGTAGAGATATAAGAATTTGATAGGTGGATGATACTGGTTCTTGAAAATTAATATGAATATGTTTAGACATTGATTGCTTACTCTCCACATCTTTTAAGGTTATTATAAAGAAAGATGTAACTAGTTAAATGAGAGTATAGAAGAAGATCTGACATTCCTTTCTCCCTCTTTGCCTTTGCTTACTACTTCTCTGTAGTGATATTTGTAATGATAGAATGGGGAGGAAGTAGAGCTCTGTAAAAAACAACTGAATTTGTGGTTCTTTTTGGAACTTTAATTACAAGTCCAAGAATATTCCTTCAGTTGAATTTTCTTGTAATTAAAAAATATCTACTTACCAAAAATGAATGAAAATTATATAATATAGATTATCATTTTTAACAAGTTAAATTCAGGAAGAATTACAATTACTCAAAGGAGAAAATCCTATCTAAAGGATCTTTGTGGTGAAACTGGCATACAGTGGAGGGATCTGTTTCTTAGACATCACTCAGATGTGCTCTTCCAGCAGTAGTTGGGTTGTTTATTTAGATGAAAACTTCAGGCATCTTTGATATCCAAATATGGGGCCTATGAGCAGAGGAAAGTACAATTTACTCAGTAATCTCAAAACCACATTCCTCCATCTGTTGAGTTGCTGGCTCTGTGTTTGAAGAAGCCAGTGTTGTGGTGACTGGGACAAACAACACACTCTTCTCTTTCCACTGTTGTCCTGTAGTGCAGTTGGCTTGACCATTTTCACTGCATCATGTGCTCATCTGGTCCCTGATACACAAGGGAAGGTGGTGTTGTGCCGTGTGGGTCGCATGCTGTGGGTTTGGCAGAGCATATGCATGGGTTACCAAGCCGTTTAAACCCACGTGAGTAATGGAAACCAAACTCCTTTTCCATTTCCTACCCATACACACATCTGTAGAAGAAGAAGACTAAACAAAATGTTCTTTTTTTATACTACATAAAAACAAATAGAGGAATGAGTGGAAGGCTATGGTAAAATTTACTGTAAGTGTCTTTAGAAAGAGGCCCCACTTCAGCAACTGAGAAACTCTCTGTCCGGGGCTTCCACACGCCAGCAACATTCATCCTGTAAACTCTCAGCGTGATGATGCTCTCCCAAGTAGCAGGTGTCTCTTGTTGCCAAAGAGGATGCTGGCCCACAGCATCCTCTTTGTTCTTCTCTTTTGAGTGTTTGGAATTTTCTTTTCATTTAGGTTATTTAACTGTTTTTTTTTTTTTGGAAAATAGTAGGCATGTTTACATCTGTTCTTTTGAAGATCTGCTAAAATAGTAAGAGAATAAAACAGATATAAGTAATATCTGTTTGATGTCAGATGATAGAAAGGGTGGCGTAACGGCGGTAATGGTGGTAAGAGATGTCAGTAGGGTGTTGGAAGCTAGAAAGTAGATGGTAAAGCACCAGCTTATTAAAAGAAAGACATACTAAGATTGCCTGCAGCATAACATTCTTCTCTACAGAAGGTCAGAAAAATCCTTCTTTGGAGGAAATGAGAAAACAAACAAACTAACAAAGAAACAACAAATAGTTTTCAGATGTGTCGAAACAATTCGAACTCGGTCTTACCAAGTGTGATGGAACATGCTAATCAGAAAGGATTGTGAGAGTGACATCAGCCTGGCAAGAAAGTGAATTTTTTGTCTAAAGCAAATTGGTCTTGCTTTCCAGTCACCTATGGTGATATATTTCAATATATCTCCTATGGTGATATATTTCAATTGACAGGACTCCCTCAATTCACCACCCCTGTATGGAAGGTATAGAACCATCCTGCCAATGTAAACAAAATGCTAGATAAGTGGCAAAAAGGAAATTCATACAATGAATAAATAGAAGAAAATCTAAGAATATATTTAGAACAAGTTAATATACTCAGAGGGATAAGGTGGGATACATGGTATTAGAATACCAGGAAAGAGTTCCAGGGTCATAAATATACTCCCACCTAACATTAGATAGATGTGCCACAAGGCAATGTTAATGAAATATCAAACAAACAGCACGATCCAGAAAGGAAAAGAGAAGTAATGATTGAGCAAAACTCAGTTTAGGAGGTCCTTGGAAAGGGAACTTACAGAAAAGCAGAAAACTAGACAGAAAAAAATCAATATCAAAACCTGTATTCCCAGATAAAAAGACTTGCTGAATGTCCAGAGGAGAGAAAATACACCAAGATTTATTAAGAAACAGAGAGAACAATTCTGATAATACCCAAATTGAAAAAAAATCATCCACAGATAAAAGGGGCATAGATTGCTCAAGAAACTGAATGAGAAAAAAGAAAAGGGAGATTTTTTTTTGAATAAGAAGAAAAAGTATTTCCTCCTTAGGAATTAAAGTACTAATTGAGCAAATTTTTGGAAAATGATCTTCCCTGTATCCTCTCTCAGAGAACTGTGGGTGGATGCAAAAAATAGGAGCGTGGGATCCAGAGGCAGAGGTTTCCCAGGACCATAGTTAGGGAATGTCTGAGGTTAACAGTCGTGTCTGTGGATAGTTATTTACATACTCATAAAAATATAATAGTGCCTGGTTATTTTAACCAGAATTTTAGTGAAATTTAATCAGGAGGATGAGAGACAGTTACTGAGTAGCTATTATTGTTGATGATTCTGAGGTGGTATTGGGGCTTTAGGAGTCTTCCTGACTTGCCATAATAGAAGTAGTGCTTTAAACTGATCAATGAGAAACAGAAATAGAGGCTCATTATTTACTGTTACATGATTGAGTTCCATAAAATTTGCTAGAAGCATGAAATTATTTGCCTTTGGGAATGGAACTAGTTTTGGTCACAGTGAAGCAAGATTTACTGTTTTTACATTTTCAGACATCTATTGTCGGTTTTGTCTGTTTCTATGCTATATTTTATTTTTTTAAACGTTATTGCATTTTCTGTGACCACTCTGATTTTTTTAAATTATATAGCCTTTTACTTTCTTTTAAAGACTTATTTATTTTATTTATTTGTGTACACTGTAGCTGTCTTCAGACACCAGAAGGGGGCATCTGATCCCATTACAGATGGTTGTGAGCTACCATGTGGTTGCTGGAATTGAACTCAGGATGTCTGGAAGAGCAGTCAGTGCTCTTAACTGCTGAGCCATCTCTCCAGCCCTCTATGCTGTACTTTCAATCTGTAAACTTTGTTCTTTTACACCTATATACATGTACCTTATGTATCCTGGTCCCTCTCAACTCTCTGCTGTTCCCTTCTCAGCCCTATAAGCCCTATAAGTACCTCCCCAATCTCTTTCTTGTATTCATTAGTTTTATTTATGTCTAATAAAGTTTAATCAAGGCCAACTGTGTGATGACCATCAGAGTCTGGTGGGCTCACTAGTGAGCATACAACTTGATACTAATGCCTCCCCCTCTTATAATCTGTCTGATGTTAACAGGTCGGCTGTCTATGGTAAGACCCTGTGAGTCTCTTCTGCCTCCATAGCTGGCTGTTATGAGACCAAGAGCCAGTATGCACAGCTGCAGTGAGTTTGTGGTTCCTATGTCCATGTCGTGCTTAGAAAATGGTATTTTGCAGCCCTGTCCCATCTCATTTAGGACTGAGTACTGAACTAATTTTTATCCTCCGCATTTTGTGTATGCATGGATCCTTGCCTTTATCTTCATTCATGGCAAGGAGAGACTTCTTTGTTAAAGAGAATAGATTTTTATCTGTTGAGATAAATTACAGCTATTAAGAAGGCATTTTTATGCAATGTCAATTTAGCCAAGCAGCCATCTTTATATCCACCACCAATGACTGAAGAAATATACTTTTAAAGCTTTATAGTGTTAGAATTTTTCTAAACTGTGTATTTGTATAAAAAGCTTTAAAATTAAAAACATTGTCACTTGTAATCTATCAGTACTAGCTAAAAATTTCTAGTAGAATAATACGAAAGCATTATTTCTTACATACACATGTCCAGCATGGATTGCATGCACCTCTGATGGTCACTGTTCTGTAGTCATCCTGAAACTCCAAGATGGAAGCTTCGTGTTCACTGAATCTTCACAAACATTCCACCGGTGGGAAGAAAGGTGTTTCAGGATGGTTCTGATCCACAATGAAGTACTTACTGCCACACAAAAAGGTCAAATAGTGATGAGGCTCCACTCCACCAGACAAGTGGGATGTCCAGAGTGACAGAGCCAAATACCAAGGAGTAGGATATTATGTGTGTTGCTTTGTAGTGAGAACTTTGGTTTCTTTTAAACACAGAAATGTTATGTGACTATGTTTTTGTTTCAATCCCAGGTGTGGGATATGGGTCTGCTTCAGATTGTCCATAGCAGCTAACTATGATTTGTCTTATGTTTTGACAGGGGTATGATTTCGCCAGGTGAAGATGATTTACATTTAGGAGTTTGGAGATTCTTGGGTATAAAACTGCCAGAGGCCCAGGAAGCTATGGCAGCTGCTGTTCCTCCTACTGGTGTTACTGTTGCTGCTTCTCTTGCTGCTACGTATTGCTGGTTGCTGCTATTGCTGATTGCTATTTGTTGTTTGCTGGTTGGTGATATCCTGATGACAAAGATTGGACTTGCCCCAAGGAACTCAGTGACCCTAATCATCAGGAAGTAGTCCAACAATAAAGATGACCACTTTTCTCTCTAACCTTCTGTCTCTCCCACCTACTGTTGCCAGGTTGGAAGGAATGAGGTGGAGAAGGGTGGTAGGGAAAAACAACACAATAAAGTAGCCAAAATATGGTTATATTGTTTCAATTAATTTTCTTTGTATCTTTATCTTACTCCTTTCAGATTTCTACCACAAAATCTTACTGGGCTGTCAACTACAACTGGGGCTGCATCTTGACCATCAGCCTTTCATGGACTCTTGCAGTGCCAAGCCTCAACTGTTCTTCATGATGCCTTCATGACGTCAAAACCAGTACCACCTGTCTGAGTCTTACAAATTACCAAGTACAGCTGCAGCACAAGGTACAACATTGGCTATCTCTGGAACACAGCTTCTTTGTACAATCAGAAAACACTTCCCAGAATATTTCACCTCAGTGATGCTTGTCTTTTTTAATCACTGCTAATTTCTTAGCTCTAGTTAAACAGCATCAATTGTTCCAGTAGTCCTTTCTATTCTGGACTCTAAAGCCAGAGCCTCATGGTCAATGTTGCTGAGTTCTGCTGCTTGCTGGGGCTGGAACAAGGCCCCCTTGTTCTATTACATTATCACCAGCTTTCTGTTTTCCAACTCCTTCACTGCCCAAGCTTGTCTGTCCTGGAACTTGCTCTGTAAACTGACTTTGAACTCAGAGATCTACATTCATGTCTCCTTAGCACTGTGATTAAAGGTGTGGTCTACTAAGTGTGGACTTAAGTTTTTCTTCACCTAGAATTTGCTCTTTTCTAGGCTGGCCTTGAACTCACAGATCTGTTTGACTTTGCCTACTTGGATTAAAGGTTTGTACTACCATGCCTGGACCTAAACTTAGCTGGGCAGAGTCTTGACCCAAAGTCACCATTCCCTTAATTCAAATTAATATCTTTGAAGACAAGATTCAGCTCCATTTTACTTCCCAGTGCCTCTTCAATACTCAAAACATATATTTTATATTTTACCTTTCTAAGCTTCCTATGCTTATTCAAAATGGTCTTCATGAGACTTAACCAGAGAACAAAGTCTATGATAGACTTATTTTTGAAACTTTCTTTGTCAATGCAATTAATATAAATCTCTTTATCTCAGCCTCAGGTAAACTCTTCACATGAGGGCAAAAAGCAGCCACACTTTTCACCACAATACCACAAAAACAGTCTCTAGGCCACATTCTGAAATTCTTCACCTCTGAAACCTCTTGGGTCAGATCTGCACAGTTCAAATAATACTCAGCAAGAAAGTCTTCCATATTCCTACTAGGATGGCCCATTGAGCCTCATTTAAAGCATTCCATGGCTTTCCAATCCAAAGCCCCAAAATCTATACTCTTCCAAACAAAAGCATGGTCAAACCTATCACAGCAGTATCCCAGTCCCTGGAACCAATTTCTGTCTTAGAGTTTTACTCCTATGACCATGGCAAGTCTTATAAAAGACAACATTTAATTGAGGCTGCTTTACAGGTTCAGAGGTTCAGTCCATTATCATCAAGGTGGGAGCATGGCAGCATCTAGGCACACACGGTGCAGGAGGAGCTGAAGGCTGCTAGAAGACTGGCTTCCAGGCAGCTAGGATGAAGGTCTTAAAGCCCAAATTCACAGTGACACATCTACTCCAACAGAGCCATATCTTTTAATGGTACCACTCCCTGGGTCAAGAATATATAAACCATCACAAATATTCAACACCCTTAGATGTTAAAAATTTTGGAGAGACCAGGAATTAATGATATATACCTAAACACAATAAAGGTAATACACAGCAAACCAATAGCCAACATCAAATTTAATGGAGAAAAATTTGAAGCAATCCCAATAAAATCAGGGACAGGACAAGGCTGCCCACTTTCTCCCTATTTATTCAACATAGTACTTGAAGTTTTAGCTAGAGCAATCAGACAACACAAGGAGGTCAAATGAATACAAATTGGGAAGGAAGAAGTCAAGGTATCACTATTTGCAGATGATACAATAGTATACGTAAGTGATCCCAAAAATTTTACCAGAGAACTCCTAAAGTTTATAAACAACTTTAACAAAGTGACTGGATATAAAATTAACTCTAACAAATCAGTACCCTTTCATTATACAGAAGATAAACTGTCTGAGAAAAAAATTCGGGAAACAACACCTCTCACAACAGTAAGAAGTAATATAAAATATCTTGGTTGGTGTAACTCTAACCAAGCAAGTGAAAGATCTGTGTGACAAGAACTTTAAGTCCCTGAAGAAAGAAAAACAGAAGAAGACCTCAGAAGATGGAGCAATCTCCCATGCTCACGTATCAGTAGTATTAACATAGTGAAAATAGCCATCTTACCAAAAGCAATGTACAAATTCAATACAATCCCCATCAAAATTCCAACACGATTCTTCACAGACATAGAAAGAGCAATTCTCGATCTTATATGGAATAACAACAACAACAAAAACCAGGATAGCCAAAACAATTGTCAACAATAAAAGATCTTCTGGAGGAATCACCATCCCTGATCTCAAGCTGTACTACAGAGCAATTGTAATAAAATCTTCATGGTATTGGTAGAGACAGACAGGTCAATCAATGGAATAGAACTGAAGACCCAGAAATAAGCCCACACACCTATGGATACTTATCTTTGACAAAAAAGCCAAAACCATACAGTGGGAAAAAGAAAGCATCTTCAATAAATGGTGCTGATCTAACTGGTGGTCTGTATGTAGAAGAATGCAAATTGATCCATATTTATCACCTTGCACAAAGCTCAAGTCCAAGTAGATCAAGGACCTCCACATAAAACCAGATTACACTTAATCTAACAGAAGAAAAATTTTGAAATAGTCTCAACCACATTGGCACAGGGGAAATTTTCTTCAACAGAACAACAGTGGCTCTAAGAGTAACAATTAATAAATGGGACTTCATGAAACTGAAAAGCTTCTGTAAGGCAAAGAACACTGTCAATAGGACAAAACAGCAACATATAGATTGGGAAAAGATCTTCACTAACCCTACATCTGATAGAGGGCTAATATCCAAAATATAAAAGGAACTCAAGAAGTTAGACTCCAAAAACCAAATAACTCAATTAAAAAATGGGGTACAGAGCTAAACAAATAATTCTTTGTTTGTTTGTTTTTGGTTTTTTATTTTTATAATTTTATTAAATTTATTTATATCTATACATACATATGTATAGATATATGATTTCTTTTTAAAATAACTGGCAATAAGCTAAGTTAGTTTTAATGGTGTACCTTTTATGACATTTGGTTGTGACTTAAGAGCATTGATAGTCTTTTATTAACAGTGGTAAAAGTACCAATGTTGCCATGCTTCTGGGCTACTATTTGGAACTATAGTTTTTGTCTTATATATATTTTTAATTAATTATTTTATTTATTTGCATTCTACCTGTTGTTCCTTCCTAGTCCCTCCCAGACAGTTCCTTACCCCATTACCCCTCCCCTTTGCCTTTGAGAGGATGCTTTACCTTTCCCCATTCCTGGCTATCTCTCTTCCCTGGAGCCTCAAGTCTCTCGAGAGTTAGGCACATATTCTTCCAGTGGTACAGACCAGATAGTCTTCGTAACTAAGGAATCTTGAATGGGTCAAGAAGCACTTAAAGAAATGTTCAGCATCCCTAGTCATCAGGGAAATGAAAATCAAAATGACCCTGAGATTCTACCTTACATCAATCAGAATGACTACTAAGATCAAAAATTCAAATGATAGCATATGCTGGCAAGGATGTGGAGAAAGAGGAATACTCCTCTATTGCTGGTGGGATTGAAAACTGGTACAAACACCCTGTAAATCAACCTGGAGATTCCTCAGAAAATTGGAAATAATTCTTCTTGAAGACTGAGCTATACTGCTCCTTGGCATAAATCCAAAAGAGTCTCTACCATATCACAAGGACACATACTTCACTATGTTCATAGCAGCCTCATTTGTAGCAGCCAGAAACTGAAAGTAACTCAGATGTTCCTCAACTGAAGAATTGATACAGAAAATGTGGTTCATTTACAGAATGGAATACTATTCATTTCACAGGTATTCTGTGATAAGTGGATATTAAGCAAAAGGTACAGAATACCTGTGATACAATCCACTGACTGTAAGAAGCTTACCAAGAAGGAAGGTCCAAGTGAGGTACTTCAATCCCATTTAGAAGGAGGAACAAATTAATCTTCAGAGGCAGAGGTAGAGAGGGACCTGGGTGGGAGAGGGAAGGGGGAGGTGAAAAAGGGGGCAGGTTCCGGTATGGGGGAGAAAGGAGAGAAGCTCAGAGGGGCAGGAGAGATAAGAACGGAGAGTGGAACTGAGGTGGGGGTGGGTGGGTGAAACCTCTAGAAAGTACCAGAAAGCTGGGGTGTGAGAGGACACCAGGAGTCAGTGTGGGTGATCTTAGCCAAAATACCCAACATTGGGGAGATGGACCCTGAACAGTCCATCCCCAGTAGATAGAAAGGGCTCCCAGTGGAGTGATGAGGTCCAAAATTTAAACCAGTATTGTTTTTGTTTAAAGAAATGCAGGGACAAAAATGGAGCAGAGACCAAAGGAAAGTCCTTTCAGCAATCGGCCCAACTTGGGATCCATCCCAAGTGTGGGCACCAAACCATGACACTATTAATGATGCTATATTGTGCTTGAAGACTGGAGCCTTGCATGGCTGTCCTCTGAGAGGCTCGACCAGAAACTGACTGAGATGGGTACAGATACTTACAGCTAACATTGGACTGAAGTCAGGGACCCTAATGGAAGAGTTAGAGGAGGGATGGAAGGAGATGAAGGAGATGGCAACCCATAGGAAGAAAAACAATGTCAACTAACCCAGACCCCTCAGAGCTCCAGAGACTGAGCTACCAACCAAAGAGCATATATGGGCTGGTTCGAGGCCCCAGGCATGTATGTAGCAGAAGATTGCCTTGTTTGGCCTCAGTGAGAGAGGATAAGCCTAATTCTGTAGAGACTTGATGCATGCCATGGGTGGGGAACACCCTCTCAGAGGTGAGTTGGCTTGATGGGGTTAAGAAATCTGGGGGGAGGGTGAGGGGCAACATTTGGAATGTAAATAAATAAAATAATTAAAAATAAAATTTTATATCTGATTGTATGGGTGCTTGTGTGTGTGTGTGTGTGTTGTGTGTAAAATCACAAAAGCTATGAAGACCATTATTTTTCAGAGGATTAATTTCAATTTCTGCCAGATAGTTAGAATAATTGGAAATCAATTTTGTACACAAATGGAGACAATTACATTTTGGTTTTTGCCCTTTGTAAGGTCTCATGTATTTATAGTTAGCGCAGCCTTAAGTTGTAGTCTTTTAAGAGTCTAACTACAATTTCTGGAGAGTTTAATAGGCTCCTGTATACCATCTAGGAACTGGCATACACTGATGGAGAAAGGAAGGGCAGAACGCCAGGCACTGCTATTTTTGTCTCTTTGGAAATTTTGAATTTGAATTTTTTCTCTGTGGTGCATTGGACTGTTTTGGCCACTCAGCATTGTGAGATTGTGGGAAGCTCTGTTTCACTTCTCTGAATTTTAAGCAATCCTACTTAAAAGGAAATACGCTCTGGATAAAGCATGTTAGCATGTCAGAACTGTCTCAGAACCCTACCTCTTTCCCAGGACCTTGACCCTCCAAATCTTGGAGTCTGTAGTTTCTAAGAGATGACCTCATATATGTATTTTGTTTAAAGTCAGTGTGTGTGTGTGTGTGTGTGTGTGTGTGGTGTGTGCACCATACCTCAAGGGTGGAACCAAATGACAACTTTCCAGAGTTG
The DNA here is from genome assembly GCF_004785775.1 of Grammomys surdaster. Classification (NCBI taxonomy): domain Eukaryota; kingdom Metazoa; phylum Chordata; class Mammalia; order Rodentia; family Muridae; genus Grammomys; species Grammomys surdaster. Next base: position 51,419 of record NW_021620336.1, read on the forward strand.
GTTCTCACCTTCCACTTTGTTGGGACAGGCTCTCTCTTACTTCTCCTGCTGTGTGTGTTCCAGGGCAATTAGCCCGAGAACTTCTAGGAAGTTCTCTTGTTTCTGCCTTGCATCTCACCACAGGAGTGCTCAGATCACAAATGCTACCTGACTTGTTTTTATATGTGAATTCTGAGGGTAGAAATTAGGTCATCAAGCTTGTGGGGCATGGGGTTTTAACCATGGAGCCACTGCCCCAGCCCTCAGATTTGTACATTTACTCTTGTTCATGTTGAGTAGGTGAGTCTGTTACCTGAAAGCTGGACTATATATAGAATCCCTCTGTGAAACTGATTGTAACTTTGAACTTCTTCTGTGGGCATCTCTCTTTGGCCTCATTTATCTGACTGAGATAGATGCAGATACTCACAGCCATCATTGGACTGAAGTCGGAGAACCCCTATGGAAGAGTTAGGGGAAGGACTGAAGGAGCTGAAGGGGATGGAAACCTATAGGAAGAATAACAGTATCATCTAACCTGGACCCCTCACAACTCCAGAGACCGAGCCACCAACCAAACAGCATATACTGGCTGGTTAGGGGCCCTGGGCACATATGTAGCAGAGAACTGCCTTGTTTGGCCTCAGGGGAATAGGATGGATCTAATCCTGTAGAGACTTCAGTTGGCCATGTATGAGCATCATGGTCCTTTTCCTATCCTGCTCTCAATTCCCCAATTTTTTTTTAATCAACCATCAAAATGGTGCAAGGAAGGAAGGAAGGAAGGATGGAAGGGCGTGTCATGTCTTGATAGTGTAATATAGTAATTTCATTCACTTGGGATCTTATGAACATTTCAAAGTGGTTCTTTATCTACTGAACATCTCTAGAACGTTTTGATGATCCATTGAGGACTTGTGCCTGCCCTTTCGGTCTGAGCTAATAAGTTTTCTCCAGTGGGTCACTCTCCTCTTACTCTTGTTTTCCTGGTGGTCTCCAGGGTAATCTCTCTCCAAGGAATCCCTTTTGCCTTTTCAGCAATTCATTTTGCCAAGACCCCAAAAAAAGTGGCTTTGGGTTGGCTCTCTTTTACATCCCACATTTTATTCCCAAGAGACAATCAGTATCTTTGCCTCTGCTGTCAATAAAAATGAGATTTTTGTTTTGTTTTAGCATACTCTGGTATGCTTGCCTTAGGATGATAATTAGACTCATTTGCTTTTTTAAAAGCCTGAAGTCTTTTCTTCTATCATATAGAATCTGTTTGATGGCTCTAGATTCCAGGAAACATATATAAGCCTACGAATTGCACTTTGATGTCTGTTTGCCTCTGCGGAAAATCATGTTCCAGATCTCTTATTGACAGAGTATGTGGACAGCTCCCTTAAATTTCTATCTCAAAAGACAAAAACAAGAAACTGAAAACCTCTTTTACACTGTTTTTAATGCTTTTTACCTTTTCATTGTCTGTGGAGCTACTTTAGCAATGTATCATAAACTGGGTATCTAAAGTCAGCATGCTATTTATTATCTTAGTTCTGGAGGCTAACACCCCAAATGGTGGCATTGGAAAGGCCACATATTAGTGCAGAGGGGTCTTTCTCATGCATTGGGTAGTTTTCTGGAAATCTTTGGCATCTATTGTCACCCTCTAATCTCTCCACCTCTCTGCCTTCCCATGGAGATCCTATAAGGACATCAGTTATATTGAGTAGGTGGTCCTTCCTAATTATTCCAGAGCTTAGTTGCCTTTAAGCAGTTTGGTTGCTTTTTAAGAAAAATTCTATTCTAGATAACCATTTATTTGTAGATCTCTCTCTCAGTTTAACACTTTTAGACATTATCTATTGACTTCCTTTTGGTCTACATGGACTTTAACTCCCCTGTAACTTTCTGCATAAGGCTATCTATCACATTTTGATTATTGTATCACCATGATGGTAGAATGTATTTTCTCCTCAGTCAATGGGGATGGTTATGTCCCTTTCTTTACTACTGGAATATCTTAAAAGTAATAATTGTCTCAATCATTTCAACAGTTCAATTTTTTTAAAATTTGATAATAAGTTAATTTATGCCATCCAATTGCTCGGCAAATTAGCACTCTTCATTTCACACATGATAACACTGTTTATAATATATACAAATGTATATCTTTAGTTATTACTTGAAAATGTCATACTTTATATTTTGACCATACTCATCTTACAACTCTTTCCAGATCCACCCTCACCTCTCTATCTACCCAACTTTATGTTCTGTTTTTTTCTTTCTCTCCTCTTTATAAATCCATCAAGTCAGGTGTGTTGCTGAATACTCTTGGGTCAGAAGCCTGTCATGGAGTGGGGTCAACCTACTAGGTGTCACACTTTTAAAGAAAAACAAGTCTTTTTCTTCCAGCAGTTATCAAATGTCAATAGTTAATTAGGTAGGGGGTGGAGCTTGCTGTCACTTCATCTACTCCATGCTGGGACTTTGAAAACTTGTTGTATAATTAATTTTTACGGTTTTGTACATCTGCAAATTTCTATTTTGTGTTCCTATTCTAATCTAGATTTTTGCATGAATGTTGGATAGCTGTTATTCTTAGCTGTCCATTTGTTGAGGTTCTAGAATTTGCAGTGTTTGTGAAACATAATCTCCCATAAACCTTTGGAGACAGGATACATTACATAGTCTCCCTCCTCTCGTTCTCTCTCTCTCATTCTCTCTCTCTCTCTCTCTCTCTCTCTCTCTCTCTCTCTCATGTGTGTGTGTTTACACACACACACACACAAACACACAAACAAACACACACACACACATTTGTGAACATATGCATGTGCAGCCCAGAAGACTACCTCATGCACAGTAAACCTCTATTGAAAGCTAGGGTCTTTCACCATTCTGGAACTTACCAAGTAGGATAGGCTGGCTTAAAGATCTCCTTATCTCCATCTCTGCAGCTCTGGTGCATGCCACCAAGTCTGAATTTTTTGATGGATGTTCTGGAGATCAAATTCACAGTCACATACTTGCAAGGTAAGCACTTAAGCAGGTGAGATTTCACCCCAGCCCTGTGTGCTCTTCTGTTGCAAACTCCTACGACTGCAGGACCTGGATGGGAAAGCTTTTAAAAAGATACATTTATACTTTAAAAACCTTAAAGATTAATTTATATTTTATGTGTAGGCCTTTTTGGCTTGCATTTATGTATGTGTAACACATGGGTGTCTGATTGCCCTATTGTCCACAAAAGAGGGCATTAGATCGCCTGGAACTGGAGTTACATATAGTTGTGAGCCACATGTTTGTAGTAGGAAACAAAGACAGGTTCTCTGCAAGAGCAACAAGTACTGCTCACTATTCAACCATTTTTTTCAGTCCTAGATCTATATATTTTATTTAGACATCTTTAAAGTGTTATTGATATAATAATACATTGTACACATTTGAAGTATACAATTCAATAAGTTTTGATATATGTACACAAACTCAGAAAACCATTAGGACAGTGGAGATAATGACGGTATTTGACATTTCTAGGTGTTTTCTTACAGCACAACAAGGAAGGCCTTGGGTTGGCCCAGAGGACCAGAAGATGTTCAGGCTAGAGATCTCTCCTGTGAGTGGCAGGTGTATCAACCTCTCATTTTTCCTACATAGCTCAGACCACTAGTTGGAGCCCCATCCAGGAAATGCCAGGTAGATGCCACTAAGTGTTTGGTTTTCTGCTGACACAGGAAAGGCTGACTTTCTTTTTCCTTTTCCCTTTTGCTTACTCCCTTGGTGGAGTCTGAATTTATTTTTGGCAGCCAAAACAAACAAATTTGAAGACGATATATGTCATATTCAGCCACATAAGCATGGGGATTATTGAAGGCAGAAGAAATGGCTTTGGCATGCTCACTTGTTTCTGCCTGTGCAGCTCACCTGATTGTCTGTGAAGATAACACTGTCAGCCATGGACTGCTTCTTTTCTCTCTCTTTCACCCTCTCTAGTATGGATTTGGGTGTGTGCAATGTAATTGCAAATGGAAGGCCCAGATAATGTGTTTGTATGATGGAAGATTACAGGGGCCTGAACTCACATGCAAAGCCCAGGGTGTGAGAAACCACCCTGTCTATTGTAGACAGCACAGGTCCTGAGGGAAATGAGTAATGGCTTACTTTGGCATGAATGTTAGCCACATCTATGTGAAATCAATGCTGGTAATTCTCACTGATACTCGTTGCTTTCTCAAGACACTCTATGTAGGCAGAGAGCACTCTTTCACAGTTCTAGCCAGAAAGATGATCACTTCCTGTCCTCTACAATCAGATGTAATTAAGACTAAAAAGGATTTACAGTATACATTTAAGGAAAATCACAATTTAGGTGTCAGAAATATTAATACCTCAAGCAGGGCCAAATCCTGAGATTTTACTCAGACTTTTACTCACACTAGAGGTCAAGACCATTTAAAAATGACTCTCAGCTTTATTTATAAGGCCTGGGAGCATGACACAGGGGTTAGGAAGACCTCTGTGGAACCTTTGTTTGATTGCTTTTAGCATCTTGCTATTCTTTTTTTTTTAATTATTATTTCTTTTTTAAATTAATTAATTTATTTATATTTTTGCATCCCAAATTTTATTCCCCCACCTCATCCACCCAACAACTGTTCCACATCCCATACCTCCAACCCACCCTGTCTCCATAAGGCTGTTCCCACCCCTTACCCTACCTGACTTCTAAACTCCCTGAGGCCTCCAGTCTCTTGAGGGTTAGGTACATCATATCTGATTGAACAAAGACCCGGCAGTCCTCTGCTGTCTATGTGTTAGGGGTTCTTATATCAACTGGTATATTCTCCTTTTTGGTAGTCCAGTGTTGGAGAGATCTCGGGGGTCCAGATTAATTGAGACTGCTGATCCTACAGGGTCACCCTCCTCCTCAGCTTTTTTCAGCCTTTCCCTAATTCCACCACAGGGGTCAGCAGCTTCTATCCACTGGTTGGGTGCAAATATCTGTATCTGATTCTTTCAGCTGGTTGTTGGGTGTTCCAGAGGGAAGTCATGATAGGTCCTTTTTTGTGAGCTCTCCATAGCCTCTGTAATAGCATCTTGCTATTCTTAAGAGTGTCACTCTGCATTTTTCATATGTAATTTTTGGTGCACATTAATTTTCATCTCTTTCTTTTAAAAATAAAATTTAAAACATTTTAATCATGCATATGTGTGATAAATATGGATCGATTTACATTCTTCTATATGCAGGCCACCAGTTTGACCAGAACCATTTGTTGAAGATGCTTTCTTTTTCCCACTGTATGGTTTGGCTTTTCTTGTCAAAAATCAAGTGTTCATAGGTGTATGGGTTTATTTCTGAGTCTTCAGTTCTATTCCACTGATTGACCTGTCTGTCTTTGTACCAATACCATGAGGCTTTTTATCACTATTTCTCTTTACTACAGCTCGAGGTCAGGGATGGTGATTCTTCCAGAAGTTCTTTTATTGTTGAGAGTTATTTTGGCTATTCTTTTTTTTTTTTTGTTATTCCATATGAAGTTGAAACTTGCTCTTTCCTCTGGGAAGAATTGTGTTGGATTTTTGATGGAGATTATATTGAATTTGTAGATTGCTCTTGGAAAGATAGCAATTTTCACTATGTTAATACTATCAATCCATGAGCATAGGAGATCTTTCCATTTTCTGAGGTTTTCTATTTCTTTCTTCAGGGACCTGAGGTTCTTGTCATATACATCTTTCACTTGCTTGGTTAGAGTTACACCAAGAGATTTTATATTATTTGTAACTGTTGTGAAGGGACTTTTTCCCTAACGTCTTTCTCAGCCAGTTTATTTTTTATATATTGGAAGGCTATTGATTTGTTGAGTTAATTTTATGTCCAGCCAGTTTGCTGAAGTTATTTATCAGCTGTAGGAGTTCTCTGGTATAGAGAATTTCAGGGATTGTTTATATATACTATCATATCATCTACAAGTAGTAATATTTTGACTTCTTTTCAATTTGTATCTCTTTGGTCTCTTTTTGTTGTCTAGTTGCTCTAGCTAGAACTTTGAGTACTATATTGAATAAATAGGGAGACAGTGTGTAGCCTTATCTGATCCCTGATTTAAGTGGGATTGCTTCAAGTTTCTCTTCATTTAATTTGATGTTGGCTGTTGGTTTGCTGTATATTGTCTTTATTATGTTAAGGTATGTGCCTGGAATTCCTGATCTCTCAAAGACTTTTAAAATGAAGAGGTGCTGTATTTTGTATGTGTATACGAATGTAAGTGCCTTCTGAGACCCTCTGGAGCTGGAGTTCCAGGCAGTAGCTGAACCTGGTCGCAGGACCTGAAATAAACTCTGGTTCTCCAGAAGAGCAGTAATTACTGTTAACTACTGGGGCATCTCTCCAGCTCCTAAATTAGAATTTGTAAGAAACTTTGCAGCTATGGGTGGAGTTTATGTTCCACAGGTATGCTTCTGTTCTGGTTTAGTAACTATAACCCAAGGGTAGAGACATATTTTCCTTTCTACTTTGCCTTGTCTTTGCTGAATTTCCATGTATCATCATCTAGAATCCTTTAATTTTGCTTGAAGAATTACACTTAGAATTTCTCTCCTAGGCTTTCTACCAAATACTTTTTTTTACTTGTTTGAAATTAATTAATTAATTAACTGAGACAGGGTCTTGCTATGGATTCTCCACTGGAGTAGCACTGGATTTTCCAGGACTGATAATCTTCCTATTTTTACCTCCCAAGTGCTGGGATTATAATCATGGGCAACAACATCTGGGTCTGCTTAATCTTAAAAGCTATCTTTGCTGGGTATAGAATTCTAAGCAGTGTTTTCTTTTAGCATTTTATAATGTTCAGTGCATTGACTTACAGTTCCCATCTATGGTAGTTTGAATAGGAATGGTCCCCATAGACTCATGTGTTTGAATGCTTGACCCATTGGAAGTTGCACTATTAGCAGGTGTGGCCTTGTTGGAGGACTTTCTCCACAGTGTGTCATTGTGGTGGTGGACTCAAACTAGGACTAGTGTGGCATTCTTTTCCTGCTGCCTATGGATGTAGATGTAAAATTTTCAGCTCCTTCAGCAATATTTCTGAAGGTATGTTCCCATGCTTCATGTCATGATGATAATAGACTGAACTTCTGAAGCTGTAAGCCACCCCCTATTAAATGTTTTCCTTTATAAGAATTGCTGTGGTCATGTGTCTATTCTCAGAAATAGGATCCCTAACTAAAATATCCATCAAAATTAATATTGATCAATTAAATATAATATGCCTCTTTGTGATACTTATTATAAGAAAAATGTTTATGGTTTTAAGTTGGAAAATGTATGTAAATATAGTTTTTTAAAAACTTCTTTTGCTTTGGTATTTTTGTGTCTTGAACTTATCATTTATATTTCATCAATTTCAGAGAAATTTCACTCGTCTCCCAATAAGTTACTTGAGATGTTAGATTTTCTTTTATCTCATGATCTGTGGAATAGCGATCATTTTATTTATTCCATTTTAATTTGGAATTTGGAAGTTGGAAAATATAACATACCTTTAATTTTCCCTTCTATTCAGTAATATTTTTATTTACTCTTTGAGAATTACATACATACACTGTATCTCAATCATATCCACTCCTACTCCTGCAATTTTTCCTCCAAAACTCCCTATTTGCCTCCTAATTTTATGTCCTATTATTTTTTTTTTATTTTTTCAATTCTGATTATTCCATTCTATTAATTTGTCTGTTTAATTTACCTAAACTTTCAATATACAGTTGTCTATAGTATTTCTATATAATCCTCCCCTTTTTCCTGATAATAAGAATACCTTCTTTAATTCTAGATTTTAGTAATTCAACTCTCTTCTCTTTTCTCTTGAAAATTCTAGATAAATATTTTTACTTATATAATAGTTCTGTTGTGTCTTCTCCTTCTTAATTTCTGGAGCTCAAATCACACACACACACACACACACACACACACACACACACACACACATAACCCATATCTGTACTGTACTATATGATTTATATTCTTTTCTGAATTTTCTTTCTTTTTTCCCCCTTATTTTAGTTTATGGATTGAGCTCAAAAATTATTTCTTTCATTTTGTATATGTGTTTTATATGTGTGCATATGTGTGAATATATGTATGCATGTGTGCCACGTGTATGCCTGGTGCCTACAGAGTCAGAAAATGGTGTCAGATCCATTGGAACTGGAGTGATAGAAGTTTGTTAGCTGCTATGTGAATATTAGGAAGTGAACCTTGATTCTCTACAAGAACAAGTACTCTTAACTGTCATCTTGTCCCAGCTTAGGGAAGTTTTTAAATTAATCTGACTATTTAATATTTTTTTCCCCTGGTTATTTTGCAGGCTAAACTCATTTACTGTTTTGTTTTTTGTTTTTTTGTTGTTGCTTTTTGGTTTGTTTTTTTATGTAGTTACATTTTCTAGGTTGTAGTTTTATCTTATTATCTATTTTCTTAAAGATGTAAATTAAAAGTATTTAAAATTCCTATCTGATAACTCTAAAATTTCAACCACTGTGGATGTGCTTTAGTGTATTTATATTTTGATTGTTTTTGGTAGGACTAATGATTTTTTCTCGAGGGTAAGCTACTGAAAATAGCAGAGGTGTTCAAAGAGACACTTACTTAACTCTCTAGCAGGTAGAGTAAGGATAGCTCACCTTCATTCCTGATTGTGCTCTCTGGATAATGAACCACTAGGCACTTAATGGCATATTTAAGAAATAGGAATCATTTGCTTAACAGAGACCATGTCTTACAATTAATATACCACCAGGATATGGATCTTTTAAGGTTTTCTTGCACTGTGCATGGTTGAACAAAAGTCAACACAATGTTTGATTGGGGCAACTGATAAAACTACTATGTTCACATTATACCACAGAGTGCTTAGGACTTCAATATGACTTCCTTCAGTGAGATGGTATGTACCAACCATCTTCTCATGGAGCAGGTGTTAGCAGGATTTGGTTAGTAATTAGTCAGTAGAGGTGCTTGCTTTAAGGACAGCAGTATCTAATTTTCAGAACTGTTGTAAGGCCAAAACCCAAAACCCAAAACCAATCAATCAAACAAAGAATCAGTACAATTCCTTATAACATTTATTTTTTATCACATATTTATGAGTATTTGCTTAAAAATTATTACTTAAAAATTATTGATTAATACCACTCATCTCTCCTTTTGACTTCTTTCCCTTTTTCCTGTGCTTTGGTGCATTGGTGCTTCCTTGTTATTTTGGTTTTGGGGACCACATCTCCATTTATTCAATTTTTCTATTCAGCACATTGTGGTCATTCAGCTGTCAGCACATTGCAGTTGGACCATTCTACCCAATTTTCAGGTCACCATGACTATCTTATGCTTATGTGAACTATCTACTATATTACTTGAAAATAATCTACAGGAAAAATAATTTCTGAGACCATTTACAAGCACAAAGAAGTGTTAGATACGGTTTCAAGATCTCTTGTCTTACAACAATAAGACTGAGATGGGATTTCATATTCATACCTTTATAGGAATGAAGAAATGACTTTTCTTCTTTTGACAATGTATAGGATTATCTGTGCTTACAGTCACACCCCATTACCCTCACTCTTGCTGCTGACTACCTAATTTATAACCAGTTTCCTTCCCATCCTTAATTACTTTTTGTTTTCCTGCAAATCTTGTGTAAGTAGCCACAGCGGCTGTGTTTGTGATCATACAATTCCAGAAGGCAGAGTTTCATAGCATTTCGCTTCATCCTCTGCTGTCAGTTTTTCCACTCCCTCCACTACGATGCCCTTAGGATTGGAGGTAATGACATAGATGTCTCACTTATCACAGAATATTTGTAAATTGGAAGTATTACCACTGTGAAATGGTCATCGTGCCAAAAACCAATCTATAGATTCAGTGAAATCCCCATCAAAATTCCAATGCAATTCTTCACAGAGGAGAGGCTTAAGTCTTGACATAGCACTAACAAATATTCTTAGGCCTTGGAGGTAGTGATATAGCTGTTTCATTGAGGGCCGAAAAGTCACCTCTTCTCATCATGCCTACAAATTGTGCACCTCTGCAATGACAGTCACAGTCTGCAAAAAGAAAGTTCTCTGACAGTCTGAGGGCAGAACTAGTTGACAGGTGAACACAAATGTTTAAGAGAGGGTGTGGTTACATGTCCATTTAGCAAAACATCCGTAATTCATCGTCTCATAGGGCTTGTGATTTCTACAGCTGCAGGCTTGTAAGCAGGCTTACAATACTAGGAATATATTACCTCCCATGGAGCAGGCTTCAAACCCAACTGGGAAGTATTTGGTTAAACTCAAGACATTCTTGCAACTATTACATTGGGAGGCACATCTTGTCTGACAGGCCGGAACTGTCAGGGCCCACAGCTGAGAAAGACCATGGATGCCTTTCCTCTCCAAGTAGACAAACTGTATTGCCAATTCTTTTGTAAATGAAATGAAGAGATACTCTTTGAATATAAACAAAACAATTATGTTTCTAAGTTTTAATTTATGGCATTCAAGTCCATTTATGAATAGAGGGCCCATAAGCCTCCCCCCCAAAAGATAAGAATCTCAGCTTTCATCTAGCAAGCAGAGTCAATTTTAAGGTCAAGCTGTGCTAATGCTTTTGAATGGAAACAATCTCAATGGAACATGAGTTCTTAAGTTTTCCTTATAAGAAAGCACTTTAGTACTTCACTGGAGAATGCTGACACTGTGACGGAAACACATGGTTAGTAATTGATATGTTTAGACTGGATTAATTTAAGGGAGGATAATTGTTAACACACTGGGCAATGAAGCTGGGGGACTGACTTGGGATCTGTGGCTTCCTGGTATCCAGAAAGTGAGTTGTTAGAGTTCTGACAGGATTTAAGAAATGCATTCTCCTTTGTGAACAACTGCATTGGACTTTGGGTGGGTATTGCTTTGAATCTGTAGATTGTGTTTGGAGGGATGTCTGTTTTTATAGTATTAATACTGCTAGTCTTTGAGCATGGGAGGTCTTTCCATTTTATGATATCTTCTTAAAGTTTTTATTCTATACGTTTTTTTATTCCTTTAGTTAGATTTATTATAAGATTTTTGAGGCTATTGAGAATGGGAATCCTTGCTTGATTTATTTCTTGGTATGTTTGTCATTGGTATATAGGAAGACTACAGATTTTTGTGTGTTAATTTTGTATCCTGCTACTTGGATGAAAATGATTATAAGCTGTAGGAGTTTTCTGGTGAAGTTCTTTGGGTCTTTTATATATATAATCACAATATCTGCAAATAGGGATACAATTCTTTTATCCAGTAAAAAGGACTAAGATGGAACAAAGCGGGGGGACCCTTATTTTACTGTTAGTAGAAATATAAACTGGTATAGCCACTATGGAAGCAGTGTGAAGGTTCCTCAAAAGTGTTGCATTTGTAGGCATATCTTGACTGGTAAGATGTAATGTCCACAGGGTCCACAGAAATAGATCAATCATATAATTTGGCTATACCATTCTTGGGCATATTCTCAAAGAACTCTGTAGGGAATCTTGGAGTCTGCTCAAGATACTCCATGACCAAGTTCTCAGAACAAAGGGGATTAACTTGCCCCAGAGGGACAAAGGGCAGGGATAAGAGACAAAGACAGGAGACAGAGGACAAGGGAGAAAAGGAAGGGAACAAAGGAGAGGTGAGAAAAGGGGCAAAGGAGAGGGAGAAGGGGGATTTGTCCCTTGTGGGGAGGTCTGGCAAAGGACTGTCTCTGGATAGAGAGGAGAGACACATGGCCCATAGAAAAATGGTGGTTTATAAAGGCAAAGGGGGGGGGAAACCCAGTATTAGGATAAGGTATTTAATTTTAATTGGGCATGTTAGTTAAGTGAGCCAAAGCAGGTTTTTGGTTGCTGGACTTCAATACTTTGATAGTTGGACCTTGGCAGTGAGCCTTAGGAAGCGGTAGTGGGAATAGACCTTGGTGACTAGCTTTAAGGATGTAATTTAATGATTTTAGCAAGGTAAGGGAAATTAGAAGGGCAAGGCCTGCCAGAGCCATGTTGTGAGCTAGCTAGAGTCCCTCCAGACTCTATACTACAAAGATACTTGCTTATCCATGTTGATTATTTTTTTGTTCACAATATCCAGGGGATGGAAACCTAGATATTCATCAATTATACACAAACACAAACACACACACACACACACATACATGCACACATACATATATACATAAAGGAATATTTTTCAACTGTAAGGATAAATGAAATTATGAAATTCACAGAAAAATGGATGACGCTTAAAATAATTGTTACAAATAACATAAATCAGACCTAGAAAGATAAACAATACGTAATAAATGATGGATATAAGAAGGGCTAACTCACTGTGGGCAGTACTAACCCTGGAGAGCTGAGCCTGGGGTATATAAGATTAGCTGAGCAAGCCAGAGTGAGCAAATTTTCTTAGCAGGCCTCCTCCATCTTCTTTGTTTCAATTCTCAACACCTGGTTTCTGCCTTGAGCTTCTGCCCTGGATTCTTTCTCTGATGGACTGTAACTCACAAGCCCAATAAGTACTGACTTCTCTGGTTGCTTTTGGCCATGTGTTTATCACAGTAACATATCACATAACATACATATTGCATAACAGAGGGAGAGGTCAGGGAGACCGGCTCTCCTACACATCACATTGCTTGTAGAAGTGTCAATTGCTATTAATTTCTAGAAAACATCACTTTATGATCCATGATGATGAACACTGTTTTTACTATAATCACCTGGGAACAGAAATGGCTGTTTTTAGAGACAAATAAACAAGAAGATTTTTGTAGGTATAGAGTGGCAAAATTGCAGCAAAATTTCTACAAATGTCTATCAAAAATTACATAGTCTATTAAGATAAATAAACTATGTGATGGTTAGGAACTGTATTTTTATGGAATACTCAAGGAGATGGAAAATGTCTTATGGTATGCTATAGTGTGAATAGCAGGGACAGAAAGTTTGCACAGAGCATGATATCAATTTGCTAAAGTTTGTGCATGTGTGTCTGTGTGTGTGTATGCATACACATGGGAAGAAACTTTTTGAATATGTTAAAGTAACAACAGTAATTTTTCTGGATATTTGGAATACAGAACTGTTGTTGTTACTTGAGAAAGGTGTCCTATGTAGCTTCAGCTGGCCTGGAACTTATGATCTGTATCTAAAAGTGTCTGAATGGCAGGCATGTGCCCTCAAATCTGACATGCTTTGTAATTGTTTTAAAAATAGTTTCTACATGGAGTGCAGTTTCTGTATTTTTACATTAGAAAACACAGCATCACATAATGTTAACATTCCATACTTTACTGAGTGATGAAATGGAATTTTTATTGCCTCATGATGAGTCATGTAAGACTGACTAACATTGACAGGTATCTCTGACTCAGTGCATTCTTTACAAGTGTTAGCAAGTTGGGTTGGTGACATTCCTTATTTTCTCCTGTGCGTCTGTCTTCTCAGATGTGGCAAGCATTGCAGAATAATGATTTCTCAAAAAAGTAGACATTCCTCAGGGTATGTTAACACTTTTTTTTTTTTGTCTTGACAAGACACTGGTGGTTAGCAAATAGAGAAGCTGGCCAACCTAGCAAACATTCATTGTCTTGATCAAAGGCAACTATCTCCTCAAAAGGAAGACAGTATGACCAGGAAAGGAAACACTCTAACATTCCTTGCCTTCTACTCTTTCATGTGCTTGCTCCAAACTGCTGTGCACTCAGGCTGTCTCCCAGTTTCTGCATCCTTCCTGCTACAGCAGAGTGATGGTTGTCCTTCCCGTTCCTTGAAAGGGTATTATTCCTGGGGAACCCTCAGAGACTAAATTCAAATGACCTTGGTCCAGTTTTCTGCACCATTGGCCTCTGAAAAATAAATGGACCATTCACCAATCTCTTCACTTTTAAAACAGCCTCTTCCTCTGCTCCAGGGTTACTCTGTCTGTCACCTTTGGTACTCAGGAGATCTTTTGAAGATTACATTGGTTCTGTGAACTGCTGTCCTTGTAGACTAGGGGAATATCAAAGGCAAAATTATACTTTTATTTTATGTCACATTTAATGCAGTCTGCTAATTCGTTTCACAAACAGCACATATCATGTTCTCTGTAGGTTGTTGGAACTGGATACATATAGAGAGATGATGATGATGGTGGTGGTGGTGATGACCACAAAGATATGAGTGCCTTAACTAACTTCATTTCCATAATATTATAAGGATGCTATTTTTATTTTTCCATTTTGTCAATGATGAAATTTAGGCACTGAGTTTAAATAACAGCCTTAGGTCATGGAAATAGTAAAAGGTAGAATCAAGATTCAAATCTAGACACCTATGCTCTTAACTCTCAACTCTAACACTATCCTTGTCCTTAAAAACTGAAGCCTGCTATGAGGAGGAGTAGGACAACCACAAAAACTAACACATTATGTAGTGATTGTCACTGTACAATAAAGGAAAATAAAGGAAGGGCCCCTAAGCCATCCCTATCCTGAAGCTACAAGGTAGCCCACCTGGGGTTGACTCTGCAACTTCAAGGTATAGAGAAGGCAGATATGATATGTGTGAGAATATACATATACATATATATGCAAATACACATGTGTGGGATGTCACACTTTTATTTTTATGTAAGTGACACATTATCCAGAATGATAGTTTAAGAATGTTGGTGGCCAAATTGCTTGTTTCATGTGTTGGAAGCTTGAATCTCTGTGTAGTGATGTTAAGAGAGAGGATCTAGTGGGAGATTTTTAGATCACTGGGGCATGCTGTTAGAAAAATTGCATAACTTATGGAACCTCAAGACAGTTTTCATGAGAACAAATTATATAAAACCAAGCCTGTTTAGGCAGCCATGCTGTTGACACCCCATGGGTGTAGGCTCTCTGACATTTCCAGGAAACATATCTCACAGCAACATTTTTGTTCCTTCGGCTTTTTACAATATTTCCACCTCCCTCTTCCAAGTTCACAGCCAATGACATATTAATATAGAAGTGGGAAACCTCATGGAGACTCAACTCTAGACAAAATTTACAGGCAGCTATGCAGGGAAAATAGTCTTACATAGGAAGAACACAGTACCATCCAAATAATCACTCCTGAAATATACAGATGAGTAACATTCTATGGCTTGAGCAGGTTGTATGTTTAGGAATACATGCACACATGTATGCACTCATGCATGTACACATGCGCTGTTACCACCACCACCACCACCAAGAAGAAAAAGGTCATGAACTTGAAAAAAGCATGGAGCTTACATGGGAGATGTTGGAGGGAGGATAGGAAAAGGGGAAATAGTATAATCTCAAAAATTATAATAAAGGAATTACCCTGACCCCAAATAACTTTCTCTGGCTTCCTGTTTGACACTGTAATCTCCCCTTGTTGATATTTCTATCATGATATGATCCACTGAAGGCTAAAACAATGATGCCATATCTTGGATTTTCATTCCTCAAAACTATAGACTAGAGAGACTTATTTTCTTCATAAGTACTCAGATTCTGATATTTTATTATAATAATGAGACATGATGTAATATAAAACTTCAATATAATATATACATATACATACACACACACACACACGTATGTAACTGATAATTAGAGATGAGTTCATAAAATTCAATGAAAGGGCATAGACATGGAGGAGCTGAATGGGGAGATGGAGTAATGGAAATGGTGAAAACACAGTGTACTCATATATTTCATATATTAAACTCTCAAAAGATTAATGTGAAAATTAATTATGAAAATCTTACATTACCATGGATGACTGACAGGAGATTGAGAAGAGGAACTGTAAATGTACAACTCAAGGCGAGTGAATGAGCAGGGATAAAAAACCTGGGAGGCACAGGTTTGAGAAGAATGGTAAAGGATAATTTAGGAAGCTAGAAGAGAGACCAGGGGATGCATTCCCCATGAAATGACACCTAAGAGACGGCGCTGCCAATGAGTCAGAAAGAACTGCCAGAGAACATCATGTGCAATTGTGTGTCCCTTCAAATTCATAAAGGGCTTGCCAGTCTCTTTCTTGCTTAAGCTTTAATTCCATGATCTCCTGGGAAAGTGTCAGGGAAGCAAAGTTGGAAATGACTAGTTTGGCTTTCTTGCTTCCTTTTGTTTTCCAAGCAGCACAGAAAGGCCACTTGGGGGAAGAAACCAAAGGACTCTCCAATGTGGTGTACATGAGTTCTGCTTGGCTGGTCAGATGAAAATACAAAAATAAGCAAACTCATTCTCTGAAGTGAGTGTGACAGTTGAGACAAGGCCCTGGCTATGTTTTATATTTGATTCCATGTTCCCAAAACATCTTTCCTGTGGTCACCTTTAAACTTAGATTTTATATTATAGAATCACATGACAATAATTATACCTAATTCCGCCCAAGAGAAATGAAAATACGTGACCCTGAAAAGGCCCAGCAAATAGATGTTTCTGACAATGGTATTATTCTTCAAGGCCTATAACTTGGAGGAATCTAAAAGAGCATTTGTTAATAAACACACAGATAAACTTTAAAAAATCATCATGGATAAGAACAAACTGTTATCTGTGTGTCATGGAAGCACTTCAAAAAATTAAGTTTACCCAGCCAAGAAAGATCATATATTTTATGAGTCTGCTCAAATCACCTTTCTAGAAAGCACAAATTTATAAAGACAGATTTCAAGCAGTGGTTAGGGAGGGAAGCAGGAACTTAATGGAAATGATGGAGGTAATCTATGACTCTACATATTTACTGAAGATAAATGATGAAATGGATTTTATGATATTTATATTATGTACCAATAAAGCTTTATTTTCAAGAAAATCACAGAATCAGTATCTTTTACTGCTGATGTGAATACCAAACCCTGCCCAGGATTCTTCTACCTCCAGATTCTCCCCTGTTTCTTCTAGTCTTCCCTCCTCTGCACATGGCAGCCTTTGTCCTGCAGTTAACTTGAGAAGTGACAGAAAAGGCCACAGAGAAAGTGGAAAGTAGTGCTCCTTCCCCACCCAACAACTCAATCTCTGGAGTTTAGTAACCGAAACCCCTCTAGCTGTCTTCCCCAAGGATTATAGATTCATCCCAGTCTGGAGCAGAAATTATTAGTTGACAGGGGGGAAATTAATATTTCCTGTGAAATGTCTTCCTTCCCTTTTTGGTGAAAATGTCAATGTTGCTTCCTTCTTAGTGAGCTTCAAAGATTCATTGTAGCTTACATGTATTCCACTTTGCTTTTTCTTTATAGAAAACTAAATGTCTCTCATCCTCAAGATGCAGCATATTTCTAGTGAATTTTGCAGAGCATTCAAAGGGAAGTCCTGTAGAACATTGTTCAAAATGCTCATTCGTGAGTCTCATTGTTAATGACATAGAAAAGAAAAGAGGTCGCTCACTGATATAAAATTCCTCACCTGTTTATGACAGTCACCACAGCTTTTCTCTAATCTCCTGCAGCCCCTCCCCTCAGGGCTGACTTGTTTTATCTAATTCCAGAAAAAAAAAATTTCCTTTGATGACCAATGGACATTTTTTTTCCTCCACAGGTAAAAACAACAATAACAACAACAACAACAACAACAAAACAGTATTCATAACCAGAGTTCCACTTTGCTAGTTTGGGTACCTTTTGCATATAATTTGACCTTTCTAATATGTAGTTTAATTTTTTTATAAATAAATCTTAAAGTAGTATTTTTTTATTTGGTTTGATGTAGAATTATTAGAAAATACATTTATTTGTCATAATTCTCATAGCAGAAAATGTCTGAAATCAGGGTACCAGAACAAAGCAGTTTGGGTACAGATCTTCTTCTAAGTTACAGGCTACTGTTTTTTTTTCCTTTGGGTTCTCACATAATTTAACTTGAGTGCAAGACATCTCTCATCACCAAATGAAGCTTGAATACTGGGAATGGCTTAAATCTAATTGACTTGTTGGCCAAAGGGGTCCAAAGGGAAGCCCCAAACAATGCAGGCTGATTCAAAGGATAGTAGTTGCTCTCTCGAAACTGAATGCAAGGCCCTATAGATGAAAAATAACACCTATCTAATTTATTGGACATAGAGAAGTCAAGTTGGTGCTATCTAAAGCCTTCACCCATACTAATGTTGGCACGCTACAAGGAAGTTTCTCTTCAAGCCACCCAAGGAGAAATGTAAATAGCAACTCAGCTACAAACCCTTCGATTTACAATGGTGTCCACTCTGCAAGATAGGCTAGCTAGTGCAATGGTAGCATAAAACTTGTGAAAGTAACTAATCAATATCTTATTTGAGTTAAGGCCTATTACATGAGATACAACTCATACCTGACAGTGCTTGTGTGACGCAGAATCTGAGACTAGATAGCCCAGGGACTTAGGCTAAATTTGAATACTACTATTCTACAAAAGAGTCATAGAAATAAAGTAACTTCTAATGGCATCCTGCTATACTCACAGATCAGGGTCTTGCTCAGACATTATCAAGGAAGCTTGCTCCTGCAGCAGATGGACACAAATCACAGCAAACATAGCCAGACATCACCACACACACACACACACACACAGAGAGAGAGAGAGAGAGAGAGAGAGAGAGAGAGAGAGAGAGACAGAGAGACAGAGAGACAGAGACAGACAGAGAGAGAGACAGAGAGACAGAGAGACACACAGAGACAGAGAGAATAACAGAGAGACAGGGAGAAACAGAGAGACAGCGAGAGAGACAGCGAGACAGAGAGAGACAGAGACAGAGACAGAGAGACAGAGACAGAGAGACAGAGACAGGTGCCATGATCAGAGTAATTCTGTGCTATATTGGGTAGAGTTTATACATAGTTATCTGCTGTTTCTAACTTCTCAGCCATCCTAACAATAATACATTCCTCAAGTTGATTTTTTTTTTTTTTTGCCGAATAAGTTTTTATTGCTTATGATTATTAAGCCTCACTGAGAAGCACCCTAAACCATTTAAAAATTAATTATACTTTTAAATTTGTGTCTCTGCATGTGTGCTCTCATGTAGTGTGCATGTTATGGTTCCTGTGTGGATGTCAGAAGATGTTGCCAGAGTCTGTTCTCTCCTTCTGTTTTATGGGTCAGGAGGACTGAGCTCAGGTCATCAGGCTTGGTCACAGCACCTTTACCTGCTGAACCACCAACTGTTCACAGAACCATATATTTTTTTAAGCAAGTAGTGTTTATACAAAGTATGGAAGTAGGAATCCAATCAGTGGTTTTAAAGATGAGACCATCCGAGGGCAGGAGGCTGGCAATGTTCTTACAGAATTGCAGCCAGCAGGTTTTTGAGTTTTGATAATTAATTAATTAATTAATTAATCTCACATGGTGCTTGGGATCTACTTCTAACTCAGGGTCTCACATACTCGGCAATCAAACTGAGGCACCCGTCAAGCTTTGAGGTGCTGTGAGCTTTATAATGATTTTAGGGGAAGAAGCAGGGCATATCCTCAAATAATGAATGCTACCTGGGCCCCTTGGCTGGTATACTTTCTTTGTGAGTTACTGAGACAAACAACTTTTATGCTACATTGGGGTAAAAAGAGCTTACTTTTCATCAACTTTTGAGTTTTCATGGAGAAAGCTTGCTAGCATGTTATACAAAGTCCACTGTGGTATTTTGCAGGCTTCATGGGGGACTTTCCATTTGTGTCTAAGGGTGGGAAGGGTGAGGCATGGCTGGGCACCAGTAGTTAGCCTTCCTGAGTAGGTTGGACAAAGAGAACAAGTGTTCTCATGCTCTTAAAGATAGAGGAGTGCCCAGACTCCACCATTTAATGAGACAATGCGGGTGCCAGGCTGGTCTCAATCTTTTGAAAGAACACAGCCTGTGCCTTCTACCCAATAGCTTATTCAACAGTTATAATGTAAACTGGTCACACTCTTCACCACAGAGAAGTAGGATTTCTTTTTGCCAAATTGTCCAGAAGATTCACCCACATTCATGACAGGTGTTTTCATTTCACTTACAAACTTCTTTGAAAAGCTTTTGGCATGCACACATTGTTGGCATAGGAGCTTAATCTGAAGGAAGCACCAAGTAGCAGAGAGCCTTTTCTTTGGCTAATAAAATTCTTCTACCTCTTTCATTACAAACCTCCTCCCTCTGCTTCCAGGAATTCCTTGTTTTGA
The DNA here is from genome assembly GCF_004785775.1 of Grammomys surdaster. Classification (NCBI taxonomy): domain Eukaryota; kingdom Metazoa; phylum Chordata; class Mammalia; order Rodentia; family Muridae; genus Grammomys; species Grammomys surdaster. The sequence continues at coordinate 71,577 of NW_021620336.1, forward strand.
GAGGTCTAAAATGGCTTATGCCAACATCTACTCAGTGAAAACTAAATTCTATTCTTTGAGAGAATGCAGTGTAAAATGCCACATATGCTTCTTCTCTGACTCTCACAACAAGTCTTACCTGGCCGAAACTCCTTTCCTGGTCAGTGGCTTGCTTTGTTTGTAGCTTCCTTGCTTTATATATATATTTTTTGACATTATTCCCGCTTGTCATTGTAAGAATGTTTCCCCTTTTCATCGTGATTTTTGCAGTTCCACTAAAGAAAGGTGCAAACGCAAGACAAAATGCTTCATTGGAATGCTTGTGGCTGGGAACAGCATAATCCTCTTGTGTTCCTGTACATTCAATGGACTGCTTCTTGGTTGTAAAGTGTCTCTGGCTGGAGATACTTTTTGAGGGCCAATCCTTGCCTCAAGGCAGATTCTTATCTGTGGTCTTCCATGCAGATTCTTGGCCAATGGGAAATTTGTAATCTTTCTAGTGTTCAATAGTGTTTCTTAGGAATTTCTATCCTCTGCTTGAGCATGCATATAGGTGATAATAAAATTGGACAAGGTAGCAAGTCCTTTTGTCTCTTCATTTTATAGATGGCTTACTTCTTGGTTGAGGTCTATGGCAAGTTGCAGAGGCTATCTCATTTTTTAACTCAGAAAGTCTATTCTCTCCTAGTTGGTTCTTAATACCAACAAGGCCTCCTAACTGGCTGCCCTCAGAGGTTTCTATGCTTGTGTACAAAGATTGAGAGATAGTCTGTAGAGGTTGGTCTCAGTGAGGGTCCCTAATACCAGGGCAGAATTTTGGATAGATTCAAGTGGTGAAAAATACCTTTCCCCCCAAATCAGTTTGATATTAGATCACCATGAAATTTTATAATTTTTCTTATGTTTAGGGAAAGAAGAAAAACTGTTCAATATTCTCCTTTTATCAGCTATTGACATGCATAGTTTGTGGAATCAAATTCCTAATATAATTGAGTTGTACCTCTCATGATTCATTTGCTTAAAAGCCACTGGAGGCTGGGCCAAATCAAGGAAAATTCTGTGATTTTAAAGTTTCTTTATCTGATCCTTCTCTGACCTTCTGAAATGCTGCTTCTCATGATGCAGATTCGTTCAGCATGCTTTCATGTCCTGCTTCTCTCCCTTTTAAAGGACTCCCCCTAAGAAAAATTTAAGCCTGTATTCATAATAGTCAAACCTAAAAAGACTGGTCACATCAAGGGTAGTGAAATCAAACCCAGTATGGGAGGTACAGTTTGATGCATTTGATTCTAAGCAGTGGAAATGATAGCACAGAGGAACTTGGATCATAGTTTTGGAGCTGAAACTAACTTACATATTTTGAAGAGTTTTTTTTGTGATGGCACGTCATAACATTTGCTGCCAAAGCTGTCCTGAAAAGCAGTCAAGGAATAAGATTATTCCATACTGGTTCAATCTTGCATCCTATCTTCATAAATCCTGTCCTCATTGTATTAAAATCGAGTGTAAGTGTACCCTAATCTGACTTTCTCATTTTAAATCAGCTTTTATTTAACAGTAGATCTAGGCTATAAACATCAAGACAGGAATTACATCATTGACGGGAAAACTAGCACGTTATTAAAAGTTCTTAGAAGTCACTTGTATTTCAGTAATGCTCACAGGACAGGCTTTGTGTAAACAGGTTTCAGGATATAATTACCGAATTTATTTGAAAATCACATCCAACAAATATAAAATCCCATCAGTTCTCTATAAATTTTAATGGGATTGACTCTCAACATAGAGGTACATGAAAAGGAAGGGAATGAAATCACTATTCACTTTAGCCTGGAACAAAGTGCAGCTTTCCTCAAGTGTTTAAATAAGTCACCACTTACAAATTTTTTCAGAAGGAATATGGTAAAATAAGCCTATTTCAAATGAAGCCTTTACAAAACTCTAACTTTGAGGCAAGAACTTTTAATCTTAATTTAACTAGCTGTTGTTGGGTGTGTTCATATCCTCAATTCATTCTCACATTTGTGTGCATATGATATTTATACATAATTGTGGGAATGTCTATCTACAGCTATGGATATGTAAACAGAGGCCGGAGGAGAACAACAGATGCCTTCCACTATTGCTCTTCAACTTATTTTCTGAGACAAGGTCTCTTATTGACCCTGATACTCATCATTTGGGCTATGCTGGCTGGCTAACAAATACATAGGTTCTACCTATCTGTCCCTTAAAGCTGGGATTACAGGGACATCTCTATCCATGCCTGGTTGCTAACTTTCATTTGGGGAGTACCTATTTCTTTGTGTGTGTGTGTGTGTGTGTGAATACAAAGGACAGCCACAGTCTTGGGTGTTATTCCTTAGGTTCTACCTTACTTTTCGAGATAGGACCTTCCATAGGTTAAGTATGCAGGGCAAGATCTAGAAATGATGAACAAATACTCATGGCAGATGATTCTTCATCAAGCCCATCAAGCTGGGACTTTGTATTCATAGATTCAAGAGGAAGACTAATGTACTCAACCTGTTGACAACTCACCAGTTACAACACACTGGAAACAGCAAAGGGTCAATTGCTAAGTGATTCTTCAAGAAAAAGCTGAGGAGATGCACATTGCTATTATTAGAACGGATCTTCTCTTCTCTGGCTCTCAGTGCTTCTCTCTATTGCTGTAAAATTTGAATCTCTGTGGGAAATAACCACCACATGTAGACTCAATGAGAAGTGGTTTCCAGATTTTCCTTCAACTGCAGGGGACACTTTAGAATACTTCACTTGCCCATTGCATTCAGTGTACATGCATTCAGTGTGCAACCCTGAGACCCATGTGTGCCACCTGGATCCTGACTTAGAGGATGTGTTAAGAAGTAGGAAATATTAAGAGTTCAGATTTTGTGAGAACAGCACTGTGTTTCCCAAAGCTGCTAAAACCCACTGACTAATCATCACCACACTAGGAAACTGAGTTTTAGTGTTATAGTAATTAAATTATTATTTTTAAAGTGTGGACTGTATACTGATGCCACTGACAAAATTGGGAAAGCTGAGTAGTTCCCACAATCACTTTATAGCTTTCCTCTGTTGATAAAAAGAAAACAACTCAAAGTGAAAACAAAAACTTTAACCATTCACTATCTTACCTAAAATGATTGTGGTCCACCACCCACACACCCGTCGTATCTGCATAGCACTCTGCTATCTACATCTTTTCAGCTGTCATTTCCTCTTCTCTGTCCTCTAAATACTCTATCCCTCCCCTCCCCTCTCCTCCCGTTCCCTTCCCATCCTTTTCCTTTCCTTCCCTTGCCTTCCTCTCTTTTCCCTTCCCTCTCCTCCCCTCTGGTCCCCCTCTCCCTTCCTCACCTCCTCCTCCTCTTTTTCCTCTCTTCCTTCTCTTGCTTTCCCTCCCCTCCTCTCCTCTCCTCCTCCTTTCCTTTCCCTCCCCATCCCTCCCTCCTTTGCTTTTGTCCCCATAAAAGGTTAAATGCTTGTCCAGGTTAGTCAAGGTTGTTTCACAAATAGCCCAAGATGGAAACTGAGAGATACCGATGTCTATTTCTGAGGAAGTTGCTATTTTTGAGAAAGAACTATGTGAAAGACTACTCTGAACATGGTGGCTGCTCTCTTGTGTGAAGTGGAGACAGAGTGAAGACAGTTCTCACTGACCTGGCCGAATGAAGAGGACTTCCCTGACAACGCTATTACTAGGTCCTGTGAGTCACTGACTCTCTGACTTTGTGAGGTTCAGGAAGTAAATATGGCATTCAACTCTGGGAAATTGTTTATCTGTAGATTGAGCTGCACTCAGACTTAAAAAGCAGTAGCAGGGCATTGGGCTGTGGAGAGCAGAGCCTGCTTTTAGCCCTCAGGAATTCAGGTACTTAGTGTCTATTTGTGGAGGCAGTGATGCAGGGTAGGTGAAAGAGGGTGTCCTTGAGAAACAGGTTCCTAGCCAGGTTGCTTGGACAAGAATTTCTGATCTGTTATTCTTAGATCTGTGACTTTGAGTGCCTTGCTTAACTCATGCTTGAACATCTTTCTTGTTAAATGAGGCTTGCTAATGTTTCTTCAATTTGAACAGTGTGTCTCTATAATCCAGTGCTAACAACTCTAATAAAAATATTGGCTAAAATCTGAGGAAAATTGTAGAACAAAACCACCTTCCAATGGGAACAGTTTATTTGTTCTTTTAGTGTCTCCTTCTGAGTGCACAGTAGGGGCCTAGTGTGGCTCCCAGTAGGTAGACAATATTTGACTCGGATTTTCAAGAACAACTTAAATATATTGACTTAGTTTTATAGCTTTCACTGGCTTCTTTTATTTTTTCTTTCTAAAATGTGTAGTGTATAGAGAAATGAAAACAGAAATTTGTGCACCAAGAACCAAACAGAAAATACCAGAAAAGTGTGAGAGCCAAGGCTTGATTATGAAAGCTACAGGCACCTGAGGTTTCTTACAGGCAGCTTTAAGAATTTGTAGATTGTAATTTACATTGTGCACATATGAATCTGCCTTAGAGTGCATCTCCTTTTCTTGGTTAGGAGTGAGTAAACATTGAAAAACAAGGTTTTCTTAGACTGTGCTGGCTTCTGTTGCTAAGCTGAGACATTCAGCAACCTCGATGAAAAGTCAGTTATTGTACCCACTGCAAACCTTAATTGTGCCAGGGATGTGAGGAGATTTACCATGATCGTAGCTGACAGTTCTGGCTTGGTGTAATGAGCTTCTGATTTGCTGGACCTTGCTTAAGTAGAAACTAGATTTTGTTTTCAATTTTAGCTCTAATATTTTCTTTGTTCAGAACCAATTGTCCTTCCCCAGATGGTTAGTTGTTCTTTCTTTCTTTAATTTTGTAAAGTAACCTTGAGAAATTTTTACACAACAACTCTGCTTCAGCTTGAGTCACAGGACGTCGGTGCTCATACCAAGCTTTCCTTGCCCCTGAGGCCTTTGGCAACAGCCTTTCTGATATGAATACCATTTGTATTTTGCTTACAGTTTTAATAAAATCTTTCTGCTGGAATCAGCATTGCTCCTTCCAAGTTGTTGCTTGCCTAGGAATGCGATGCCAGTAAGTGCCACCATATGAGAAAGTGTCTTGCAAAACCTGTGTCTTTGGTTTTGTCTACCACTCCCGCCCCCGCTCCCCCCCCCCCCCCCCCCCCCCCCCGGGTCCGGGGGCGCGGCGGATTTTTTTTAAAGTTGAAGTTTTTTTTTTTTTTTTAAAAAAAAAAACATTTTAAAAGGTCCTTAAGACCTTTAACAAGTACAAGGGTGGACATTTCTGTAAGTAAAATAATGAGAAGAAAGTTGTTGATATATTCCTTGACTTTTGAAACCTCACTGCAATAAAAAAACTCACATAATTACAATCTCCAAGGAAGTAGACAGCTGCTACAGCCCACTGGAAGGGAAGAAGTGCTTGTTTGTTTAAATACTCACCTGGCCAACTCTCTGGCTACTTACTCTGGCTCTTCCTCCCTTGCCAGGTGGTGTAGAGAAGCTGTGAGTGTGTCAGCTCACAAATGCACATTCCTTAGCATCTGAGAAGGAACTAGAATAGAACCAATCCTAAATCCATCCTGAATGTATCTAGTTGAATGGATTTTCAGCTAGATACATTCAGCTTGTCACAAAAACATCTTTGCTTCAAAACTAAAATCATTAGTGATATCATGGAAATTAGTTGTTGATGATTGCGTCTTCAGTTTGCTTGGGTACTTTTTTCCCTCTTATTTTCAAAGTGAAAAGATACTTTGTGTTCTATCTGTAAGACAATACATGTTTTGTTTTTCAAAACTATATTCAGACACTAGTAGGAAAAATAAAAAAAATAAAGTTAATATGGCTTCATTTCGAGTATCTTGAGACAGTCTTTCTGGATGATTGGGCTTTTATGCTGTTTTTCAGGTTGTACTCTCAGAGTCTTGGGTCAGATGATAGATTACGGTTTCTTTTTTAATGAGAAGAGTGTAGCTATGAATTACTTTTGAAAGTTGTTGGCTTAAACAAGGTTGAACGTGTTTCCCTCATCTAGGCGCCTCAGGACATGTAACATCTGGTTATGTTGTAAGGATCTGTGTGGAATACAACTCAGACGCATGAAACTGGACTTCTGTTTTTCAAAACAAAGCAAAAATCTTGAAAATGCTAACCATTGAACATCTGCCCATATACTAATACATTTCATACAAATAGAATAATAAAATTCAATAAACGCTTTATCCTACTTTTATGTTAGTATCAACAATATGTGATGAACATTTTCCCGTATTTAGGAATAGTGGTCTGTACCATTGTTACAAAATGTCATTTGTATATTCTCTGTACATGGTACTTTATTACATAAGGCAATTTTCATATAAGTTTATACTGTGCAGTGAGCATACATATTTCCCCATACCAAGTTATCTTCAATTTCTTATCTCTTCTCTTCTTTTGGTCCACAGGTCAGTTTGCATCTGTTTTCATGTCAATATATATTAACATAATAATAACATATGTTAATATATTAACATGATTTCATGTGTTTACATAAAACTAGGTGACAGATTCAAAAGAAAACACACAACATTTTTCTTTCTGAGACTGTTCTAACTTGCTATACTAAACACTATGATTTTGTTCTTTAGGGCTCAAAAAATTCCATTTTGAATCCACACCACATGCTCTATCTCGTACATTGTGACTGTATTACATGCAACTGAATAATCTCAATATTTACTTGCGAACTTAATTCCCCAAAAATTAGAAATGAAAATATTTAAACTAAAGAAATAGTTAGCCTTTAGGCTGGGGCAGACACAAAGTTGGTCTGCTCCTGTGGAGACACTAAATCCTGAGCCATCCTAGAGGAACCACTGCACCCAGAGCAGAAGGATTTCCAGATCCAAGAGGTGGCCTGAGTCCCAGGAGTTCTTCCACCCTGGAGATTAGGATCATAAGACCACAGAGACATCTGAACTCTGAGGAGCTCTGCAACAAGCAAGATAACTGGAAATACAGACTCCAGTCTTACACAGTGAGGGCAGGTAACACTAGAGTTAACCAGATGGCAAAAGGCAAGCACAAGAACATAAGCAACAGAAACCAAAGTTACTTGGCATCATCAGTACCCAGTTCTTTCAATATAGCAAGCCCTGAACACCCCATCACACCTGAAAAGCAGGATTCAGAATTAAAATCACTTCTCATGATGATGATAGAGGATTATAAGAAGGAATTAAGTAACTCCCTTAAAGAAATACAGGAGAGTACAAGTAAACAGGTAGAAGCCCTTAAAGAGGAATCACAGAAATCCCTTAAAGAAATGCAAGAAAACACAAAGAAGGAATTAAACAAAAACATTCAGGATCTGAAAATGGAAATAGAAACAATAAAGAAAGCTCAAAGGGAGACAACCATGGAGATAGAAAACCTAAGAAAGCGATCAGGAGTCATAGACACAAGCATCACCAACCGAATACAAGAGATAGAAGAGAGAATCTCAAATGCAGAAGATACGGTGGAAAATATTGACACAGTTGTCAAAGAAAATGCAAAACGCAAAAATCTCCTAACTCAAAACATCCAGGAAATCCAGGACACAATGAGAAGACCAAACCTAAAGATAATAGGTATAGATGAGAATGAAGATTCCCAACTTAAAGGGCCAGTAAATATCTTCAACAAAATTATTGAGGAAAACTTCCCTAATCTAAAGAACAAAATGCCCATAAACATACAAGAAGCCTACAGAACACCAAATAGACTAGACCAGAAAAGAAATACCTCCCGTCACATAATAATCAAAACATCACATGCACAAAACAAAGAAACAATACTAAAAGCAGTAAGGGAAAAAGGTCAAGTAACATATAAAGGCAGACCTATAAGAATTACACCAGACTTCTCACCAGAGACTATAAAAGCCAGAAGAGCCTGGACTGACATCATACAGACCCTAAGAGAACACAATTGCCAGCCCAGACTACTATACCCACCAAAACTCTCAATCACTATAGATGGTAAAACCAAGATATTCCATGACAAAATCAAATTTGCACAATATCTTCCCACAAACCCAGCACTTCAAAGGATAATTGATGGAAAACGCCAACACAAGGAGGGAAACTACAACCTAGAAAAAGCAAGGAAGTAATCTTCCAACAACCCCAAAAGAAGATAACTATACAAACATAACATTATCTCTAATAACAAAAATAACAGGAAGCAACAATCATTTTTCCTTAATATCTCTTAACATCAATGGTCTCAATTCCCCAATAAAAAGACACAGACTATCAGACTGGATACACAAACAGGACCCAGAATTTTGCTGCATACAAGAAACGCACCTCAGTGACAAAGACAGACACTACCTCAGAATTAAAGGGAGGAAAACAATTTTCCAAGCCAATGGTCCCAAGAAACAAGCTGGAGTAGCCATTCTAATATCAAATAAAATCTACTTTCAACCAAAAGAAATCAAAAAATATAAGGAAGGACACTTCATACTCATCAAAGGAAAAATCTACCAAGGAGAACTCTCAATTCTGAACATCTATGCTCCAAATGCAAGGGCACCTACATACATAAAAGAAACTTTACTAAAGCTCAAAACACACATTACACCTCACACAATAATAGTGGGGGATTTCAACACCTCACTCTCAGCAATGGACAGGTTATGGAAACAGAAACTAAATCGAGACACTTTGACATTAACAGAAGTTATGAACCAAATGGACTTAACAGACATCTATAGAACATTTCATCCTAAAACAAAAGAATATAGCTTTTTCTTAGCACCTCATGGTACCTTTTCCAAAATAGACCATTTAATTGGTCACAAAACAACCCTCTACAGATATAAAAAGATTGAAATAATCCCTTGCATCTTATCAGATCACCACGGACTAAGACTGGTCTTTAATAATGACAAAACCAAGAGAAAACCCACATGCACATGGAAACTGAACAACTCTCTACTCAATGATAACTTGGTCAAGGAAGAAATAAAGACGTTAAAGACTTTTTTGAATTTAATGAAAATGAGGACACATCATACCAAACCTTGTGGAACTCCATGAAGGCAGTGCTAAGAGGAAAACTTATAGCTCTAAGTGCCTACAAAAAGAAACTGGAGAGAGCACACACTAATAACTTGACTGCACAACTAAAAGCTCTAGAACAAAAAGAAGCAAATACACCCAGGAGGAGTAGAAGGCAGGAAATAATCAAACTCAGGGCTGAAATCAACCAAATAGAAACAGAAAGAACAATACAAAATATCAACAAAACCAGGAGCTGGTTCTTTGAGAAAATCAACAAGATAGATAGACCGTTAGCCAGATTAACCAGAGGGCACAGAGACAGTACCCAAATTAATAAAATCAGAACTGAAAAGGGAGACATAAGAACAGAACCTGAAGAAATTAAAACAATCATCAGGTCCTACTACAAAGGCCTATACTCAACAAAACTGGAAAACCTGGATGAAATGCACAACTTCCTAGACAGATACCAGGTACCAAAGTTAAATCAGGAGCAGATAAACCATCTAAACAGTCCCATAACCCCTCAGGAAATAGCAGAGGTCATTAAAAGTTTCCCCACCAAAAAAAGCCCAGGACCAGATGGCTTTAGTTCTGAATTCTATCAGACCTTCAAGGAAGACCTAATACCAATTCTCTTCAAACTATTCCACAAAATAGAAACAGAAGGAACACTACCCAATTAGTTCTATGAAGCTACAATTACACTCATACCCAAACCCCACAAGGACCCGACAAAGGAAGAGAACTTCAGACCAATCTCCCTTATGAACATCGATACAAAAATACTCAATAAAATTCTAGCAATCTGAATCAAAGAACACATCAAAACGCCTGTCGTCTCTGGTCCTGCCTCTGGGTTAACAATCATGATGGTACATGCTGAAGCCTTTTCTCGTCCATTGAGTCGGAACGAAGTTGTTGGTTTAATTTTCCGTTTAACAATATTTGGTGCAGTAACATACTTCACTATTAAATGGATGGTAGATGCAATTGACCCCACCAGGAAGCAGAAGGCAGAAGCTCAGAAACAGGCGTAAAAACTGATGAAGCAAATTGGTGTGAAAAATGTGAAGCTTTCAGAATATGAAATGAGTATTGCTGCTCATCTTAATATGCATGTTACTTGGAGTGATATACCAGGTTTAGATGATGTCATTACAGATCTGAAAGACACAGTCATCTTACCTATCAAAAAGAAGCATTTGTTTGAGCCAATGCTTCAAACTGCTGCAGCCTCCTAAAGGTGTTCTTCTGTATGGGCCTCCAGGCTGTGGGAAAACATTAATTGCCAAAGCAACAGCCAAAGAAGCAGGCTATCGATTTGATTTATTAACCTTCAGCCTTCGACACTGACTGATAAGTGGTATGGAGAATCTCAAAAACTAGCTGCTGCTGTGTTCTCCCTTGCCATAAAGCTACAGCCTTCTATCATATTTATTGATGAAATAGACTCTTTTCTACGAAATCATTCCAGTTCTGACCACGAAGCTACAGGGATGATGAAAGCTCAGTTTATGAGTCTTTGGGATGGACTGGACACTGATCACAGCTGCCAGGTCATAGTGATGGGAGCTACCAATCGACCTCAAGACCTTGACTCCGCTATAATGAGAAGAATGCCTACAAGATTTCATATTAACCAGCCTGCTATAAAAAACAAAGAGAAGCACTTTTAAAGCTCATCTTGAAAAATGAAAATGTGGATAGACATGTAGATTTTCTAGAAGTTGCCCAGGAAACTGATGGGTTTTCAGGAAGTGACCTAAAAGAAATGTGTCGAGATGCTGCCCTCCTCTGCATCAGGGAGTATGTTAATTCTACATCAGAAGAAAGTCATGATGAAGATGAAATCTGGCCTGTGCAGCAGCAGGACCTGCATCGGGCAATTGAAAAGATGAAGAAATCAAAGGATGCAGTGTTTCAGAATGTTTTGACTCACGTTTGTTTAGATTAGGAGTAAAGATCATTTGTACAGTTCAGTGATCTCGTGGGATGCACTCTCATCTGTACAGCAGTGAGGGAAGACCGGGCTTGTGGTTTCTTACTCAGATCTCTAGTCTGTTATATAAATGGTGTTACTGCTTGTCAGAAATCATGAGGAGGAAGCTGAGTGCAGCATGAGTGTGGGTGCTTGTTTGACCTTTTTAGCCATATGCTGTTCTAGCCTTATAGAGTCTAAGCTGGTTTTAATGTAGTAAATGATTTGTCGAGTCATTCGTGAGGAATGGGGCGTGGTTAGGTGCTGGTTCCTAGACATGTGAGTATGAATGTGAGAGTGTGTGTGAGTGTATATCAAATGTATATATTCACTTTTTTTTATTCTGTAGATAGGTTTGAATTCAGAAGCTTTTTTCCCCCCTACTACTGAATCCAAAAGCACCAGATAGTCTGTAGCAAAACTGGGATTCAAGGCGGAACCTGACAGGTACAGTGAGATTCAGCCATTCCTAGTTGTCATTTGTTTGGGCCATTTTTAAGTTGAAAATATCCTCTGCAGTTGGTTGAATCAACCACATCTGAATATGCACATGTGTCTCAATTATAATGGTTGTCAGGAGAATCAGATAACAAACATGATTTGCTCAGTGATCAGCAGTGATTCCACCTCATTCTGCTACGACACCGAGTAGACTTTGAAGTTTTACACTGAATTACCTTAAGAAGCATTGAAAACCTTTCAATAGAATGGGCTTGAGAAACCTCAGTACTCTTTAATATGTGTACATAACTCTCAGTATAACAGTTCTATAACTGTATTCCTTAAATGTTGTTTGAAAGTTATATGTTCTGTAATTATGTTCAAATTTTATTTGGTCACCCAAACAAAACAATAGTTTATATAAATAGTCATTACTAAATGTGCTAAAAAATACTCACTTTGTAACTTAAGTTTAAAAAATTTTCACAATATAATATAAAATGTGTACAAATAACATACATCAAAATTCTTGTATCTGTAGTCACTTGATGCTTTGTGTACCACATATAAAAATCTTTTTTCAAACCAAAAAAAAAAACCACATCAAAACAATCATCCATCATGATCAAGTAGTTTTTATCCCAGGAATGCAGGGATGGTTAAATATTCAGAAATCCATCAACGTAATCCACTATATAAACAAACTCAAAGAAAAAAAACACATGGTCATCTCACTAGATGCTGAGAAAGCATTTGACAAAATTCAATACCCCTTCATAATAAAAGTCTTGGAAAGATCAGGAATTCAAGGCCCATACCTAAACATAGTAAAAGCAATTTAAAGCAAACCAGTAGCCAACATCAAACTAAATGGAGAGAAACTTGAAGCAATCCCACTAAGATCAGGGACTAGACAAGGTTGGCCACTCTCCCCCTACCTATTCAATATAGTACTGGAAGTCTTAGCCAGAGCAATTAGACAGGAAAAAGAAGTCAAAGGGATACAAATAGGAAAGGAAGAAGTCAAAATATCACTATTTGCAGCTGATATGATAGTATACTTAAGTGACCCCAAAACTTCCACCAAAGAACTCCCAAACCTGATAAACAACTTCAGCAAAGTGGCTGGTTATAAAATCAACTCAAACAAATCAGTAGCCTTCCTCTACTCAAAAGATAAAGTGACTGAAAAAGAAATTAGGGAAATGACACCCTTCACAATAGTTGCAAATAATATAAAAGACTTTGGTTTGAATCTAACCAAGCAAGTGAAAGACCTGTATGACAACAACTTCAAGTCCCTGAAAAAAGAAATCGAAGAAGATCTCCGAAGATGGAAAGATCTCCCATGCTCATGGATTGGCAGGATTAATATAATAAAAATGGTCATCTTGCCAAAAGCAATCTACAGATTCAATGCAATTCCCATTAAAATCCCAACTCAATTCTTCACAGAGTTAGAAAAGGAAATTCTCAAATTTATATGGAATAACAAAAAACCCAGGATAGCGAAAACTATTCTCAACAATAAAAGAACTTCTGGAGGAATCACCATCCCTTACCTCAAGCTGTACTACAGAGCAATAGTGATAAAAACTACCTGGTATTGGTACAGAGACAGGCAGGAAGATCAATGGAATAGAATTAAAGACCCAGAAATGAACCCACACACCTATGGTCACTTGATCTTTGACAAAGGAGCTAAAACTGTCCAGTGGAAAAAGGACAGCATTTTCAACAAATGGTGCTGGTTCAACTGGAGGACAACATGTAGATAAATGCAAATCTATCCATTCTTATCTCCTTGTACAAAGCTCAGGTCTAAGTGGATAAAGGACCTCCACATAAAACCAGATACACTGAAACTAATAGAAGAGAAGGTGGGGAAGAGCCTCGAATACTTGGGCACAGGGGAAAAGTTCCTGAACAGAACACCAATGGCATATGCTCTAAGATCAAGAATTGAGAAATGGGACTTCATAAAATTGCAAAGTTTCTGTAAGGCAAAGGACACTGTCAATAGGACAAAACAACAACCAACAAATTGGGAAAAGATCTTTACCAATCCTACATCTGATAGAGGGCTAATATCCAATATATACAAAGAACTCAAGAAATTAGACTCCAGACAACCAAGTAACCCTTTTAAAAAATGGGGTATAGAGCTTAACAAAGAATTTTCAACTGAGGAAACTCGAATGGCCGAGAAGCACCTAAAGAAATGTTCAGTATTCTTAGTCGTCAGGGAAATGCAAATCAAAACAACCCTGAGATTCCATCTCACACCTGTCAGAATGACCAAGATTAAAAACTCAGGTGATAGTAGATGCTGGTCAGGGTGTGGCGAAAGAGGAACACTCCTCCATTGTTGGTGGGACTGCAAGATGGTGCAACCACTTTGGAAATCAGTCTGGCGGTTCCTCAGAAAATTGGACATAGCACTACCTGAGGATCCATCTATACCACTCCTAGGCATATACCCAGAAGATGCTCGAACATATAACAAGAACATATGCTCAAATATGTTCATAGCAGCCTTATTTATAATAGCCAGGAGCTGGAAAGAACCCAGATGTCCTTCAACTGAGGAATGGATTAAAAAATTGTGGTATATTTACACAATGGAGTATTGCTCAGCTATTAAAAACAATGAATTCAAGAGTTTTCTAGGTAAATGGATGGAACTAGAAGTTATCATCCTGAGTCAGCTAAGCCAATAACAAAAGAACACACATGGTATTCACTCACTGATTATTGGATATTAGCCCAGAACCTTGAAATGCCCAAGATTCAACTCACAGGCCACATGAAGCCCCTGAAGAAGGAAGACCAAGTGGGGGTGATTCGGTCCTTCTTAGAAGGAGCAACAAAATAATCAAGGGAGCAAATATGGAGACAAAGTGAGGGACAGAAACTGAAGGAGGGGCCGTCTGAAGATCATTCCACCTGAGTATCCATCCCACGTGCAGTCACCAAAGGTAAATGCTGATGTGGAAGTCAGGAAGTGCATGCTGATAAGAGCCTGATATAGATGTGTCCTCAGAGGTCTTCAAGAGTCTGACATATTCAGAGGCAGATGCTCACAACTAGCTATTGAACTGATCATGGGGTTCCCAATGGAGGAGTTAGAGTGAAGATCATTGGAGCTGAAAGGGTTTGTGGCCCCATGAGGAGAGCAACAATACACAGCTCCCAGGGTCTAAACCACCAGCCTTGGAGCACTTAGGGAGGGATCCAGGGCTTCAGCTCTATATGAAGAGCAAAGGGCCCTGCTGGGCATAGGTGGAAGAAGAGATCCTTGACCTCATGAAGGCTGGATGCCCCAGGGGGTGGGAATTTGAGGGTGGGGATGTGGGAGTGGGGCGGTAGGTAGGGGTTACATCTGCAGAGAAGTAGGAGCAGGGGTGAGGGGATAGGGGGTTCCTGGGTGGGTGGGGGATGGGGTAAGGGGACAACATATGAAATGTAAATAAAACAGCCGATAAAAAAAAGAAAAAAAGAAATAGTTAATACATCCATTAATCAATCAATAGCATTCTTAGAACTATTACAAAATCAATAAACACACACACACACACACACATATATATATGCTACAAAGTATGAAAAATGATTCATGGAACGAAATGTAACAGGTATGAATTACTAGCAGAATTTGCTCAACCTCACATCAATGTAGGCATATAAGGACATCATACTATATTGTTTAATTCATTAGACTGTTAAAGAATTGGGAGAGTCACAAAGCCTAGCACTTGCAAATGGTTCAAAAATTCATCAAGTAAAGTGCAAATTAGAATCATACTTACATCTTCACTCTCTCTGTGAAGATTTTCAAGGAAGATACATCTCTGTTCTCTGATTTTCCTTAAGGATTGACCACATTTACACTTTGAGAAAATCTAGTTCCCTGAGAAACCTTGAGGCTCTCCAAAACCTTGAGTTATCAGAAAAATAATGAATTTGAATAAAGTATTGATTAGGACACAAATACTAATCAAGCTCTTTCTAAGCAGAACCTTTCCACTTCCACTTCTAATGATTAGAAAAACTTTATATTTCCTGGGTCTCCTAATCTAGTTAGCTTGTCCCAACTGAAAATCTTTCTAATATATTTAAGCAAATGAAGGGCACATTTTAAAAGTCAGGATTTCTACTCTGGAAAATAATGGCTGTCTTCCTGTACATAATGCTTCTGTGCTTATTATGTTTCCAGAATGAGTGGAAAGTTTCTTCTTTATAAAAAAATTGATTTCTATTGTGAACCAGCAAGTTATCTGGGAAACTGGATACATCCATAAGCCAGAAGATTCTTGAGGGAATGAACAACCTTACTGAAGCTCACCTGATGCCTATGGCCAGTTGTATAGGGTAAGCTCCTGTTCCCTTTTCCAGTGATACACTGAATTATCAGGGCTATGTGAGCAGGGCTCTCTATCATGTATGGATCGTTTGTGGACCTCAAAAGTGTCATTTGTTCCAAAGTGGCCCAGCACAGGAAGACAGGTAAAGCACAGATGAACTATTTCCAAATCAGTAGCACTTGGATTTGAAGCAAGACAGTAGAGTTCCACTAATGGATACAAGAAAAATAACAAATGAAGTGATGACAAGTTAAATATTAAAGACAAATCAAGCATGGTCTGCTCTCATGCCTGCTCTAAATTGCCATCAAATGTATTCTATTGGGTAATTCTCTATTTTTTGATGGTTTTGCAATAATGAAAACAAAGGAAAAAGGGAGAAGAAAATCTACCCACCTCATAGATGATGAACATATGATTCTGATTACAATTTATAACATGATTTCTCTTTATTTATGGAGAAAGAATGTGAGTTATTCTTTGAAAAATATTCCATTTGTCAAGTGGATGTTTTCCAATGGCTGTGTATCTAGACAAAAATAATTTGTATATAGATGGATCAGATGACTTCAACTAATTTTAAAATGAGTGTGCCAGATGATGTATTTTTCTTACTGTGGCAGAGCTAATTTCATTGTCTTGAAGAAAGGAAATATACATGACTTGATATTTCTGTTAGTTTAAAGACAGAAGCAAGTGGTAATTTTTGAGGGTCCACAGGTTGCCACGTCACATATATGCATGTTACTGTTCTGAACATTACTGTTGTTGACAAGGTGTATTCAGTTGCTTATGTAAATTTGGCTCTTGATTCTACTGGTAGAGAAGCCATTTCCAGTGTAGAAATATATGTGTTCACAAATAGCAACAGGATAACAAGTTTTATTGTAGCGTCACCTGAACCCAGTAGGAATCGTCACTGAAAGTGAACAACCCATATCAGGATTCAGAGGGCTTTGGAGGCCACAACAAAACATTAGTTTTAGTCCTTGTTAGCAGAAGGCACTGCCTTCAGGACATCATAGACAGCACTGCTGTCTATAACAATGTATCTTCTGAGCCAGAATGAATTTAGGAATCAATTCAGGATCAAGTTTGAGAGCTTTAGTTTCTAGGGTTTATCTTACAATGCTCTGTCTTCCATTTTGGAATATTTCTGAGTTGTGACACTCTATTGGGGTGGGAGGGTGGCTACCCAATATTCTAGGTATCTTTTAGGTTTCTCTCTCCTATTTTCTTCTTTTTCTTATTTCCAAAGGCCTCCTTTCCTTTATATTTTAGAATATCTAGGGCAATAAGTGCAGACATATGCCACAGATTAGAGAATGTTTTTAATCCAAGAAAATATTAAACTTCTTGATTGGTTGGAATGGGAAAAATTATAAGTCAAGCAATCATCAAACAGTATATTAGTACATTGAGAGCTTTCTTGTGTAGTTTCCTTACTCTGGAGATGCAAATGAGCTTGCTTGTCTAATCTGGTGTCTTTATGAGTACTCAATGTTTTGGTGACACACAGCTTTGAGCCTCATGTCCATTAGCATGTGTGCAGTTTCCTTCCAGAAATCAGGAAATACAGTTAATATGGGAATATACAGGTGTGGCCAGAGAGCTGCGAAGTAGAATATCTTCATAAATGCTGCAGGTTGCCGAGTTTATTTTGGCATCCTTGCCAGCTTCATTCCAAACCACTCACCACTATACTGTTCCCAACAGGCAACTCTTAATTTTAGTATTGAGATTATAATATAATTGCATCATCTCTCCTTTTCCTTCCCTCCCTGAAAACGCTCCTAGATATTGATTTCCCCCTCTTCTTAAAGTTCATATCATCTTTTGCCACTAATTGCTATTGTATGCATATATGTATGTACATATATATTCCTAAATATAGTCTGCTCAGTCTGTATATTGTTACTTGCATGTATATTTACAGTCTTGCCTGTTTTTCTCCACTTTTGATGGTTAGTTACCCTGTCTTTCTAAACACGTAGTTTTAAATCTCCCTTTAAAGGAAATCTTCATAGGCATGGGAACAATTGTCCTTGTACATATGGAAGACATATTTGATTTTGCTTGTCTTTGTAGGCATTTTGTAAGGAAGAACAGAGTAAAAAATACTGATGCTATATTATTAAGCTTATACATATTATAAAAATACATGAATAAGGACCTTATTGGATATTTAGGAATACGAAGTTGCTCTCTTATGTTCAAATGGCTTCTTTGACGTTTCTCAGCGTGTATTCTGGACCAGCTTCATTAGAGTAGAAGTGTTTGCTAATTACATGTGGCAATACATCTATGCAGAAAGAACCATTCATAATGTGAATGGTATGTTAACATTGTGTTTCAGACTAAAATCCCAAACAAAAGATGCAGAAGATGGGTCAAATTCCAGAATCTATTTCATAATCATTTGTTTATTGGTTATATTTTAAATAAAGGAAATATTATCTCAAATGAAATCATCCACATTAAACTAAATGGAATGATCCAAATTTAGTCAGTGACCAAGAAAAATTTATCTGAGCTCTGTGACATGCTTAATACTGTTGCAAATGCCTGGAATGTATGAAAAGCGTAAGAATTATATCTGCCTTTCACGACCTCTCTCCATCATTTTTATTTGAGATAGGTTATCTCCCTGATTCTGGGGCTTGAATTTTCTTGGCTAGGCTGGGAGCCAGGCCCTAGTGATTCTCCTGTCCTTAGTCCTCTCAGAGTTACTTAAAGATGTATACAAAGGTGCTCAGGTTGTTAGGTGGATGCTTGGACCCCAGCACAGGTCATCATAGTTAAGATTAAGTGTTCTAAACTTCTAAGCCTCCACTCCAACATGAAGTTCTTTAAATATTGACTGAACAATTATGCTTAGATAATACTCAAAACAATGTAAGAAACAACAGATTTCTGCCTTTAAATTTATTTGTGTGTGTGTGTATGTATGTGTGTGTGTGAGAGAGAGAGAGAGAGAGAGAGAGAGAGAGAGAGAGAGAAAGAGATAGAGAGAGAGACAGAGAGAGAGAGACAGAGAGAGAGAGACAGAGAGAGACAGAGACAGAGATATAGAAGGGGTGTACATATTTCATGCTGTGTGTGTAGATGTCAGAGGGCAACTTGCTGAAGTTGATTATTTCCCTTCACCAAGTACATTCTGGGATTAAACTCAGGTCCCCAGAGTTGTCAACAAATGCTTTAACACCCAGAGCCATCTTGCCAGTCTAGCAAATTTATTTTCATAGCTCTGAACATTCAGTAGATAGCAATCAAACTACAGTCTCATTGTTTTGTCAGTTAGAAAGGCATAGTCTTCCTAGAATAGATGACAAAGAGATGCAGCTTCTGCACGGAGCTACCACTGGTCATGTTGAAATGCACTTGATACACTTATCATGCCAAGTATATAGCAGGGAAACCATTGCATCTCAGAAAGAAGATGAGGTGAAAATGAAACACAGAGTGTTCCCAGGCTCAACCAATATCTGTACAAACTGAAGAAGCCAGATTGATAACACAACAGAACTATTACAACATGGAAAGGAGACGATGCTGTGAGTTTTCTCTGGGACTCATGTGGGTGAGTCTATAATCTTTGAAGTGATTTTCTGAAGAATTTTAAAGTATCAGATCTGATTTGGACCCTGGTAAATCTACCCCCCCACCCCCTGTGCTGTTCCCACTCTCTGGAAGTGTTTCAGAGGGGTTGACATTATGCAAATACTTGAGACTCTTCTGACAGTCAGAAGACAGTATAGAACCAGAGGAACAGCAGAGAGAGTCAGGATCCAATGACTCAAAAGTACTGCCTGTGTGGGGAGAGCTAGGCTTGTGGTGTTGGCTCATGCTGATCTCAGAGGATGCCTTCTCCTTTGCTTCTGCCTCCTGTCATAGCAAATATGTAGGCATGTTCAAACTTTCCAGATTTCAAGAGAAACCAGAAGTCCACTAATCACAGCTTTTACATTTTAAATATTAGTATTGAAGTCAAATTTATTTTTAGAGTAAAATATTCTACAGCATATATATATATTATATTATATTTCTGGTTTCTAGCTGCCCTCTGGCTTCACTGACAGTGTGTGCTGATGGTGTGCTGTTGAATGCTTTATTACTTGAAGCTTTCTATCTTTAGGTTTATTTTTAATCAAGGAATACATTTAACCAAAAAAACGGGGGTATTATCTTCCTTATGCTTTTTGTCTTCTCAAAGAGTAGAATTATTTGGGAGAGAGAGTGACAATAGATCAATGTCTCCAGACTGTGCGGGTCTCAGTGTAGAAGTCCTGAGGGTCATGTGGCTGTATTGTTGTCTTTCAAGCTCCTTATCCTTTGCCTAGAACATCTACATTTATAGGTGGGGGTGTGTTTCATTTGCTTCAGGACATCACTGTAACCAGTCCAGGTTCAGAAAGAAAGTCAAGAAACATCCAGATGTGTAACAGAAAATGGTATATAGATTGAACTATGTGGATTGGCCAATATGTTATTGTTTTTGATTGAAAAGTTTCACAGTGTGTCTTAAAGACTAACTCCTTCCTCAGATATGTACTCAGGTAAGTATGCAGATGTGGGCTGATTTTTAAAGTTATCCAAATTTACTTGGAGGTGGGTGGTTCTATGGTGTGTGTATGGTACATGACCACAGTTGTAACACTTTTTCCAGTTGTCTTGACACTACACCCGTATGTGTACAATGGAACTAAGGTAGAGTCAGCCCTTTTATGCTGTGGAGGTAAACAGCAAAGGAACCACTGTGTATAATACTTGAATGAAGTCAAGTACATGGTAGTTTTAATAAACAAAGCTTTTATTTCCACTTTCTTGTTTTTACTTCTTTAGAGCTGATAGCTTAGAAATCATTTGTTTCACCTCACCCAGTATTGATTTTCCTCAACAGTGCTTCTTTATTACCTGTATTCACGTTTCTTTAAATTTAATTCACAGTATTTCTAATCCTAGTTGTTCCAAGAAACCTAGGTGGTTAAATTGTACCTGATGCAAAATTATGAAGTGACTTATTCCCATGGAGTTTGTGTTTTCCTTGAAAAAGTAATCTTTTACTTTCCTCTTCTAAGTTTGCTAAGGACTAAGAGCATCCCATGCTGTTTAATTCACATCCTTGGAGATTTAGCCTTAGTTAGTCCTGTCCAGTATCTGATAATCTATGTGCTTAATAGCTATCTTAGACAAATTATTATTTCCAGACAAGTTTGGAAAAGTTACCTGCCAATTCAATTAGGATAGGCATACTTCTTGCCTTTCCTTGGAGATGTTTGTATAGGTACTGCCTATATCTTCCAAATCACCAAGGAGATGATACTTTCTCTGTACACATGGATAAGCAAGATTCTTCATCCTGAAATCAACCATAAGAACTCATCTTCTGCCAAAAAAATAATTGCTGTGTCATAAAGTCTGCAAGTAGGAGATATTGTTTGTAGATCGTGGTTCATGAAAATATTATTCTTAGCAGTGCTCGTCAAAGTGAACCGACATTTGCTTCAAAAAAAGCGTTGGACATGCATAACCATGTCTAACATATCAGACCTCAACCAAATCTAGTGAGCCAGAAGCTTAGCTTGTTCTGGTACTTTGCATGCACACTGGAAACCACATGCCTGGTGTTCATGAGGAGCTTTAGAGCAGGAGGAAAAAATGAATTGATACACACATTTAATTGACTAAGTTAATCCAGCTGGCAGTGAATTTTATACAAGTTTCTTCTGATCTTATTGGTCTTAAGCAAGGTATTTTGTGTTTTAGCTGTTGACAATGTCAATTTAGAAGACATATGATATATTTTTCCCAACAGGGAGTTCTCCTTACCTTACAAACACACATAGGCACTACAGTTAGCATAGCTCATCTGTAAGATTATAGTCAGAACAAATCCTGGCCCAGGAAAAGTGTAAAACTGGAAGTCTATTGGCTCTAAAGAACCAGAATAGAATCAATAAACAGGACGTTGGAGGGGAACAGAAAACTCCCAGAGAGCAATCAATGATCTTAAAGCTGCCTGCTTGCATGCATGGCTGAGCCTCACATGAGGCTGGAGACCAACTCAAGCCTAGAAGCTAAAACAAAAGTGTCCAAACTAAGGCCTGAGTCACTCCCAAGAGTGGCTTTCTCTTTCACACAGGGCAACCGCATGTGATGATTTAGATAGAAATTCAACATATCTGTGATTTTATTGTTGCATAATTTGTCTCTCAACTTCTTACTGAAAAGTTACAAAGACTAAACCTAAACCAGATCTCATGTTTGTTAGCTAGAGAGTACTATCCATGTTTGCTATATATATTCATATAATCAACCTTATCTTGGATACATCTAATGAAATAGTAATCATATCTTTTTAGATTCATCTTTCACTCATCTACATCCTACTTGTTCCATTCATGGAGTACACATCCCATATGTGCACCTCACAGTGCTTTTTCATTTAATGTCTATTATATTAGGGCTTCACCTGTGGCCTCTTTATTTGTGATCATAAAGTAGCCTATTTAGTCATGTTCCAACAGTCACATAATGCTTGTGATCTACTCCATCATCAATAGGGAAGTGTATTTAGCTTTCTTTAGGCATTCTTTAGATTCTCTGGACCTCCATTGGAGGAATGGGGACACAAACCAACCTATACAACTTTTGACCCAAAATTGGTCCTGTCTAAAAAAAAAAAATGTAAGGACAAGGATGGAGTAGATACTGAAAGAATGCCCAACCAGTGACCAGCCCATTTTGAGATTAGTTTCATGAGTAGGCATACTATTAATGATGCTTTGTTGTGCTTACAGACAAGTAATACAGCCTAATATTGCAGCCCTCTGAGAGGCTCTAGCCGGAAGATGACCGAGACAGATGCAGATACCCACAGACAAACGTTGGATGGAGGACAGGGACACTTATGGAAAAGTTGGGAAGAATTAAAGACTTTCAAGGTGATGGTAATACCACACAGTAAGCCCAATAGTGTCAACTAACCTGTACCCCTAGAAGTTCCCAGAAACTGCCATATCTGACTTTAGTGGAACAGGATACATTTAATCCTGCAGACACTTGATGCACCAGGGTTGGAGGATATGGGGGTGTGTGGGACTTCACTCTCAGAGGTGAATAGGGGATAGAGGATGGAATTCTGTGAGGGGGGATCATGAGGGGGATAGCATTTGGGATGTGCATAATTTCTGGGGGCCAGTCCTGGTGGGTCTTCTTTCTTGTTTGGTTCCTTTTGAGGCAGCAGAGAGGGGAGAGTGTCAGTGGGGGTAAGACTTAGTCTTATGAGAAATTTAGGGTTGCTGTATAATTATAAAACATTTTCCTATCTCAATTCTAAGTCACTTTACTTCAGTAGCTGACCTGCTTTCTGAGTTCCTCTGAGGTGAGAAACTATTTATCACCATATCCTGAAACAGCAGGAGATTAAGTAAAGTAGCCTTGTTCTATCTCTGCAGGAATCCGGCAGCACTTTCAGCCTGCTAGCTGAAGTCTCAGGAAGAAAAAGGGACACTTTGAGAAGTGACTTAAGTGTTTATTTTTTTAACTTTTATTGGATATTTTATTTACATTTCAGATATTATCCCCTTACCCCATTCCTCCCCCCAACCCAGGAACCCTTTATTCCATCCCCGGTCAGTCCTCCTGCTTCTATGAGGATGTGCCCTCACCTATCCCCCACTCCCACCTCCCCACCCTCGAATTCCCCTACACTCAGCATCCAGCCTTCATGAGACCAAGGATCTCCTCTCACACCTATGCCCAACAAGGCCATCCTACCCTACATATACAGCTGGAGCCATGAGTTCCTCCCTATGTGCTCCCAGGCTGGTGGTTTAGACCTTCGGAGCTCTGGTTGGTTGATATTGTTGCTCTCCCCATGGGGCCACAAACACTTTCAGCTCCTTCAGTCTTCTCTCTAACTCCTCCATTGGGAACCCCTTGATCAGTTCAATGGTTAGCTGTGAGCATCTGCCTCTGAATATGACACACTCAGGTGACCTCTAAGGAGACAGCTGTATCAGGCTCCTGTCAGCATGCACTACCTGACATCCACATCAGCATCTACATTTAGTGACTGGACATGGGATGGATACGGCAGGTGGGATGGTCTACAGATGGCCCCTACTTCTGTTTCTGTCCCACACTTTGTCTCCATATTTTCTCCCTTGAGTATTTTGTTACTCCTTCTAATAAGGACCGAAGCACCCACACTTGGTTTTCCTTCTTCATGAGCTTCATGTTATCTGTGAGTTGAATCTTGGGTATTTCAAGCTTCTGGGCTAATATCTAATTATCAGTGAGTGAATACCATGTGTGTTCTTTTGTGAATGGGTTACCTCACTCAGGATGATATTTTCTAGTTCCATCCATTTACCTAAGAATTTCTCGAATTCATTGTTTCTAATAGCTGATTTGTGTAAATGTACCACATTTTTTGTATCCATTGTTGAAAGACATTTGGGTTCTTTCCAGCTTCTAGCTAATAATAATAAGGCTGCTATGAAAATAGTGGAGCCTATGTCCTTGTTATATGTTGGAGCATCTTCTGATTATCTCACTAGATGCTGAGAAAGTATTTGACAAAATTAAACATTCCTTCACAGTAAAAGTCTTGGAAAGATCAGGAATTCAAGGCCCATACCTGAACATAGTAAAAGTAATATACAGCAAGTCAGTAGCCAACATCAAACTAAATGGAAAGAAACTTGAAGCAATCCCACTAAGATCAGGGACTAGACAAGGCTGCCCACTCTCACTCTACCTAATCAATATAGTACTGGAAATCCTAGCTAGAACAATTAGGCAACAAAAAGAAGTCAAAGGGATACAAATAGTAAAGGAAGAAGTAAAAATACACTATTTGTAGATGCTATGATAGTATACTTAAGTGACCCCAAAATGTCCACCAGAGAACTCCTAAACCAGATAAACAACTTCAGCAAAGTGGTTGGATGTAAAATTAACTCAAGCAAATCAGTAGCCTTGCTCTACTAGAAAAATAGACAGGCTGAGAAAGAAATTAGGGAAATGACATCCTTCACAATAGTCACAAATAATATAAAATACCTTGGTGTGAATCTAACCAAGCAAGAGAAAGATCTGTATGACAAGAACTTCAATTCTCTGAAGAAAGAAATTGAAGAAGATCTCAGAAGATGGAAAGATCTCCCATGCTCATGAATTGACACGATTAATATAGTTAAAATGGCCATTTTGCCAAAAGCAGTCTACAGATTCAATGGAATCCCCATTAAAATCCCAACTCAATTCTTCACAGAGTTCGAAAGAGAAATTTTCAAATTCATTTGGAATAACAGAAATCCCAGGATAGCCAAAACAATTGTCAACAATAAAAGAACTTCTGGAGGAATCATCATCCCTGACCTCAAGCTGTACTACAGAGCAATAGTCATAAAAACTGCATAGTATTGGTACAGAGACAGGCAGGATGATCAATGGAATACAATTGAAGACCCAGAAATGAACCCACACACCTATGGTCACTTAATCTTTGACAAAGGAGCTAAAACTGTCCAGTGGAAAAAGGACAACATTTTCAACAAATGGTGCTCGTCCAACTGGAGGTCACCATGTAGAAGAATGCGAATCTATCCATTCTTATCTCCTTGTACAAAGTTCAAATCCAAGTGGATAAAAGACCTCCACATAAAATCAGATACACTGAAACTAACAGAAGAGAAGGTGGGGAAAAACCTTGAATACTTGGGCACAGGTGAAAAGTTCCTGAACAGAACACCAATGGCATATGCTCTAAGATCAAGAATTGACAAATGGGACCTCATAAAATTGCAAAGTTTCTGTAAGACAAAGGACACTGTCAATAAAACAAAATGGCAACCAACAGATTTGGAAGAGATCTTTACCAATCCCATATTCGATTGAGGGCTAATATTTAATATATACAAAGAACTCAAGAAATTAGACTCCAAACAACTGAAAAACCCTATTAAAAATGGGATATAGAGCTAAACAAAGAATTCTCAACTGAGGAAACTTGAATAGCTGAGAAGCATCTAAAGAAATATTCAGCATCCTTAGTCATCAGGAAAATGCAAATCAAAACAACCCTGAGATTCCACCTCACACCAGTCAGAATGGCTAAGATCAAAAACTCAGGTGAGAGTAGAATCTGGTGAGGATGTGGAGAAAGAGGAACACTCCTCCATTGTTGGTGGGACTGCAAGATGGTGCAAGCACTTTGGAAATCAGTCTGGCAGTTCCTCAGAAAATTGGACATAGTGTTTATTTTTAAGATGTAAAAAGTTTCCAATGGGGTAGCAGAGGGTGGCCTTATCTAGCATCAATGGGAGGAGAGGCCCTTGGTCCTGTGAAGTCTTGATGCACCACATGCAGTGAGGTGGGAGTGGATGGGTGTGCGAGCACTCTCATAGAAGCAGGGGAAGGGGTAATGGAACAGAGGATTTACAGAGGGGAAACTGGGAAAGGGGATAACTTTTGAAATGTAAATACATAAAATATCCAATAAAAAATGTTTCCTATGAAAACTTTCTAAGAAAAAGTGGGAAAGGGTTTGTAAGAAACAGGGATAAGAGGTCTAAGAAAAAGGGGATAAGCAGAATCTAAGAAAAGGGGGATAAGGAAAATGTAAGAAAGGAGGGAGAAAAAGAATGCTCTTTCCTCTCTTTGTCATCAGACTTATACATCTTTCAGAATACATGATCACATGGTAAAAAGTTTATCACAAGTTTTCACATAAATTCAAATCATAAATCGAATAAGAAGTTTACAACAGAATGATTACATGCATATCCATTAGAAGTAATTGTCTAGCTAAACTTTCATCACCTTCAAAGCTCCACAGGTTCACGGAGAGTTTAAAATTATAACTAAGTTATTAGTGAATTTTTGTATAGATAAACCCAGGCAATATTTTATCTTCCATCCTAGGACCTATAGTAAATAGTTAGTTTCCTTATTTAAGATCTTTGGTTGATGGTTTTACAACCTTTAGAAATGTCCTTTGTGTAGTACATTTGTAGTTCTGCCAAGATCTGCTCAAAAGGGTGAACTAATAACTAGTGATTATTATATATGTTTAATAATAACAGGAAAAGCATCTTAATAGCAGGAATCTATCCTAAAATGATTTTTTCCCTGATCCTTGCCTATCAGAGCAAATCCATCGTGGATTCTTTTAATCCTAGATGGACCACCTCAGGAAGATCACCTGCTAGTTATAAGCCTGTCCTATATTGGCTCCTAACACAAAAATAAACAATAATAAAAAAAATTAGGCTGTTTTTACAGCATATATTTCTTTGAGAAGAAATATAATAGGGGAAACATAATATATGGATTTTTAACATTTAATGTCTGCTTTGATGATTATCAAACTTCATATGACTCAGCTGAAAACTATGTCATTTTACATAAAAATAAGGTGCTGGTTACAGCAGAGACTTTTTGCTTCTTATCAGAAAGTCAACCTCTTTCTGTGAGTCATCTCAGTCTCCAACATGACACATACTGGGATAGGGATTTCTGGGTTAGTTCTACTTATTGGAACTCTTAGGACTTAAACAAAGGCAGGAAAAGCTCATGTCCTTTTACTGCCATGATATCTCTATTTGTGTCTGTGAGAGTTTTATTCAGAATTGTCTTATTAAAAAAAAAGAGTTTTATATTTTGTATTCTTTTTAAATCTCCTAAACTTCAACAAGTTTGGAATTCTAAATGTTCAGTGAAACTTTTCTTGAATGCTTATTAACTTCATGCACTTAGCTGTAATTTTCAGAACATATTATATTTAAAAACTCTAGCTCAAAGATAACTGTTTACAATCCCCTTGATGCAGAAATGCAATGGCCAACTGTTTCTACAATCGTTTTGGACAGTTAACTTCTCAGAGTAGAGAAAAGTACTAGGTACAATGATGTTTAACTTGTACATTCTGGTAAGAAACATTGAATATTTTTTCTAGTTAGGAAGAGAACACAACACATTATGCCATCATGAATTATAATCTTATCACTGCTTTTAGGAGGAAAGAATGTTGCACATGGTGGTATACAGGACTGAGACCCTTGGGGTCCATCACTGACCTGCTGCTTCCTGTGGAGGAACTGGTGCACTGGATACTGTAGCCACTGAGACTAAAGAGAAAAACATTTTAATTTATTATTAATTAATTAAGTTTTAATTACTACAGGTGCCTTGTAGCTACAATATTGACTAAGTGGAACTGTACACATTGAAAAGAAAGTTCTAGTTTCTAGGGACTCACTTCTGACACTTCATGGTTGCATTAAAAAAAAACATTTTCATTTGCTTTTGTGTGTGTGAGTATTTTCCTGCATGTATGAAAGTCTACCTTGGAGGGTAAAAGAGGGTACCTTCTCTTCTGGATCTGAAGTTACAGACCATTGTAAGCAACTTTGTGAGTACTGGAAGCCATATGGGTGCTCTTATGTAGCCAGTGCTCAAAAATGCTCTTCTAGTCCCTCTGGTTGTGATTTTTGTCCATATATTTCCATAGACTAGACTTAGGGGATATATTTTCAGTTTTTTCCAGTGAAATAGTAAATTCACATCTTACGTTTAAAAAACATTGGTGAACAGAGAAGTGGTATTCACTTCATTCACTTCCTCCTGGATTGTTAAATATTAGCACATGAACATCTTCCCACATAAACACCAGCACATTTTGCCTACAAGATCATGGAACTTTCCAAGAAGCATATCTGCAATCTGCACATGGGAAACAGCTCCCATGCCAGATGATCATCTCTCCAGCAATGTTGTACCCACCACTGTCAGGTAATGTCAGCTGAGTTACCAATGTGGAATAGGACTGTGATTATGTGTCTTATCTCCCACTCAAAGCCTGCAGATGATAGGGGTTTTGTGCAAATACAATTTATCTTAATGCTGACACTGATGGTAGATAAAGCCACACACATATACATCACATAGTCTAAAAGCTTAAGTCTTCGCTAAAGACCATAGAAGTAACAGGAGTCTGAAGAGCTAACCAAATCCTGGAGCTGGAGAAAAGACATTTTTAATATTCTAATGTAGGTCAGAAGACATGAAGGAAAATAATTTGACCAAGCAATGTGCAAAAATAAATCCGATTTTAATGGTGCAACTTTTTTTTTTACGAGTCATTTCAACAGTTGCTAACCAACCTAGAGTTGAAAGGCATCTTTTCTTTATGTTCTCCCCAGAAGGGAAAATCCCCAACATGTCTTCAAATATGACTTCTTAACTATGCGTAATGACCTGTAATTTCGAGCCTTTTAAGGTCATGCTGAGAGAGGTTTAAGATGAGAGAGTTCTTTCTCTTTTCCTCTTGAAAAAAGAAACCTCTGGTTTTCCAAACATATTTCACAAACCTCTGGAACTCTTTGGTGTGAGCCAGATGTGGAAAGTAACTGGAACTATTTGGGAAAAATTAGTAGTCCCTGTTGAAAGGGAGCATTTATCAGCAATTCAGACAGCCAGAGAGTCTGGGCTTGCTGAACCAAAACTGTGTGGCCAGGAGTGACCAGGCTCCCATCAGCCTGGAAAAGCAACCTGGTCTAGAAAGGGCTGGTAGCTTTAGATTCCTAGGATTACTGCTGCAAAGCACCATAAGTGGAATGGTTCCAAAGAGGGGATACTGCTTCTTTCACCTCTCTCACTGCATCTCTCATCTGGAGGCAAGGAGTTCAGAATTAGTTTAGGAGGGCCTGTCCTCTCAAGGGACCAATCAGAGCTGGAGTTGATGTGACCTGTGATGTTACTGGGTATGGACTCACAATTTGCCCAAGACCATCTTTCCTGCAGTGGTTTCCACCTTATTTATTTATCTTTCTTTCTTTCTTTCTTTCTTTCTTTCTTTCTTTCTTTCTTTCTTTCTTTCTTTCTTTCTTCATTTATCTTTATTTATTTATTTATTTATTTATTTATTTATTTATTATTTCTCTATTTATAATCATGTGCAGATGAACTCCTACACAGAATCCCCTTGAATGCTGGAATTCCCTCATGGGACCTTTCTTACAAGGAGGATTATAAATAAGCCTATGCATCAATAAGGAGTTTTATTATAGTTGGGTAGCTTACAAATCACAGCCACAATTTATTTACATTCTCTTGCAATATGGCCTTGATTTTTATAAGTGATGGAGACTATCACCCAATCCAAGGTTGTCCATACAATATGCATCATTCCACAGAGCTACAGCAAATGTGAGACACACAGGCTCGGAAGTGCTCATGTACTGGGACATAGTCAGACATATTACTTGAAAATTTGAGACCAGAGAGATGTCAGAATTGTGATCTACCCTTTAAGACCAGACTGCCTAGCATGTACACAGGCCCAAGTACCAAGGCTCTCTTTAAACCAACCTGTTTACCAAGTGTGGATGATAGAAATCTGAGGGAGGACATTTTAGCTCCTACAGTCCTTGTTAGCTGACAGGTGATGGCAGAGACCATCAAGCCACAAGAGATCAGAATCCTTCAGCTGACACACAGGGTCATGACAGATGAGTAACTTCATGGTTCCCTTTTGTGGGAGGGTGATTTGCTTCAAAGCACAGCTAATATGTATGATTTTTTTTGTAGTATGAGTAATGATCATGTTTGGAAACTCACTGCCCTATTTTCTTCCTGTGACCCCATTGTCTACTGTGAGCTTTGTTTCAGCTTTTCAAGTTTAATTGATGGACGTAAAACTCAAGGAATTCTGATTGTCCTGCTTTGGATACTTTAAGAGAGACTCAGCAGCAGGAAATATCAATGGGAAAAAAGGCCTTAGTTGGCTGGTACTAAACCAGTCTTTTGACTTAGATTGTTTTCTTAGTTGTATTATTAGCTTTAAGAATTAATACTTTCCGTCTCCTTCCACCTGTAAGATTCATTTACATGGCAGTAGTTATATTGTATACCTGTAAACTTGAATTCCAGAAAACTATGAAATTAGTTATGTCATTAATCCCATTATAAAATAATGTGTATAAAACTATAAGCCAATTAAGTTAGTCTGGATATAAAAATGTTACTAACAGCTCAAAAGTTAAAAAAAAACCAAAACTGTAAAAGCGTTCATGCTCCAAATTCCACTGACCTTAATCAAAACAGAGTTTTTCTTTTTTTAGGCTACCAACTTAGAATATTTATATTTTAAATTTTTTATTTATTTTATATTATGTACAGGAGTTTGTCATGCATTTAAGTGCTCCTTTGGAGGTCAGAAGACATCAGATCTCCTGGAACTGGATTATAGGCAGTCATGAGCCACCATGTAGCCGCTGGAAATTGAAGCCAGGTCCTCTGCCTGAGCATCCAGTGCTCTTACTTCTGAGCTGTCTTCCCAGCCACATAGAGAATATATATAATTTTCAGAATGTGTTCATTGAGAGATTCTTTCTGGAAGTGTCTTAACATAAATATAAAGTTGGGCCTGCTAGTCACTTTTATTATTGAGCACAGTGAGAGGAGGTAGTTCATTACAGACTAGTGAGAGGGAGAAATAGGTTGTGTGTGAGATACACACACACACACACACACTGAAAGGCCTAATAAGAACATAAATCAGAATGTGTGAAGGAGAGTGATTAGAAAGCAAGAAGACTGAATTGCTGACAAAAAAGTTATTTTTTTTTAAAAAATCTGTATGTGTGTGTGTGTGTGTTCAGAGCTCAGCTTACTACTTTTTTGCCTTCCCACTCTTTTATATTATTTTATCCCACTGGTCCTTTATCTTGAAAACATTAGATCCTTGACTTATTGCCATTAAAAAAGCAACGATGGGGCTGGTGAGATGGCTCAGCGGTTAAGAGCACCGACTGCTCTTCCAGAGGTCCTGAGTTCAATTCCCAGCAACCACATGGTGGCTCACAACCATCTGTAATGGGATCCAGTGCCCCCTTATGGGGTGTCTGAAGATAGCAACTGTGCATTCACTCATAAAATAAAAAAAAAAAAAAAAAAAGCAACGATGACCCCAAGATTTTACTTAAAGTGTATTTTATTAGTTTTTGAGAGTTTTATATGGTTTTATTGACCATACTCACTCCCCCAACGCTTCCCAGTCTCACCCACATTCTCTACCTATCCAATTTTGTATCCTTAGATACACTTAAGGCAATTTGTGCTACCCAATTTCTTTTATCTTTCCTTTCCTTTCCTTTCCTTTCCTTTCCTTTCCTTTCCTTTCCTTTCTTTCTTTT
>NW_021620336.1:103984-205540 GCF_004785775.1 Grammomys surdaster
CTCCCTCCCTCCCTCCCTCCCTCCCTCCCTCCCTCCCTCCTTTCTTTCTTTCTTTCTTTCTTTCTTTCTTTCTTTCTTTCTTTCTTTCTTTCCCTTTTCTTGAATCTGAGGCCTTCCACTGGACTGTGCGACATGTACCAGGGACTATGCTCCTAGAGAAAACTGACTGTCCTTCTCAAAGCAGTAATCAATTGTCCATAGCTCCTCAGGAAGGATTGAAACTTGTCCCATGCTGGGATTTGGTTTGACTTGTATGACAAGGTCATAGGTGCTGATGTTCTGCTGTGTATAAAAGATACTGTTTTTTTTTTAGTCATCTACCACTCCTGGGTCACACACTCTGCTTCATCTTCTAAAATGATCTATGAGCCGTTGAAGGAGGGGAAGTGATGTAGATGTTCTATTTACAACAGAGCACTCTTCAATCTCTTATTCTCCCTACCTAGACAGTTTTTATAATCACCATCTACAACAAATAGATGTTTCTCCGATGGTATACTGATCTATGAGAATAAAAATAAAGTCATTAGGAGTCCTTTGAATACTATGTTCATTTAACAGAATGTAAGTAGTTGATTAACCCTTAGAGCCTATGGCTTACCTATTCACAGACTCTTGATTCAATAACTGTGTCAATCATGAATGTCATTCTCTCTTTCTCTTCTCTCTCTCCCCCTCTCCTCCTCTCTCTCTCTCTCTCTCTCTCTCTCTCTCTCTCTGTCTTGAGTGGGACTTAAGTCCAAGCCAAAAGTGATTGTGTCTGATGTTCATGCTACTATTGCCCGGTGGACGTGCCTCACATCAGTATATGTCATACAATTCACAGCTGGCTGAGATTGGTAATTAATTTTCTCCTTTGCAACTGTGTATAATAGAGAGCCTTCCTGTACTATAAAACTCATAAAAAGAGTTAAAATAGAGTCCCTCCCCTATAACTGTGCAAAAATGCTGCTCTAGACATTACAAGTTAACAAATAAAAATCCCACTGCCAGCATCAGTATTTCTTTTAGAGTTGATGGTCAGTTGTTATATGTTTATCCACCATCTATCTGTCTATCTATCTATCTATCTATCTATCTATCTATCTATCTATCTATCTGGAAGTTTCTACAGCAGTAGGTTTCCATATCACTTTTTTCAAAGGTGTTTACTGTTATTTATACTTTCCTATATCCCTCTTCTCTGTCCTGCTCCATCTCATTTTAACTCATTCTACTCCATTATCCCTGTTTAACCCTTTATACTGGTGTGTTAAAAGCCCATTCCCTTCATGACCCCTTAGCAATTCCTGACCACTATGGATATCCCAAATGAAGCACATATATCTAAAGATTCAAAGCTAACACCCATAAATGAGAGAAAACATTCAATTTTTGTCTTTCCGAGACCGAGTTATCTCACTTTGAATGATTATTTCTAGTTCCTCCCACTTAACTCTGAATTTCATCAATCTTAACAGCTGAGTGATATCTTATTGTGTAAATATATCTCATTTTCACTATCTACACATTTGTTGATGACACATAAGATCTTTCTGCTTTCTGGCTATTATATGGAGAGCAGTAATGAACATGAATGAAGGGCAATTTATAAAGCAGAATATAAAGTCCCTTGGTTCAAGGCTGGTATTTCCAAGATTGATAAGGCTAGACCATATGGTGGATTTATATCCAGCTTTGTGAGAAAGCATCACACTGATTTCTATAGGGACTGAACCAGCTTAGACTCCTCCCACTAGAAAATACTGTTCCCCTTCTCCACATCCAAGTCAGTATTTTTTGTGATTTTTTTTGTTACTGTTTTGTTTTAGCAGTTCTTCCTGGAGTAAGGGGAAATATTAAAGTAGCTTTAATTTACATTTCCTGGATGGCTGAAGATGCTGAAAAAACATGTAAATATTTCTCAGAAATTTATATTTATTCTTTTGAGAACTCTCTGTTCATTTCCTTGCTCTATTTTAGTTGGATTGTTTTCTTGATGTTCTGTTTATTGAGTCCTTTGTACATTCTAGATGTCAACCTTTGGTTAGATGTATAGATGGTAAATATTTTCTTTTCCAGTCTGTAGTTTGCTTTTTCAGTCACATGATGGTGTCCTTTGCTGTATAGAAGCAAATGAGATACCACTTATTAATTGTTGGATTCAGTGTTTGAGCCGCTTGTTCAGAAAGTCTTTTCTTGTGTTAATGAGTTCAAGAATACACCCTAGTTTGTCCTCTGTGGATTCCTGGTATCAGTCCTTGTGTCAAGGTACTTACCTATTTGGAGTTGAGTTTTGCACATGGTGAGTGATAAAGATGTTTCCTTCTCTTACATGTAACTATCCAGTTTAACCACCAAACACCCACCTATAAATTTTCATTTATTGAAGTAAAATATTTAAAGACATAATCTTCATCCTGTGTCTTGCTTCTTGAAATAGATGGCTTTGTAATGTCTCTCATCATGGAAGATGGAGAACTATATGACATACTTCCCCTGAGACTTCAAAATATTTAATTAACGAATTGGAATTATCTGCTAAATTTACCTGCATGTAAGTTTTCTGAATACCCTTCATACAGCCTTTCTCTAGTTTGCTTCTTCTCCCTGATATTTCTGGCACTCCAAACCACTGCATCTATTTTGCTAGTTGTTCCTCTCACTCTTTGGAATATAGAATTTGTACTCAGGGCAGCTTTTCTCCTCTCATTCACTGTGATGCAACCAATAATTTTTATGAAGAATCATTGAAATGATAATTATGTGCATCTTTACAGCAAAATAATCTGCATGTGGTTTTCAAACGTATCCTGTGTACTCTTTGTTAATACATGAAGAATTAACATTGCCATTTGTATATGTAAAGCAATAACCTTACAAGCAGAGTATTATACTGAGATTCTTCCTAAAGCACTTGTTGGCTCTACAGGACTAACTTCCATTATTGTACTTGGGATTTTCATCAGTCCAATAATTCAGAGCCAGAATAAAACATATAGTCACAGATACTTACAACATTTGGGTCTTGAAGATTTAGCATTTATTTTTGTGTGTGAACATTGCAAGTATAAATTGGTGACATCCAATTTTAGAGTGTGTATTCATCCATGTGCTTCTGTATTTTATCTGTAGAAATGGTGTCTACACTTAGAAAGAAAGTGCATGTCTAAATACACAGCATACTTTACATGTGAAGCTGAACAGAATGCACTATACTCCAGCACTTCCCTGGGGTTAATGTTTATTAAAATGAAATCTATATTCACGACTCAAACTCAGCTTCACTCAAGTATTCATGCTCCAAACATTCTTTCCTTTAAAAAATAAACACATTTTAATTGAAATAGAATTACATCACTTGCTTTTCTCCCCTTTCTCCCTCTAGCACATCCCAGCTACCCTCTCTCAAACCCCTTCTCTGTCACCTTCACTCTCAAGTCACAAGCCTCTTTTTATTTGACTGTGATTGCTACAAACATATATGTATACATATACAGCCTGCTGAGTGTGTTTTTGTTGTTGGAGTGTATATGGTTTCAAGATTAAGCACTCTGCATTAGACAATGAATGGGATTGGGGTAGGGCTCATTGCTAAGAGAGACTAATTCTCCTTCTCCCAGAAGACATTACTTGTTTGTGGTTCTTTGTCTAAGGATAAGGCTCTGCAAAAATTTTCCACCTTCCACACTAAAATGTCCATAATATTTGTATTGTTCCAACCTAGTTTATGGAGTCATTTTTAGGAAAGACTGTTTCACAGTAGGCTTTCTGATTGCAAAGTAGGCTCTTACAATTTTTGCCCCAATCCACTCAATGTTTATTGAAAGGCTGTTAAAAATAAAAACTTTGGTATACAAATATATTGAGATGAGTAGGGAAAAGCATGCACACACACAAACAACAAGGAAAATGAGCACAAATAAAAATAAATGTTTAACTGTGATATATCTGATTTTAGAGGAAAAGATCAAAGATCTAGAAGTGCACCTGACAAATAGAATATTGAAACAGACCTTCTATTATTTAAATAATAAGCTGCAAGCTAATCTTCCCTCTCTTGTTACTCTCAATCCCTTACCCACCCCCTCTTTCTCTGGAGAACCTTTGAGACCTCATCTGCATTTACATGCTATAATGTCTGACAATACTTAGCACATTATCCCATTTTTTTCCATCAGTAGTAGTAAGGTTGCTGATGAAGTTAGGACAAGTAATTCATATTATTAATTAATGTTTATATCCAATGGTAAGAGTAGTGCTATTGTAAAATATTTAAAGTATTTCTTAAGATCTATCCACCCTCTCATGTGTGATATTCCTTGAGCCATAGATGCAGGAGCTGTGGTGTAGATTTATCAATAGGGGCTGGGCTCCCCATAATCTGCTAATGTCTGTACTGTGTTCAGTTGTGGCTTTCTGGAATGTTTTGAATTTTCTGTAAAGAGAGGCTTCTTTGATGAGTGGTAGCTCCACTTACCTGAGAGTATGAGGATAAGATTTTAGAGCCAGCTTGAATTATTTGAGTCTTTGTCTTGAGTGTGTGGTGCTTTCAGCAATAGAGATCCACTCTCAACCCCTCAGAGTTGACCAAGTGCTAAGTCAATGATCTGCATTGTTTGAAAACTCTTCTGAACTATTATGACCAATCATTTGAAAGGAGAGTTCCTTATGCCTGGTGCCAGAGTATTATTGGTCTATGGTTCTTGTGGGGAGTATTGTCAGTCCAAGTGGTTTAATTTCTCATAATAAATTCATATTATGTTACATATAAATATATATAAGTTATATGTGTGTGTGATCAAGAATGCATGTACCACATACATTTGTATGAATTATGTCTAGTTCTAGGCAAATATAAAATAATGTGGTTCCTTGAGGCTTTATTGAACTTTGGTGCTATCTGTTGTTTCTTTTTCTGTACTGACTTCCCTCCCTCCTCTCCAGTTAGATCCCTCTCTTAGTCACTCCATTTCCCTACTTTGTATCACCAGCACCCAGCTCTTTCCCTCCCTAACCTACTTTACACCTATGATCCCTTTATATTTCCCTGGTTTCTACAGTTTTCTTCATGTTATAAACTCACATCTGAGGATTTGACTATAGGAAACACAGAGAAGAGAGAACTTATGGTGTTTGTTTTTCTGCACCTGGATTACCTCATTCAGTATTTTCTAGGCCCATGCATTTATCTGAGAATTTCATTTTTCTGTACAGGTAAATAATATTCCATATTGTTTATATAGCACATTATCATTATCCATCCATCCGTGAAAGACATGTACTTTCTATTTCCTAGTGGTTGTGAGCAGAGCAACAGTGAATATGTCTGAGCAAGTATCTGTGCAGTGCTGAGTCCTTCAGGCATATGCTAAGGAGTTGTTTATCTGGTCATAGGGTAGGCTTGGTTTAGTTTTTCTGAAGATTTCTCTGTACTGATGTCCAGAGTGGCTGCGCCAGTTTACATTCCCATGTACAGTCTTTCCCTCCACAACCTCGCCAGCATGTGTTGTCAGCTGTTGTTGATCTTAGTCATTTTCACAGTGTGAGATGAAATCTCAAAGAAGTTTTAATTGGCATTTCCCTGGTTACTAAGGATGATGGATACTTTAGTTTTTTAACCACTTTTATTTCTTCTATTGAGAACTTTCTGTGCTGATCTGCAACCCATTTTTAAATTGGGTCTTTTCTCGACTCAAGTTTTTGAGTTCTTTGCATGTACTGTATATAAACCTTCTCTCAGTTTTATGGCTGATAAAGTTTACCTTGAGTTCTGTACATTTTTCTTTTGACTTTTAAGCTTTGAAATCTGAGAGAATCATCATGAATTAATATACAGACACCATAGTTATATGTAGTCTAGAACATAGAATTCCTTATTTGTTCTTTCTTTACCGTGACTACTTATATTCATTTTCCTTTCCTCTTTTACTTTGAAATCCATTCTTTCATGCTTGACTCTAAAATATCTGGTGTCTGAGGATAATACTTTGAAAAATAGAGAAAAAATTGTTCCTATGAGTCTCATTTTTTTCTGTGTATACTCAGTAATGTTTGTCAAAACGGTACATTACACATAAAATGAGTGCTTCAGCAGAAAATATAGACTCAGCCTCTGAACATGCATACTCTGTAAGAAGGTAGCCTAGGCTTGAAAGTCTCCTTGGTAAACAGCAAGCTACCCCAAAGATCATTTCTATGTTCCCTAGGAGAACAGAGGAACATAGAACCTAATGGCAGAGGTTTCAGGCTAATGCTTTGACATAATATAACCCAATTTTCTTTAAAAATTAAAAAAATATATATTTTTATTCTTTTCTCTCTCTCTCTCTCTCTCTCTCTCTCTCTCTCTCCCTCTCTCTCTCTCTCTCTCTCTCTCTTTTTCTCTCTCTCTCTGTGTGTGTGTGTATGTGTATGTGTG
This sequence comes from Grammomys surdaster, assembly GCF_004785775.1. Classification (NCBI taxonomy): domain Eukaryota; kingdom Metazoa; phylum Chordata; class Mammalia; order Rodentia; family Muridae; genus Grammomys; species Grammomys surdaster. Next base: position 110,385 of record NW_021620336.1, read on the forward strand.
CATGTATCTGTGTATGTTTGATATGTCTATGTGGGTACATGTGTGTGCAAGTTAGAGTAGAAATCTTCCTTTACGCGGTTCCTGGGAATCAAACTTAAGGAAGACTGTAGGAAAATTTTTAAAATTAGTAATTAATGGGGGAAGTCCAGCCAGCCCACTGTGGGTAGTGTTATCCCCGGGCTGCTAGTCCTGGGTTTTATATGAGAGCAATATGAGTAAGCCACGTGAGCCAGCCAGTAAGTAGCATTACTCTATGGGCTCTGCATCAGCTCCTGCCTTCAGGTTCCTGCTCTGTTTGAGTTCTTGTTTTCATATCCTTTGATGATGAACAGTGATGTGGAAGTGTAAGCTAAATAAACCCTTTCCTCTCAAACTTGCTTTGGTCATGGTGTTTCATCATAGCAAGAGTAACCCTGTCTAGGATACTAGTCCTAGCCCTTTTCCTTTCTTAATTTTCTTAAAAAAAAAAAAAAACCAAAACCAAAAGCAACCTTTTTATTGATTTTTTTATGTCATATCATGTACCGCAATTCCACTCATCTCCCTGTCCCTCCATATCTGCCCTTTGCCCTTGCAACTTCCCTCTCAAAAGAAAACAAAAGATAAAAATAAAACTACCACCACCAACAAAAAATATCTCACTATCCAAGCTACAGTATGTCATGGTATGTCATACAGTCTCCCAAAAGTAAGTTTAGGAGAAGCTATGTAAAGAGATGAATTGGGCCCTAAAAGTTTGTACAAATTGATCTTTTCTTCTTCATTTTTGCCCAAATGCCTTTATTTACAAATGTTCATTTCAATGAGTCATTGCTTTGGTTGGAGGCCTCTGGCTTCTGACACACCGTCAACACTGAATCCTCACCGAGTCTCATCTCAAATATCCTGGTCTTATCCTGGGTCATGGATATCCTACAGCTTTTGTCCTGCAGGACTGGCTCCTACCCATGCAGAAAGAGGTTTTAGTGGGCTTCTGTGGTGCTGTGCTTCTGGTCCAAACACAGGTCCAAACCTCATTTGAGGAAGAATAAGGGAACCTCTTTTTGTCATGGACAACCTGCCTTTACCCAACTCCACGTGCTAGCCATGTTCAAAGAGTGTGGTGACCTGCCCTCTGTTGATTTTATCATATTTAATACAAAACAACATTTTACTTGCCTTGTGGAAAATAGTGCCAGCCAGTCAAAGTCCATGACAATAAACAATTAACTATGCAAAAGAAAGAGAGGAAGTAAGAAAGAAAGAAGAAATAGAAAGAGAAGAGAGGGAAAGGAAAGAAGAAGAAAAGATCAATTTGTACAAACTTTTAGGGCCCAATTCATCTCTTTGCATGGCTTCTCCTAAACTTACTTTTGGGAGACTCTTGACTTTACTCAAAAAGAAGCAAGGCCTTTATTTAAAAAAAAAAAAAAGCCAACTAGTCAGTGCAAACAAGTACTAATTATTCCAGTCACAATAACACCTTGACATCCTGTAGAGCTAGCTACATGAATAGTTTTTATTGAAGTTGACCAGAAGGCCGATAGAAGGAATTTTTGAGACATTAGAAAACCAAGCTCCTGAAATTTCTAAGTGTATCCATTTTAAGGATTTGAGGGTGTGCCTGCACGCATTTTTGGCAACAGCAGTTGTGGCTAGGTGAAATTATTCAGACTAACCACGAATGGGAGAGAGTTGCTAATTGGGGGCAGAACATGATCTGTTCAATGTAGCTGTAGGCAGTAAGATAATCAGACAGACTGCCAGCTGTTCCTTTGTGCTCTTGTGGACCTAGTATGTTAGGGAAGTGGAAAATTTACCTCCTCTTTGTATGAGCATGCTGCTCAGATTCCTCATCCCAGCATGCATTCCAACCATTTATAGTTCATGCTTCCTGGAAAACAAAATGTCAGCCTGCCTGGAAGGCTTTGCTACTTTCTGACATTAATGCCAGAGTTTCATTAGAACAGTATTTACTTGAGTGCCTTTGGAAACATTTCATATACAAAAAAGAAAGAGCCCTTTATTATGCTGTATAATTTTGATAAATAATGACTAATTTGAAAGAAAACTGAAATTTTTTGGAGAAAATGTTACTTTTTTGTTTGGGTATTTATCCATATAACAAAGCAAAAATAGCTGTTTTGCACAAACAAAACAAAAAACTCTAAAGTTTTGCTTTAAATCATGCCACAGAGATAAAGTGTAAAAATGTAAGAGGGAAAAATTGGCCAAGGTGGCAAAGTCCAGTTTCTCCTGCTGTCCAAATACTGGGGTTTGAAGGCTTGGCTACCATAAGAATATTGCATGGATGTATGTCTGCCTCACCCTTATCTCTCTGTCTCTTTATCTCATTTCTTTCTTTGTCACTCTTACTTCTCTGTATAATCTGTATCTATATCATTCAATGTTTAACAATGTCAGCAATTTATATTCTACTCTGAAGTTGGTTGTGAGGCTGCTAGTGTGTTACTGGAATCCTGACATGTTGTTACACATCTACAAGAACATTATTTAAAATCAGTTAGCAGGTGGAAATAAACACCAACTCAGCTAACTGACAATATATACAATTTTATCAATATCTTGATGAATGACAGATAGAAGTCATGTGAGTAAGGAGCTTTGGATATGACCCAACAATGTGTCAGGATCACCATCCTGATTGTATTTCTCTGTGAAACAAAGTAGCTCTCCATAACTCCATAACTCATGGCTTCTGGCAAGGGTGCGGGACAGAGGTAGCGAAGGACTCAGTTTTTTTGTTTTTTTGTTTTGTTTTTGTTTTGTTTTTCAAGACAGGGTTTCTTTGTATAGCCCTGGTTGTCCTGGAACTCATGGTCTCGAACTCAGAAATTCGCCTGCCTCTGCCTCCCAAGTGCTGGGATTAAAGGCATGTGCCACCACTGTATGGCCTCAGTTTTTGTTTCTGTTTTTTAAAGGGACTAGTCACTGGGAGTTTGACCATGCTCCAGTGAGTATATGGACAGCACAAATTGAACTTTTTTGGATGTTGTTATGTTGTTGGGGTGGAGGGAGTTCACAAAGATGTGACGGCAAACTTGGGAGAATTGGGAAGTGAGAGTGATGGAGTGCATGATGTAAAATTCACAACTATTAAATAAATACATTGATTTTTTAAAAAAATAACTAAATCTAGAGGCATATTTAGATATAAGCTAATTTCTCAAACCCAAGTGTTTACATGGAGAATTTAATTGAATACAACACCTGCAGTATCTGTAGACTATCTCCATTTCTTTAATAAAGAATAACTAGTCAAGGAAAATTTTAAGTTTCGTGAGTTTAGTTTTTCATACATTTTGTCTTGTTGCGTAGCAGAGGTTGGCCTTGAGTTCATTCCACTTCCTTAAGTCTCCCAAATGCTGGTATCACAGTGAGTGTGCTCACAGCTCTGGTTGTGAAATTTTCTTCCAGATATGTTATTTTCATTGATAGTATAAATGTGAATATTGCTTTATATTGGCTTAGATTTTTAATATTTGATTTTTTCTGTTATCATCATCATTATTTTATTTGTGTGTTGGGGGGGCACATGCACGTACATGCTACATGTTCTCATAGAGGTCAGAAGAACTTGTAGAAGTCAGATTCCAGGAATTGAACTCAGGTTCTCAAAACTGTGCAGCAAATCCTTTCACCCACTGTGCAATTTGTCAGCCCTGGCTTAGATTTTTAACATAGTTCTAAGTTTCAAGGTCTAAATCAGTAATTAAAGTTTGAGAACATAGATAAAAGAAATGAGTTCACTTTAATCACCTTGGATGTTCTTGTGAGATGAATGGATAGCATCATACTCATGAGTCACTACCACGTGCGTAAACAGGCACTATAATTTGTAGACAACTATAATTAATCTGTTTTGGGATTCTTCTCAAAATTGAATCTTTTTGAAATCCATTATATCATGTTTTGTTGTGTGGCATGTTAAACATAAATGGTCAGAGTTACATTTTCCTCTGTGGTAGTTTGTGGTAATTTGAAACAGGCGAGGCTCTTACATGCTCTGCATCTCCACATGTCCCAGAATGCCTCAGTTCCCACAGAACATGGCAGTCCTTTGTCTTTCAGTCCCCACCCTCTTCTATCTGGCAGTCCCTGGGTTGGCCTCTCAGGATTTTCCTCCCCATCTCCCCCACTTCCTTTCTTTCCTCATTCTAACCTTCCCATCTTTACACTCTTCCTTCCTCCTTTCCCTTTCTTCCCCCCTCTTTATATATATGTACACATGTGTGTGTACATATCTATGTGCATATATATATATATGTATGTATGTATGCATTTATATGTAAACTATATTTATGCAAATACACAGTCTATGGTGATAAATGCCTTATTAAAGAGAGAAAATAAAATGAACAAGCATTGTGATGATATTAGCCATGGACTATAAAGTTATACCCTGATATATTAAGCATGCCATTTTTTCATATAGGCCTATAGTTTTTATGTCTCTGTGTTTATTTTGTGATACACACACACACACACACACACACACACACTTCTTTAGTAAAGAAGAACTAGTCTAGAAAAATTTTAAGCTTTTGAGTTTAGGTTTTCATACATTTTGTCTTGTTGCATAGCAGAGGTTGGCCTTGAGTTCAAATATGCATATGCATGTTTGCATTTGTACAATTTATTATTTTAAACACTGCCTTTTTCAATTAGCCACTTCCCTTCCACTGTTTTCACATTTGTCCTGTCATATGTTGCCCAAAGCCTATTTCATCTGTTCAGTGGCTTCCAGAATGATCTGCTATTGCCTTGACAAAGCAAGGATCAGTTTTACAGGGACAGGTTGCATTTTGTGGTTATGTTCTGTTGAACCTCTTTTCATCTGGCAAAAACCTTTTTATCATGACACAGACTTACCAAAAAGACATACTCAGTTCCTAAACAAAGTGGTCTTCTTTCTTGAATATGTTGTATAACAATCACAGGAGGAATGTCTATGTATTATTCTGGGATGAAACAGTATCGTCTTTACATTGGTAACACACTGATATTCTATTTGTAGGTGGACAATGAATAATAAATTAATAGACAAGGTCACAATTAGCTAAAAGTTTTCAAATATTTTTTATCTACCAGTGCATGCAACTTCATAAAAATAGACTAACCGTTAGAGACCTTGCATTTTAGTGAGCAGATTTAAGGTTTCCCCTAACTCAGAGGTACTATTGTTCATGTGCCAATTCCCTGAGTGCCTTACCACATACTCATTCATCATTTGCCAAATCTTCTGGAGTTCAGTTTTCTCTCATTATATAATTTTGACTCCTTACTGTGATTTATTTCACAATTTAATAATGTGATTACTGTTCTTTAAGAATAAATGTTAAGCTAATGATTCTGGTTGCATAATGGTCCATTTCTGCATTATTATAGACTGATAGGTTATAGCTTGAAAATAATGATCATAATTTCTAGACTTTTTGGTTTGTGTTGGGCTATCTATAAGCACTATTATTGATTTCACTCAAATGAGTTTCTGTCCTACATGGCAATTCTCAAAGGGTATATTAAGATTACTGTCTTGAGATTTTTCTTTTAGACTATGGTGGGGTAGGTAGTTACTTATTTTTCTTAAAGCTTTGCAGCACCCATTAGTGGTTGAAATATTTGTGGAACAGGAAGCTCCAAATACCTCTAGGCTCTTGGCAAGTTTTGAACTGCCCTTTAAGTTCCTAGAAGAAGCCTCTCTACCCTCTATCATTCTACAGTCTCTTAGGCATGTGAAGGTAAAGACATCTCTGTCTTGGGAATTAGAAAACAAATCACTGGGAGAAAGACTCATAGCCCAGACATACACAGCCGACTTTGAACCCATGTCAGGGTGAAACTGAGTGACAGCCACTCAAGTTCCACATAGGAGGAAAAAGCAAGATAAAAAATTAAGCAAGTTAATCCATACAGGTGTGTAGATATGGACAAAGGCACAGTCATGGCAAGGAGGCATGGCATCAGGAGGGGGTCACACAGGACAGAGCAGCACATCTGGATTTAATACCTCATTATGTCTCACACTTGTTGCATAACACTAGACCCTTAAATCCCTTTGCCACAGCTTCTTCATGTACAAAATAAAGTATGAGAGTACTGCTGAGCTTATCCCACATTGTAGTTGCAATAAGCACTAGGTATAAAATATGTAGAAGTGAATATGTTATATCTGCTCAGTTAGTGCTATCTAATCATTTTGGGTATTTTTTAAAAAGAATGTGATAATTTCATGAGTACTATATTTGCAGACTTTCCACCCTTCCCTTCCCATTCCTATGGCAACTCCCACTGCCCCTACTCCCTCTCAAATTCACGATGTCTTCTTTAACTTTATATAAATGTGCATGTTTATAATTAAATGTGTATATCTAAATGTATGTTCATGGAGTTTTTCTCATATGAATGTATTTAGGGATAACTGGTTGACCTGCCAGGGACTTGTCCCTACAAGACTGAGTCTACCTATCTTAGCAGCCATTAATTACCAGTAGCTCTTCTTCTAGGGATAAGACCTTGTTATGTTGTTATTATGGTAAATGTTTGTTTAAGAAAATACTGTATAAGATTATTTAATATGAGTTCCGATCTTGAAACAGAAGGCATTCATAAAGGAAGTTTTGACATGGTAAATCCTAAACTCTGTTAGCAAACCACAGACATGTGGTGACAAGAAAGTGGAGTATAAATACAAGTATATGGAAAGTTTGGATGGAGGATGCATACTGTTTTATTCCATCTTTATCTTGTGTAGGTATGACAGCACATCGAATTAAAGTGTTGTGGTCGTGGAAATTGGAATGTTGTTAGCATCCTGTTTTCAGAACAATATATTGACATTTGTGTCTGATTTGGAGAGCAGGGAAAGAGATTGCAACTATTAAGGGATAGAAAATTATACCAGAAACTTTAAATTAACATGGGAAGAGAGGAATGAACAGCAATGTACTCACAGTAATGAAACCAAGGGGAAGAAAAGGAACAACAAGGTAAATTAGTAGGAAAAATGCAGCCAGATGAAACGAGTGAAATCAGTGACATTAGACCCTGAAATAAGCATGAATGGGTGGGGCTTTAGTCAGAAAATGGGCCAGGGTTGAAAACAGATGTATGGATTTGTTTTTAAAAAAAAATCTGAGAATCAAACAAGTTAAATATCTCCCTATTTCTTTTGTCCCAACAAGGAAATTGACAGTGTAAGGGAAAGCAAACCAAAGAAACACTGGAATTATAACAGACCCAGAAAAATAATCTTATTTAAGGTTATAGGCTTTTTACAGATAATTGGGCATTTTTGTATAATGATATGAAAGTAAATTGTTGAAGATACACCTGTCATAAAATAACCCTGACATAACATATTTATAATATGCATAGTTGAAACCATTAGACATGCAGAGAAATCTTCATACAGCAACAGTAAATAGGAGCTGGAGGCATGGCCCTGTGGTTAAAAGAACTTGTTGCTATTACAAGGACCTGTGTTCTCAGCACCCACATCACAGCTTACAACCACTTGTAATTTCAGCTCCAGGAGTTCTGCTATGTTCTTCTGGTATCTGTAGACTTTGCACAAATGTGGTAATACATGAATGAACAGTAACCATGAAATTTTTAAAATTACATTTTCAAAGTAGATAAATTTTCTTTAGAATGATTTCTTTAGAAACCCTGATGTCATTTACATATTTATATTCCCTAAGCAAAGAATAAATTTTTTTCCAAGCATTTTGATACAAAACATATACTTGGTCAGAAAGAAATTCTTTTTAAATTAAAAAGTAAAAGAGAAAAAACTGTATAAAGCATATGAAATGATAAATTTAAAAGTAAACAGTAAAATGGAGACCCTATTAAAAATTAAAACTTAAAAATTAACAACTGATGCTGTGTAACATTTGGAATAAACAGAAGCAAATTATTTTCTAAAACAATAATGGAAAGATTTTGATTTAAGTACAACAAAATTGAGCAACCATCAAGATTCACACTAAAAAGGGTGTTAAAGAATAGTGATGAGGAGCTGGAGAGACAGCTCAATAGTTGAAAACATTTGCTGTTCTTACAGAAGATCTGGGTTGGGTTCCGAACAGCCACTCTTAGCAGCTCACAACTGCCTGTAACTGGTTCCATGGGCGCTGATGCTCTTTTCTGGCCCTTTCAGATGCCTGTATGTACATGGTACACACACACTCTCATACACACACATAAAAGAAAATCCTTTACAAAAGAGCAAAGATGACATAATATACCACATATTTGTCTTAATGATTCCGAAGTTGAACAGGAACATAAACCTAGAGGTTTTTATAAGAGAATAACTAAGAAACTCTGAACATGAAATGGTCCATGCATTTTTGAAAAGATAAACCCAAAGGATGCCTCCTTGAGGAACATATATCTACATTGAAGTTTGTATAACTATCTGATAAGATATAACTAAAAAAGGTTAACTCAAAATAGGGCAAAATCAGGATGTTTTTTAAATATCCCATGTAGGAAAGAGTTTTAGAAGAAAAAAAAAACCAAACCAAAACAAAACAAAACAAAACCAACAAGAAAACTCAGTGCTCCAGGTAGGCCCAGAGGATCTGATACCACACATCTTCCAAAGGGACAAAGAAGGGGAGCTGTAACAGGCCCTTAGAGGGAGAGGACTAGAGATGTCTTGTTTTTGGTGACTAAGGTAGAAAGCCACAGAAGGCTTTGTAGGATCCAGGCAGGGAATATATGCCACAGTCTTGCTACAGCCTAGTTTTTTATGCACTGCTGGACTCCCTGATTGGTGAACTAAACTGGAGGTCACAGGACCCTGAAGTTCCACAGTACGTCTATCTAGTGCAGCCTTCTTCAGTGAGAGGGGTCATGCTCTCATTGAAGGACACTCTAAACACAGAGTATCAGCTCTCAATCTCAATTGACACTGATGGCATAAGGTAGATTGGTAATTGTGCTTGTTGCCTGGAAGTCAATGTGCTGCCATAGAATGGTCAACATTCTATTGTTTTAAATAACACCCAGAATGTTATTTGATTTTCTTGATAGGGAAAAAGAAAACAATAATCCATGAGTTTATTTGATTATTAAGTAGAGCAAGTTGCTAAGTACAACTATAATTTGTTTTTGTTGAGACTCTAACTATCAAGAGCCTATTTAGTAATCACACTCCACGCAGAAGAATTGAGGTAATAAAATTATTCTGATGGAATAAAGTCATCTCTTTTTAGTGAAAAAAGGGAGGCACTGGCTTTCCTGTGATTTGGTCTGCCTTCTGGTTTTAGTTACATTGGTGTGGTACTGAAGAAATCCACCAATCAGTACTCTAACCATTATTAATTAGCACTGTGGCTTGACATTTTAGGCTTCCATAGATATTCCAGAATGGTGTCTTCCCTTGGCAAATAGATCCAGATCTTAACTGATGCAGAACATTGAGTCTTCTGGAATAGTGAATTGTAAGGAAAAGAACAAATATGATATGGGCTTCCATCTTCTGCTCTTATCCATACAGAACCTTCTTTCTGATTTCATCATAAAAAATTGTATGAATGATTAACCTTAAGAATTTGTGACCTTTGATCGTGATTGATTGGAACACCACAATACTCTCTGCCTTTAAAGGTCAGTAATAACACATGAAATACCAGGAAAGGGAGGAGGCAAAGATCTGGATACTCCTTTAATTTTCTGGACCATCTTCTGTTCATAGCTCTCAGAAGTTTCTAGGATTTACACAGGTGGCTTACATAGGCACTTGGTGATATCAAGTCATGCAAAAGCATTAATAACTGAGAAATATTAGGGGTTGCTAGTTCAAACTCCAATTTTAAGCATGAAGAAAATAATATCAACACATGTTCTTGTTGTTTGTTGAGGTGGGCTCTTCTGTAACCCAGGCTGGCCTGGAATGCATGGCAATCCTTCTGTCTTACCCCTTTGAATAGTTTGATTACAGGCACAGGCTACCACTCTTGGTGATATCCATAGACTTCTAAACTGAAGAGAGAACAGAGTCATTAGAGGCTAGAACTTGAGGCATTCCACTTAGAATATAATTAATTGATTTCTTATATCATTATTTGGTCATTCCTTAAAAAATAGGTTAAAAAGAAATTTAGACTTGCATAAAAATATGTTCAAGAAAATTTAAATAAAAATCAAAATATACATAGGGAGAAGTTTTGTACTAAAATTATTATATATTGTAAGTGTAATGTCTATAAACTATGTTTTATGACAGAAGGGACATATTTTGCTATGAGTTCAAGTTAAGATGCTTATTTTTGTTTTTACAAGGGTATTAGTCACATGGCCTTCTAGAAAGATAGACTAGAAGTCAGGTCATTCCTTCTTTATATCCTGAATAGGAAATCCTTCTGCAGAATCCCTGGGAAGCAACCTTTTGCCACTACCTGTGTATTTCGAGTAATCAGAAACACACTGTTTGGGACTCAGTATTTATTTTACTAAGGCATCATAAAATTCTTCCATACTCAGCCTAGACTAAATCCCCCAAACACTGTAATTTCAGTTCAGCACCTTGAGTTCTTTTTGCTTCTGTAGAGACATGGATTTATTTTTATTTATTCACTTTTAGCTTTTTGAGGGGCAGTTGTCACATTTTAGAGGATTATATGCACATTGAGTGGCCTCCTCTCTTGCACATATCCCCTTCCTTGAATTGCTTCAGAGTAAATGTGGCTTTGAACTGTCAAGCCACGTATTTGCTCCTGTGAAAATAGTGATTTGTCAATGTACCTATTAAAAATGACTTACAAACAACTACTCAGCATTCCAAAGAGTTCTTTGCATTTTTCTGTTTGCTGGTGTAGACTTGACGTGTTTTAATTTGGATCATGTTGAGGTAGAAGAGAGGTTCAACAAAACTTTCCATTTCTTCGACTTGCATCTTGGATAGCTTACCACTTGATCTTGTCCTAGTGAAATTTAGATGGATTGATTTCTCTCAGAATAAGGTCAATACAGAGTGGCCACTAATTATCAAAGAAAAAGAGGGTATTAGTTTGATAGTGGGGAGGATACTGGAAGGTTGAAGAAGAGGAAGTGAAAATGGAATACTTACATTTTAACTAAAATATACTGAAAAAGAAAGTACATCATATGCAAAACTTTAGGGTTTCTCCAAATAATCTTTTCATGGTTGACTCACAGCTTTCTGGTATTTTGAGCTGGCTGATGTTAGCGACAAAGTATGTTCCATAACCTGAGGCTGACACAAGATGAGGAGAGGACCTAGAACTGTAGCCAGTGGAAGCTGGGAACCTGAACTCTGGAATTTTGGGGATCTGATAGGCTATGTGGGCTTATGAAGATAGGAAGCAAGAGAGGCTGGAAGGAGCGTGAGGTGGAAAGGAAAAGCTTAAGAGCAAGTTGAACCTGTCTGAGTGGCCCAGCACTCCAGAGGATGAAGGAGAATTGTGAGTTGTTCTAGAACAGCTTTGTCAAATGTGAACAATAAGGAAACACAAAAGCAAGCAACCTCTTTAAAACCTCAAGAACCTCTGAAATTCTCCTATCCCCTAACTCATAGCAGCCTCTGGTTACCTATCTAAGATGGTACAAGTACTGTTTCATCATGGGTGGGGAGGGCTCACCAGGCCCCACATCTCCATGAAGTGTTGTGGGAGTTCATGGTTGCTGGGGTAGGAGAAGGGATCTTCTTCAGTCATATGAGCATAGCTAAGTTGCCTATTGTTTGATCAATAACCCTGACTCCTGATTGTGTAAGCATCTCTAATCAAACTCAGTGAGTTTAATCACACACACACACACACACACACACACACACACACACACTTAAACCTAAAGAGCACAAAGGTATGAGGGACAGTTGTTGGAAAGAAGAAGTTCCACATAAGTGAGGGGAATGAGAGAGGGTAATTTGGGATAAAAATGATGTAAATACAATTTTTCAGTCATGAAATTATCAAAGAAATAAAAAATAATTTTTAATATTTTAAAATAGGAAAGACTATGTTTATTGATTTCTAATTTTGTCTGTGATGCCTATGAATAGAGTTTTTAAAAAACATATATGTTTTGTAATATAAGACCTACCATTTATTAAAAAATATCATGGGATGTGTTAGTTAAAGATTCTTTGCTATTTTGATCACAGTATTCTCAGGCCAGAGCTTTTTAGGGTTGGTGCAATTGATATTTCAGGCTGTATGATTCTTGCTGTGGGAGACTGCCCTGTGCATGATGTTTAACATCAACTGGAGTAGCTTTTAATCAATCTATGACAAGCTTCTCAGTTCAGTGGGGAAACAAAATTGCCCTTAATGGAGAATAAGTAGTCACAATAGTGCATAACTAATAAGCTTTATCTGTCATGGAAAAACACAGAGATTAAAGCTTTTCTTGCCTAGTTATTAGAAAATATCTATCAACAAGCCCTGCTGCCACTAAAATATTTCTGTGCTCATGTGTGTTCATGGTTTAGGTAAGTGATTATCTAAGATTTTACTTGGTGTTTCCATGGCAGTTAAAAAGAATCTCACAGATGTTTCTTTGACATTTTTAGAAAGTATTGTTCATTGACTAAGTAAATGTTGGCTTCCTACAGTATTGCTAGTAAAATTCTACCCACTGGTTGTATCAATAAGATACTGAAAATCCTACTCCTTTAAAACATATATGTGTGTGCATGAGTATATGCATCTGTGCGTGCCTGTGCACACAAGCAATTCTATGCTCAATGTGGAATGAACAATGAGAACTTTAGAAATATATATCTTAGAGCGCTAAAAATTGACGAGTAGCTTGAAGGAGACTAAAGTAAGAGAAGACATGGAATGAAGAGAATATGTGTCCTATTACAGAATCCTGGACAAGTTAGGCTGCCTTAGGACATGACATCTCTGGACCACACAGAGGTTGAACTATATTAGTTCTTAGGAAATGACCAGAGAAAAGAGTAATCTTTGGAGTGGATTATGGCCTTCCAAATTCAAGTGAGGGATTTTGAGTATAGTATAAGATCTTTAAATGGGGTGATTCAGGCCAAGCACATGGATATAGGAAGTTCCTAATTAAATATGATAGATGTTGTAATTTTAAAACTATACCTGTTATACACATAGAAGCAGAAAACAACTTGAAAGCAAGCAATACAAGAAAGCAGCCCTTAGAAGTAAGCAAACCTTCAGATCTTTTGATCTTATAACTCTAACCTCATGTGCTTACAAAATATTCTGAATTATTCTCTAGGTTATAGACATGACAGTCCCAGAGACTAATAGAAGCATATTGACTAGAGGATATTAAGGTACTTGATGAACATTTGGCCAAAAATAACTAGGGGAGAGTATCGGCAGTACTGGTTGGGAAGAAAGATGGGGAAGATCCTGTGGTAGTAGAGCAGCTAGACTTTGCTCTTGGTGTACTGTGAACAGTTTCTTTTGAGCATAAGATTGCCATAGTTTAGGAGTACAATTGGACAGCTGAAACAAGAGCCAGCTGGTGAACAGAGCATGCAAAAACCTGTATAGCAGGAGAGTGATTTAAGTCAGACTGATAGCGATAAAACACTGACACCTGATAAGATCCAAACTTCTGAGGTAGGGCCAGTGGAACTGGCTGATGGTTGGAAATACTATAGGAAGGAATCATGTAAGAATTTACATTTTCTGTCTAATCAAAATAGCTAATGATAATTCCTTTTTCTGAACTTTGGACATTTGAAGGATGAACACTGAATTGCAGAGTATTCTTTTTTTATGTTATATACACAATGAGATATCTGACTTAATTTAAAATATAAATGCAATATTTATGTGAAGATAGAATGAATGTAGAAATTTATAATAAAAAATATCAAAAATTTCTCCTAATCCTGAGTTATGCATTGTTTAGCTAATGGTTCATTTCTTAATGGTCCCCTTCCCTTTTTTCCATAGATTTATCCTTGTCCTAAAAAATTCAGAAACTGATTGGATTCTATGATAGTGAAAAAAATCAGAATATTCAAAATTCATAGAACTTAATAAAATGCATTATCATATCGCTGATTTTTAATTTTAAGGGAGCTTGCTGACCTTACACACATACGGCCTAATAGTGGGTAGTAAACCACCCTCTCAGTGGGAGAAAGGCACCATTCTCAAATAGCAATAGCTGCTGTTATTCTGGGCTTCAGCCTTTGGATCTTTGTTTTCAGCTGGACTTGATTTTTATTAAAGGAAATTTTGTTCAATTGATTCAAAGGTTATTTGTCTATAGTTTTATGAGTAGGCCATTACTTGAGCTTGGTGAAAAGTATTATGTACCCTCCAGTGAAGTGATTTTTAATTTGATTAATTTTTATTACAGATATTAGGCTTTTTATACAGTTATTTCTTTTTCTCCCTGAAGTTTTATGTAATTAAATGAAACAAGTAGGAGATTCAAGAAACCAAATTTACATATGAAATCCACCAACTCTACAAATGAGAAAACCAGAAAGGAACAGATTCCACATAAAACATGCATCACAAAGGGCAAAATATATTTAAATTCTTCGTCTGAAATACTTTAACAGATTAAATATTTAACACTTAGAGGTACTATAAAATGAGATGAAGTGAAATTCTCTGTGTAGTTGCTGCATTATTCTACTACATGGGAAACACTGCATATGTTATGTATGATTCTTGTCCCCATGAGTCCTTCTTTTACTCAATGTTCATATAAGAAATACACAAATACATTCTAGAAAGAGCTACATGATTCTTCTGAAGAGAGCTAACAATGTTAGTTGATTACAGAAAACCAGGAGGAACAAAGCAGGAATAACATGATCTTCATTGGCAACTTGAGAAACACATGGTGTACATATGCCAGTTCCAAGATGCCTCTGGCATTGACATCTCACTGAACCATGGACCAATGCTGATGATCATTGTAATTCCAGAACATGAGAAGGAAAGCAGGCCTGTGGTCTTCAATGAAAGAATTCTCTACTCTGTGCCTTCTGCCCTGCAACTAACACTGAGCTAGCATGTCATGGAGATGTCACAAAGACACGTGCTTCTATATGTCAAGGAAATTTTAAGACCATATTTCTTTACTATATACTTACTGTGCCTCCATGATATTTATATCTTCAAACCTTAGCACTCAGTTTCATTCAGAGTCTACTTGCAGTAGCTATGATTGATGGGTTTTTATCATTCCAGACGGACACACACACACACACAGATATTATTAAATATATAAAATTGAATATATATATTGAATATATATATTCAATAGTTCCCAGTATATACTTACTAAATAGGTAATGAGTTAATTTTATCTAGTTTTAAATTTTTCTTTGTATGGATTCATTGCACATGGTGCTGTGCTACATAGAGACATTTTTATAGAAGCATGTATGGTACATTGAGTAAAACCCTCCTTATGCTCCTCACCTTCCATTTCTCATGGCCATATGTTAGATATATTTTTAGTATTTTGAAGAGCCTCCAACTGACTTCTACTGTGGCAGGACTAGTTCACATCCCCACCAGCAATGTACAAGGGCTCCTTTGTTCACATCCTCACTAGAATTTGTTCTTCTTTTCTTTCTCAATGACTGTCATTTTGACTAGGGTAAGGTGGAGAGTTAGTGCATTTTACTTTGAATTTACATTTCTGCTCATGAGGTAGAATTTTTTTCATTGTATTTAACCATTTGTGTTGCATCTTTTGGGAGCCCATCTGTTCTTTTCTTCAGCCTATTTGATTCTGTTATTTGATTTCCTCTTTAACTCTTTTCAGTTCTTACTTGTTCTAGATATTAATCCTCACTTAGACTTATAGTTAGCAGACTTCTCTATAATGGAATGTGGTCAAGGTAGCCCAACAATGACTGTCTTAAAGGCCTAACATCTGGTTGCTGTTCAGTCTATAAAGTTGGATGTTTCCATGCTCCCATTCTGGTGTCTGGGTCCTGGAAATTTCTGGAGAGACGGTAGTTTTCAATCTACATTGGAATCCAGAAGATGCTGGATTTAATCCTGGCCATAGCAACAGGATAGACAAACTTTCCAGTAAGAGTAAGGGCAAGCAGGCACAAAACAAAGTTTCCTTCTACCATGTCCTTTTGTAATAGGTGCCCCAAAAGGTGTGCCCCAGGTTTAAGGTAGGTCTTCCAGCTTCAAACAGACTGTATAAAAATCCCTTTTAGAAGTGCCTGGGAGCTTGAATTTTAGCTGATTCCAAATGCAGTCAAATTGACAACCAAAATTAGTCATCACTAAAGGTCTTTTCACATCAAGCAATGTAAGCAAGATAATCCCTCACAGACATTTTTAAGGCTGAGGCTAATCTAGGTCAGTTCTCACAGGAGTTTCCAGAAGTTTGTCTCAGGTTACTCTAGAGTCTGTCAGGTTGGCAATCAGCACTAAGCATCACATAATCCTTGAGGCCATTTGTGCATTCTTGGAGCTGAGAAATCAACTTCTGAGTTTATTCTTTCACTTTGTTACTTTGGCCAAAGATACCTGAAGCAACCATAGCATTGTTACAATCTGTAATTCTCTGGAAATGTTCAAAAACATTTGATACAGAATCCCCAAATTCCTTGCCCCTCATAAGTAGTAACTGAAGACTCTCAAATGCATTTATTTTGCATAGTTCTCTGAACAATTCACATGGTGAACCATTAGCACTGTCCAGATTACCAAGTGTTTTGAGAAATATAGTACTATATAAACCATATAAGCATTTAAGATGGAACTGGCATTGGCAATATTGCAAATTGCCTTGGTTGGTGCAAAGGGATGTGAGGAGGTTGGAAGAAAGTAAGGTTGGTTAAGTAACCAGAGAAATGCCACAATAAGTCCTTTTGGGATGGCCTTTGTGAGTTGCCTAGCATCAGAACAGTTTCTCTGAGATCTACCTTCGGTTATATAATTCTTACATTCGTCTTGCATGCCGTTAAGAACAAACAATGTGAGCTTCAGTCTTTACAATATTTGCTCCTTTGTCAGCCAGCTCTCAGACACGTAGAAGGACAATATTGTGAACTAATCTCAATGCGTGGTGAGGGTGAGTTTTTCCAGAAAATTGATAAGGGAAGGTATTCTGAGTCTCCATAGCATGCTTCTTTATTTTGTGGGGGTAAAGCAAGCCTGCAGCAGATGCGTAAGATCAGGTTATGTGTAAGTGGGGCATGGGTTGCCAGATGGTGTTCTTTTCAACCACATCAATGTTCCCAGAATGGGCTCTGAGGCATTTACTGGAGCTCCCTGAACAAAGGGCTCTAGGGAGAAAAACTGTCTTGGAAATAGTGGATGGTAAGTCCTTTTCTTGAAAGTCTTATTTTCACATAGCACCTTAAGCCAGAAGAGTTGCAATTATAAAAAGGAAATTGAACACTGCTAACTGGATAAAACAACTTGCAGTGGAAAAAAATTCTTTGTTCTCTTTCCTAATGAATTGTCCTCAACATCAGTGAGATGACATCACTATTTCCCAAATTCAAGGTAGCACAGCGGGCTTTGCTAGGGGCAGCTGAACTGAAGAGGACACAGGATCCCTGTGAGATGTGAGATGATAAGGCCTTCACAGCAGGGTTTTGGGACTACAGGTCCCAAGTAACTGGAGCCCTCCACACTATTTTACTGAGAGTCACCAGACAGATGAGGTATGCACTAGGCTGAAATACAAACTAGGTATATCTTGTTTCACATTAAATGAGAGCAGTATGGCTCACAGTCAAGAGCTTGATTTTTTTTGTATTTTCTAATGTATCTCTTGTCTAATTATGCTATTTAACATCTTTGCAATTTTGCAAGATTAGTTTAGCTCTTGGATCCTCCAATTCCTATTTTGTAAAATTATTTTAATTATCACTAAATCTCAGGACTTCTGGAAGGACAAAAAGCTACAGTTTTAGCATGTCACACATGTTGTTCACTATTCACAGAATTGCTGGCATGTTGTATGTCTTATGCTCAGTGCTATGTGAGTTATGTGACAGTTTTCATTTACTAAGAACATGTAGTGGTCATGAGTGGGTACTTTCACATATCCACACATAAATGTAACATACACTTACAAACATATGAGCTTCATGTTTTTGTACAATAACTATCATGGATATCATTTAGTGAATGCCCATTAGTTACAGGTGATTTGCTAAATTTTTAAATGGAATATTGAATCTTTATAATGATCATGAAAAGTTTACTATTTGTATGTGCTGGCTGTCCTGAAACTCTATGTAGACCAGTCTGGCCTCAAGATTCACCTGCTTCTGCTTCCCAAGTTCAGAATTAAAGGTATGTGCCACGGCACCTGGTTTCATTCTGAATTTTAAATATCTAATAATGCATAATTAAATAGATAATAATGATGTCTGAGAATACTTTTTTACATAACAATGTGAAAATCAGTTTTCAGTTTTAAAATAAAAAACATATAAAATTATGAAAGATTATTTTATTATGATATACTGGCCTTTAGTTTTTGTCCACAGTTTTCTGTAGGTACAGTCAGTGCTGCTTTCTTTTTCAAGAACGATTAAATTACAATGTGTTTAGGTCTTACAGTTACCATTGATACCTGCATAATATTTCATTAAGACAACATGATTCAGCCAATTGTTTTTTCTATGGTCAAAATCCAGTTGTTTTCTAACCTTATGCCTGTTCTTTAGGTATAATCTAGGAATTCTAATCAAGGTCTATTCCTCCTGGGAATAAATAAATCCAAATAAATTAATATCATTGAAATCATTTGTTGATTTTGAGCTCATAGCTTCTTTAGTGAACTGTGTTTTAGGAGTCTGGTTACAGATACAGTTTTTTTTTCTGCTTAGTAGATTCTGAAGGTTTACATCCTGGCTGGTGTTATATACGTGGCATGTTCACACAAGCATCCCCAGAGATCACTTATCACTACACATACTCAGAAACTTGGGAGGAACCAATCAAACAAGGTGAAAGTACTGCAGAGATGCAGTGGAGATCAGCCACACATTGCCAAAGACTAGAGAGGGAAAAAATGTGGTTCCTATTAGCATTGCCTCTGGAACTAAGTTGAACCATGTCAG
Organism: Grammomys surdaster; assembly: GCF_004785775.1. Classification (NCBI taxonomy): domain Eukaryota; kingdom Metazoa; phylum Chordata; class Mammalia; order Rodentia; family Muridae; genus Grammomys; species Grammomys surdaster. Next base: position 129,427 of record NW_021620336.1, read on the forward strand.
ACTTTCTTATTGCAATGAACTTTCATGACTGATTGTATGTTTTCTGTTGTCTTTCTCTTCTGTTTGTCCTTTCAAGTCATATTTAGACTACTGTAATTAATAAAAGAGTATCCATCTTCTATTTCATTCAAAGGATGGCAGTTATTCCCAGGGAATTTGTGGATCTGGAAACATATACATCCTTCTAATTACCATCATTATTAAGGTTTGGGGAATCACTGGAATTTTCTGAGGTTATTCAGAGATAGCACAGAAACAGTTCATTTTGATATCTACCTTTGAGCCACAGAACAGGACAGAGTTGGGGTCAGAAGGACAGAGTTATCTATTTTGGAGTAGTACTCGTATTAGGAATAAGAGCTCATGAGACATACGAATTTCTCAGTTCTTTCTTCCAAAATGAGACATAATTTGGATTTGAAGTTAAAATGTATCCCAGCTCTGCACAGCTGTGTAGAAGGATATGCTTCACCTTTTCACACTGTACTGAAAGATTAATTTTTATATGTCATTCTTTGAGGGCCAAGCTCTTCTCATTTGCACACACTTTATATATATATATATATATAAACATGGAAAAGAATAAGCAAAAACTCCCTCAACACCCTTTCAAAAAGACCAAGTTATAGAATGCATTTTCTAAAATCTTTGGCTTCATGGTATATTTACATTAGGAACCCACTATTTTCCTTAAGCCTTTGAGTCTTTATTTTAAGACCCATGTTGTTGTAACATGGTAAGCTTTCTGCAGAAGGGTGGAATTTTACAGAATGTGTTATGGACAGGATGCGTGTAGAGGAAAACATATGTTTTCACACGTGAAGTTGTTAGGGGAAAATGGTATTTGGGCCCAAATTGGCATTAGAAGGCAGGAAAGTCTTGGTTAGTTGAAAAAAAAAAAAAAGAAACGTACTCTGTTGAACCACAAGGATGGAGCTCTTTAGGGCAATGTTCATTTTATTATACTTTATAGTTTCAAGAGAACTTATAGGAAAATATAGGGGAAAAAAAGGGTTTTGAGATCCCAGTTGGATTTTCATAGATGTTTTTCATCTTGAGTTGTGGTGCAGTGTTGAGTCCTATTGAAATAACTACAGCTAGCATCCATGCTCAAAATTGTCAGGGTCTTTTGTCAAGCATCCTCCATTACCCAAAATGAATTTACAGCAAATGCCTATTTGTGCAGCCAGCCCCCTTGCATTTCTTGTATTAATTTTATCATCATTTTCTCATTCTTCAGACCTGAAATATTTATGTCAAGATTGATTATTTTGCTTCACATTCAATGGGTCACAAATTCCTGTTACTTTTGCTGCAACTGTATCCTGTCTTTCTCATGAGCCCTCATTGCCTTTCCTTCTAATGCACAACTCTGGGGAGCACGTTTAAGAACTAATTTCAGGTTTTATTTACACACCCCGGGCTTAAACTTCAGCTCTGTCATTTACCAGACTGTGCAAATAAAATAGGATTGGTATAATCACATTATAAAATTGGTGTAACTATGAAAGATATTATACATAAAATATAATACCTGGTAAAAAGTCAGGCCCTGCGTGTGAAGTCTAGGATTATTAACCAGTTTTCTTTTTGTGATCGTCTTCTCCTCTAGGATGAAGGCCATCATGTCATTCTAACTAAACCACCTCTAGCAAGATCTTTCCAGCTAAAGGACTTCCCAGTACATATGTGCACTTCAAAGTCTTGTTCTAAGTTACCCAGTTAGCAATTGCTTCCTCTGTGTGTGTGCCTAAGTGCTTTAGCCATAGAGTTTTCCTTCCCTTCCCATGGCTTCTTCTCATCTTTTCTCTCCTTCTTTTTTCTTTTTGCTACTCTCCTGTCTTCTCATTTCCTTTCCTTCTTTCTTTTTAAGTTAAAAGTATTCATGCAATATTTTAAATTATATTGTTTCCTTTCCCCAAACCCTCCCACCTCCCTACTGAGACAATTTCATGTAATCTCTACCAAAAGTAGCAGAAACAACAAAACCCCTCACAAAACCACACTAAAAAACAAGCTAAAACCAATCCAAACCAAACCAAAACAAAGAAACCCCCAAAAGACAAAAATATCAAAAGAAAACAATCTAAAGGATGCACACACACACACACACATACACATATGCACACACATATGCACACACACATATGCACACACATATGCACACACATATGCACACACATGAATACACATGCATCACACATGAACACACATGCATACACACATGAACACAAGACAGAGACACACACACACACAATACCAATCCCACAGAATTTATGTATGCTGACCAACTATTTTTGGGCATAGGGAGTGAGGTTAATACATGCAGTGACACTATGTTATAAAAATATTATTTTCCATTTTCTTACTGTGTGCATCCTATTCAGTAAGTCCTCGGCTCTGCTAATAAGTTCAGGTCTAGTCCCTTGAGTTAAAGTGCAATAAAGACATTTTAGTTGCAAGTTATTTATTTGTCTATCAATTTTTGATTAACCTATTATTTACCTAAATGTGACACACACACACACACACACACAATTATAGTTATATAGTTACCTTTTAGTACAATGTATTTCTTGTCATATTGGACCAAAATAAAGTGAATTTTTTTTTGGTTAAAAAAAAAATAGTCCCTGCTTTCTTTTCTGTCACATTGATGCTATCTGGTCTTGCACTGAAGTCCTCAATCAATTTGGAGTTGTGTAGGATGATATAGATCTCTTTTTACTGTTTTAAATGCAACCACCTAGCTTGCCTAACACAATTTGCTGAAGATACTGTCTTTTTATTACTGTGTATTTTTGGCTTCTTTCTGTCAAAAAATCGGTATTCAGAGTTATGTGGATTTATGTCTGGGATTTCAGTTCTATTTCATTGGTCAATGTGTCTACTTTTATCATGACATGTTTTTATTATGCCAGCTATATAGTTCAGCTTGAAGTCAGGGATGATAATTCCTTCAGTAGTTCATTTATTTTCAGGATTGTTTTCTATCTTGATATCTTCATGGCATCTTCTATGGTAGCATGCCTTTCTTTTATGTTCTTTTTATTTGCTTATTTGTTCATTTGTTTTTAAATTTTTCAGTTCTCTTGTTCATTTTCTAGGATCCTCAACTTTATTTCCTGCTTGATTTGTTTTACTTGTAAAACTTTCTTTTGAGTTTTCTAGTTGAATTCCTCGGTTTTTTTAAATGTCAGCCTGAATCCTCTTCAGTGTTTCTATCTCTTTATTCAATTCCATTTTCAGGTCCTGGATTGTCTTCACCATTTCAGTCAGTTCACGTTTTTGTTTTGTTGTTGTTCTTGTTTTTGTTTGTTTGTTCTCTATTTTTTTGCATCATTTAGACATTTATTCTCCTTCAGCTCCTTCTTAATCTCATTAAGCTATTTCTTTGTGTCTCCTCTAAATTCACTGTATTCTTTGGTGATTTCTTCTGTGATTGTTCTTTTAAATTCTGCATCCTAAGGATTCATCACAAAGCACTCATTGCAGATATTTTTACAGGACTGATGGATACAGAAGATAAATAGCTTGATTTTTCATTTGTTTGTATTTTTATCATGATATATGAGCATGTGGACATCTTTTGTTGGTTATGTGCTTAATAAGAACATAGTAGATCAGAGCAGAAGAAAAGATGTGTAGGTGGCTTGGGCCTAGATTTGGAAATGACTTAGGTGGAATGAAGTCAGGAGAACAAAGGAGACAGAACTGATAGGATAGATGAATATCTTGATCCAAGACTAGTGTTGGGGGCAGATCTAGGTTGGGCAGCCTGTGTGGAAGAAAGAAAGGATAAGGCAGACTCAAAGGGCTAGACCCTGGTGAAGGTTGTACAGGATCTGGCTGAGTGGAGAAGTTGAATGTAGTCTGTGAGGGTTTTGTGGTTTTGAGACAGTCAGGGCAGATCCTGGCAGCAGCTTAGTGGTTGACTGTGGTGGAGCCAGGGGTGGCAAGCCAAGGCTGGGCACTGTATGTCAGATCAGGTTAAATCTAGTGGGTTGAGGGAAGGATCAGAGGATCAGGTAGACTCACTTGGTTAAACCCTGGAAAAGACTGAGTGGTTTGTTGTTGTTGTTTTGTTTTTTTGTTTTTTGTTTTTTTTAGTAAATTCATCTTAGCAAAGTAACTAAATGGTGTCTTTGTAAATTTGGAGAAAGCCTAAAACATAGACTAGAGAAGTAGATTGGCAGATTTTATTAGGTCAGGAAAGCCAAAAGACTTCCAGCCTCATGCTTGAGAAGTCTTCTGAATGTCTTCAATACATGAAGTATAACCTCAAAATGTTATAACCACACCAGCTCCAGTTATATTCCCAACAGGACACTTCAATAGGAGTTTCATCTTGGTGGAACATGTTTTTACTGAAGAACTGCCATAGGAAAGCTCTGTATTCACCAGAGCTTTCCTATCTAAGGCCCTATGATCAATAAAAAGATTGGAAAAGTGACTGCATGCTTTTCCTCCGTAAAGGGCTCACAGTATTGTGTGGACAGCATGCTCTGACAATTAAAGGAGAAAGGACTTGAGCTGGGAACGCATTCAAATCTGGAAATCCAGAAGATAAATCCTTATCTGAAAGTCAAACTGACATTTGCACAAGAGAGATGCTTTGTCGCAGCTAATGACAAAAAGAGTAAGTGATAAAAATGGTGATTTCAGGTAAGAGAAATGAGGGGAAGGCACTGGGTAAAGCCTAGTGCATATTGGGAACAGATTAATCATGCCAGTAATAATGATAAAGGAAAATAAACAAATAAAGGCACCATATGGGTCTGTGGAGGTAATATGGAACAATGTCATAGAGACTTTTATCATTCTTTAGTATGGGTTAAATCTAGAGGCTATAGATGTCATTCAACCAGTGCACAATTTAACCAGAGTAGAGGGGATAATGAATCTACAAAAATCTCAGGAAGCAGTAGGTGATGAAATTAGAGCTCTTACCTAAAGCAACAGTCAAAAATGAAAGGGGGAGTTTGAGAGACATGATGTATTTCAAAATTGAGAGAGATGAATGGTGTTCCATGTTTTGCTATTATTTGTCTTGATTCAGAATATTTGGGAAAAGAAGAACGTTAGGAAGAGAAATACATTTTGTGGAAAATATGTCTGCTTTACCGATGTGATACCTAGGAAAAAGTGGTATTGATCATCTAGCAATAATGTAGTGTGTGAAAGAGCTTTACATTAGGAAATAGTTTCCAAACAAGGTTCAGATGTCATCTAAATATTTACAAGGTGAATTAAGCACAAAAAAGATAACAACAGTTAACCCACAGACTCACCTCCCCCATCCCAGAGACCTTTATTGAAGAAGGGCTTTGTCTCAAGTACATTTATTAGAGAAGCCCACAGGTAGACTCAACCAGGCTTTGGGCTTTCAAAGAGGAATAAAGCCAGACTCTGCTCCTCAAGGGCTGTCAGTCTGGGGAATATTGTTGTATATGAACAAAGAATCTAAATTTCTAAATTACAAAGGCTCAGCTGGTGTTTATTTATGTCATAGTTTGTGTTTCATAGGAGACACGATTGCAGAAGACAGATTTCATTTTCAAGAACTAAAGTGACAGAAAGCTCTGTGGAGGAAGGGTAACATGAAAGCAAAGCCCTTCAAAGTAGAGGAAGAAAAGCTCATGAGGCCTCAACCCTACATAAGGAACTACAGGCAACTCAGGGAAGTTGAGAGTGTGAGGAATGGTTTTCCTCAGGGAAGAACACACCAATTGTCTGTCCAGTGCCACACTATCAGCTCTAAAAATGCATACAAGTAATATTATATGGACTTAGCAGGTTATATTTAGGAATATAGATGTATATACAAATACTTATATGCATGTAACGACAATTAAAAGAAATGAAGCCATGAATTTGAAGGAAATCTTTGGGAGGAATTGAGGGGAAGAAAGAGAAGGAGAATTTGTTGTAATTAAATTACAATCTCAAAGGTAAACAACAATAATAGAAAAATAGATGAAGAAAAAGAGAAAAGTACCAAGGTACAGATCTGCAAAATTCTGTGCCTGGGATCCTGCATAGTTTAGCAATGCTGGCTTGTACACAAGACCACAGAAGGGATGGCTGAAAATGATATGGCTTGAACTTAGTTTTGTTGATTATTCATCTAAAGCTTCCATTTTTAAGCAATAATGAGCTCATTTAAGTCAAATCAGCATAACAACCTTGTGGGATAACTGACTCTTATTCTGTTAGAAGCTGTTCTATTCCTATAAGGTGGTTACTACCAGTCTTGATTTTTCTCACTAGATGTAAGCAGCAATGCCTCCAGAAGATGTCAAATACATCCCATGGGGGTAAATATCTATGTTGAAAACTATAGGCTTGATGCTTCAACTCACATGTAGAAGTCAATAATTAAAAGGTTCATATGTCTTTTCTAATTTATAGGCATTCTATAATATGGCATGCTTATCATAATAATATTAATATTTAAATTAGTAATTGGTAGAACAATTATTTCCTAAGTGCTGAGTCAGATTTACTCATCTTTTCCCTCTACTCTGAATATCACTACACAATTAAATTTAACAAATCTCAATGTCTTATTTTCTCTTGTTTATTTCTCTTATTTTTGTAATTTATTCCTGTGACATGGTTAACATTGTACTACTACAGTACCATGCAGTGTTACAATTATTTTACAAAGAGAAACAATTACAAATGTTCAGTGTATGTGAAGGAAGGCAGGTTAGAAGTTTGTTACTGATTGAAGTGGAAATGAGAAAGAAATAAAGGATCATATTAGTCACAGGGAAATGCTTTAAAATAGTGCAGACAGGAAAGGGTTTATTTGGCATATGAATCCACTTCACTTTTCATTATAGAAGGAAGGCATGGCAGGAACTCAAACGGGGGAGAACCTGGACTGAGGAGCTGATGTAGAGGCCAGGAGGAATGCTGCTTATTGACTTGCTCCTCATGTCTTGCTGTGCTTGCTTTCTTATTGAACTCCATACCACCAGCCCAGGGATGTTACCACCAACAATAGACTAGACTCTCCTCCCTCAATCACCAATTAAGAAAATTGTCCTCAGGCTTGCTTACAGCACAATCTTAAGGTAGCATTTTCTCACGTGAGGTTCTTTCCTCTCTGAGGACTCTATCTTGTGTCACTTTGTCATAAAACTAGCCAGGGCACACTGGGAAACTAAAGAGGAAGGAGGGAGGGAGACCAACCTGACTGATTCATTGTTTTTTTTTTTTTTTTTTTTTTTACCTCTTTTCAGAAGCTCATTAAGATGACAGAACTGTTATGCTTTTTGCACTGCTGACTTTCCATGCACATCAGAGGTTACATTAGCAATGAAAGCATCATGAAAACCTCTGAACAGTGCTAAGGACTCCTGCACTCAGTATCCTACAAATCACTTGTAAAACAGCCAGGTCACCAGTAAATACTTCCCATTCCCATGATTCAAGTTTCAAAATTTTCAACACATTTAAACCAAGGAGCACTAGTATCCTTTCATCTCACAAATCTTTAAAGACATTTTATTCTAAGAAGAGCCAAAGGCAAACCCCTCTGCAATTCAAGAACCTCAATTAGACACTAATTAGTAAATGTTTTATTTTTTTAAAAAAATATGAGTCCCCCTACAAGTCTTATAAAATATTTGTGTGGAGAGACAACGACCTTTAAGTTTGAAGAAAGGAATCTTAGATGTCACAAAGACCACACTGAGCAAATTGTGTTCTAATTCTCTTTGCATCATAGTGTATTATTCACGTCTGTGTTTCGACAGAGAGGTTGAGTATATTTATAGATCATTATTGTCAGAGACAGAAACTCCAGAGTAGTAAGACCCAGAATAACTGCAATCACAAATGGACCTCACTGAAAGCAGCCCATGAACCAGAGACAGCCTGCCCAAGCAAAAGAAATGGAGGCAGACTGCAAAGTAGTTTTTATATGGAATCATAGCTTCCTTTTTCAAAGAAAACACCTGTACCAATTGACTTTCAATTTTTCCGAAAATTGCTGCCTGTCCCTCCGCAGTCTGTGTCTGGAGCAACACCACAAGCTCAGACAAGATAGATATGGTTCTGCTGACCTTACAAGCTGTTGAAACTATATAACAATGCTTGTAAGGCAGTGAAGGATTATACCTTCCTCCTAGTAATTTGCTCTCATGTTCTGGACCTTAAGGACAGATTTGAGAGGCAGCATCATTGACCACTGTCCTTGAAACTTGTTCTGTCTCCATTTTTCCTTCTTGTCCTCATGAAAACCCTGTCCTCCCTAACAGAAAGTCATTCAATGCTAGTGCCTGGGGAAAACATGGCCAGACTGGGAGGAGCATGAGAGCTCTGGGAAACCCTGGGGGAATTACAAAGGGACAGACAGGAAGGGAGGAGGAAGGGGTTAGGGAACTCAAAATTGTGTGCCAAACAGCTAAGAGGCCTGTCTGGAAGCTCTGTCATCAAAAAGGACTAGATTAACATAAAGTGGACAAAATAGGTTAACCATTTCTTCTGAGCAGTGCTTGTAGTTCTGAAGCTGATCATGGTAAGATAAATCTGTCTGGAAGACTGCCAGCATACAGCCATTGCTAGAGTACATTGGAAATAGAAAGTGAACCCTACAGCCCAGCTGGCCATGGAAAAGCTGCGGTTCTTTCCTGTGAGCCCAGCACCGGATGAGATGATGCTATTACAGTTAAGTCATGATTTCTAGAATCGCTCCTTCCCGATAATTGCTACCCTGTACATATCTGTCAAGAACAAAGAGATTAATCTTTTCCTTTCAGTAAGGAAGGAAACAAATTCTATTCATTGGCATATCTGCTATATGTCCGGAATCATCTGACCAGTGGAGGAACCAGACAGAGCAATGATATCATCATGTCTTCCCCAAATGCACTGCATTTCAAAACATTTCAGGAAAAGAAAATATTAACAGAAACTGTCTAACAAACTCATGGTGGAATTTTATTTGCTTTTATAGCTAATGATAGGTTTTCTTTTAATCCAGTGTTTGATTTTTTTTCTGCAACTGTAACTTGACTTAATTCCACTTGTCAAACACCAGAGAATTATGTCTGCTTATATTATCATTATAAAACTGTGTCGAATCACCTGACCAAACTGTGACTTTTTTGTGGCATTAGCGGAATTTTTTTCATAGGTTTAGTAAACTATTTCTATCCTTTTTCGTAGCTTTGTTTTTGTTATAACTTGAAAGGTTGATTTGGGAGAGCAAATAAATTAACCATGGGACTTTAGAACATTGTTTTATGTTATATTTCCATGTTAAATGGGACATTTGTTTACCATACATGTTTTAAAAGTATATAGTAGCTTACATAAATTCTAGTCAGGAAGAAATATTTTAAAATCTTTATCATTTCCATAATTTTTTTCTCAGACAATTTGTCCTTTGTATATAATAGGGCTATGGATTTTTTTGAGTTACATTTGTATCCAGCTACTCTCCTGAAAATGGATCAGCTGTAGGAGTTCCCTGGTGGAATTTTTAGGGTCACTTATGCATAATATCATAACATCTGCAAGTAAAGATACTTTGGCTTATTCCTTTCCAAATTGTATCTTGATCTCTTTCAGTGGTCTTATTGCTCTAGCTAGAACTTCAAGTACAATATTGAATAGGTATGGAGAGAATGAACAACCTTGTCTTGTTTCTGATTTTAGTGGAATAATTTCTGTACATTTGAGTTGATGTTGGCTATGGGCTTGCTTTATTATGTTTAGTTATATTTCATCAATCCCTAGTCTCTCCAGGGCTTTCATCACGAAAAGGTGTTGTATTTTTGTTAAAGACATTTTCTGCATCTAGTCAGATGATTGTGCAGCTTTTCTTTCAATTTATTTATACAGTGTATTACATTTACTGATTTTCATCTATTGAACCATCCCTGCATCTCTGGCACGGAGTCTACTTGATAATGATAGATAATCTTTATGATGTATTCTTGGTTTCAGTTTGCTAGTATTTTATTGAGTACTTTTGCATCTATGTTCATTAGAGAAACTGGTCCATAAATTTTTTAATCCTCTTTAGAGAGGACAGGGTTTTCATTAGGACAAGAAGGAGGAATGGAGACAGAACAATTTTGGGGGACAGTGATCAGTGATGCTGCCTCTCAAAGCTGGCCTTACGGTCCAGAACAAAAGCCCAAATTGCTATATCAGTATAAAGCCTTCATTGCTATACAAGAAAATTTGATAAAATTTTCTGAGTGTCCACACTGTGAGAATTGCTGTTCTTCCATTTTAAACCCTGGAGATACATCAGAGTGAACTGCTTTTAAATAAGCATAATGGTAATTAAGGAGGCAGAGGAAGGAAGTCAGCCTGACTGGTTTTCTTAGTTTAGCACTCTACTAAAGTCAATGAAATCAATAAGTAAAATATGGTGAGTGCTGGTAATCACTGTGAAGGTAATACAAAGCCAAGCCATACACTTCAGCCCTGACACTTTTTTTTTAATGGATATTTTATTTACTTACATGTCAGATGTCATCCCCTTTCCCCATTTCCTCTCCCTAGAACCCCATATCCCATCCCCCCTCCTCCTTTTTGCTTTTATACTATTTTAATTACATGCAAATATTAAGGTCAGTTCTAGGTTAAGGAACTAGCAATACACTAGATGCAAATAGTCAAGGAGCAAGCAAGACAATAAACACAAATAGTCAAAGAAAAAGCAAGGCAATAAACAAAATTCCGTGAACATTCCAGTGATCACTGATTTTCTAAGGGCTTATTAGGATGACCAAAATATCTAACAAGGAATTATGCTTCAGATATGAAAATGACTTTGGGATAGGACAGGTAAGTTGGCCCTGACACTTTTAATTGGTCAATTAATAAAGACTACACACAAAAAAAGGGGCACCAGGAAAAAAAAATGCGAAGTGAGGGAGCAATCAATAGCTATTTGGGGAGAAGAAATAAGCAGCAAATGTCAGCAAATGTTAAAACAAGTGGCCAGAACATAGTGAGCAAGGGGACAAAAGAGGAAAGGGTCTGTGGGTCTTGTTGGGTTATGTTGTGGTTCCTGTGTGTCTGCCACAGCTCAGGGAGGCAGAAGCGTGGGAATTTGACTGAGTTCTCTCCAAGAGGCACTGAGTGGATGCTAAGCTGCAGGGCTCCTCCTAAGCATGAAGAGATCTCAGTCTGAAGTCCCATGGGGGCAGAGCTCCTGAGTGGGGGTCTTCGAGCTGAAAACGCTGACCAGGAGACCTGTGGTCTGTCTTTGGGCTCCCAGATGCCGCTGGGAGCCGTGGAAGAACTGAGATGTGAGGGCATATGGGTTGGATGGGCCCACAGCAGAGAGGGATGAGGGAAAGAAACTTCGGCAACACCTTGTGGGGTGAGAGACTCTTGGTTACCGCACTTGCTTGACTGGATCGGCTAGCTTGCTTGAGTTGGTGGCTTTCGTGGCTGGAGCATAGAGAAGTCTTCTAGGGGGAGATTAAGCGGAGGCTCGGTATTCAAAGGCCTTTTCCACAGTTCCCCAAAGCAAGGCCCCAAAGACACGAGGAAGTCCATGGTTTTAAAAGGTTTATTGTCATGGCAGAAAGTGGATGAAGCTGTACCTTCATCCACCTGAGAAACCCCTGTTTCTCAGGGCATGCCTGACTTAAATAGGGAGGGGAGAGGGTCTGAGAAGGAATGCTTAATTGGCTACACCCTCTGACCTTTAGTTATCTCATTAATATGGAGATCTCTTAAGGCTCTGAGGCCTATAGTCATGCCCTCTAACTCTGCTAGGTGACACAAACCTCTCTTTGAGAGGGGCTGTAGGGACATTGCCCTATGTGACTGAAAGGCACGGATCAATGGAGGTCTTTGGCTGCGTGCCAGGAGCCTGGAGTCTGGGAATGTGGTGAAATGTATGCTGTCCCTTGCAGGGATACCTGTTGGGTCTTCGGCCATCTCTAGCCAGTGCTCCACCAGAAACCAAGCTATACTTTCACAGTCCCACTACAGAATGGCTTCAGAAGGTTTTAGGCAAGGGTCTATATATAAAAGGGTCTATATATTTAAGACTATAATGACAAATATGCCAAGAATAGTTTAGAATTAAGATACAGCAATAGAAGCAATGTCTGTATAGGTCTTATTTTAATACATTAATTGCCTTCCAGGGCTCTTATTTCCCTTTGTGATCCAGCACCTTTCATACTGCCCTATTCTTGTAAAATTCTTTTGTAACAATAAAACTGGTCTTATCTCCCACTTTAGACCTGGGTAATAGCGATAAAGGCAGGAAGAAGTGCTAGATATACTATGAGTATTAAAGTCAGTGGGGTCAGTTATATGTGTGTGATGGGAGAAAGGAACATGATTACTTTGCAATATTTGATCCAATAACTGGGCAAAAGGAATTGCTATTAAGTAGACTGAGGTTACAAAAAGGCAGGCTTGGAGGAAAATGTCAAGATTGCTAAAAATGTTGTCTATTCCACATCTGTACCACAAATGGACAAATTAAAATATAAAAGCTAGAACTAATTGCTATTTTGTTGCAATGATTGTGATATTCATTAAGATTATTACCAACATTCCAGTGTCCTTTCCAAGCATCTGGTAGGATGAGGCTTCCACATTCAGCTGATGTTAGGTGAGGCCAAATTAGTCTCTGTAACCAGAGTGCTAGTTACAAGCAACATATATTATCTCAAGTCCTGTCAACTGGATATAGGAAAACCTAGGAAGATTATGATTGATGCTGAGAACTAATCACACTTTGGAAAACTGATGCCTAAAGTGACTTGGAAGGAAGATAATAAAGAAGTTTTAGTTTTTATGCATGAAATCAGAAAGGAGAGTTACCATTGTTCTTAACTGCTTAATTTATAAGATATTATGAGAAAGATGAGTTTGGAAAAATGTCTCTATTCAGCCAGATATAAAAGCAAATAAAATAAAATAGCCAACCCTTCACTTCAAAATCCTACTAACTTCTCTTTTTCTCATCCTGTAAAAGAAAAGACCAAAGATGCCCTACAATGAGAGAGGCCAATTTCAACTCAACAAGGATAAAATCAAGAGTATAATTTTCAACCCCAAATTTAATAGTTCCAATTGGATTAAAAGAGAGTAGATCATAGTGTAATTAAGGCCTTAATGCCCATTTATGTTTTTCCACTGAAAAACAGTGGTTTAGGAGAGACAAAAGCCTGGCCAGTCCCTAACTAATACAAGGCGGAGACAGGTCAATCACAGTGATTTAATTAGTATGTCTAAAAATGAAATGTGTGATTCTTGAGCTACACAACTCAATTTAGTGTGGCAGATAATGTGTCTTGCTACTTTTTTTTTTTTAAAGGTCTGATTGCTTACAGAAGTGCATATCTGAACTGAGAAAAGTCAATGGCTTAGACTTGTCTCAGCATTCCAGCTTTCTGCAGTTGTGAATATGATAAAATTGGTTAGCACTTAGGAGTAGATCACTTTCCCAATTTCTGCTTTAGATTACATTGATGGGCAATAAATGAAAATAAAGAATCTACAGGAACAGATAAAAGTGCCCAAGTAATACTAGATGGAGCCTGCCCAGTAAGCAGTATTGGATAAAAACAATCTGTCATAGAAGCTTGTCTGAATTTCAGAATCGCTATGTAGTTGGTTTGTGCTTCACACCCTATCGCCTTTCTAAATGTGAACATCTGTTTTGGTAGTGCCATTCATCTTTCACCACCATGCTTGGTGTGTAGGAGGTAGACCATTTGTCTTTTATGTTATGAGACCTGCAGTCCAAGAAGAGCCATGCCCAGATATGAGCACAAGACTGTGGAGCTTCCCTGAGAAATCCTGGATTTGGGTTTACCTACACAGACTGAGTAGAACTTTATAAAAGAAGAAACCAAATTTTTAGGGATTAGACTGGGCCAAGTTTGTTTTAGGGCTGCTTTTAAGTAGTACCATTCTCCTTCACAACACATGAAGGCCTCATATGTCCTCAATCCATTTGAGGGCAATTGGATAAATTAGACATTTGGGCCAAGAAACACAAGCAATACAGGCGACTACACAACCTTAGATGAAAGTTTAGAGAAACCAATTTCCTACATCCCTTTGTTTGTCTCTCCATCATTATGAAACCATGTAACAAGATGGATCCTTCACTGTCCTTGATTCTCACTGTAATGGGCAGACTCTCTAAGCTGTGCTGGATGCACAGAAATAGTGTTTAACTGAGACTGTATGGTTGTAACTTAACACATAACAGCTCCTATCATGATTCATGGCACAGATTTTTTTTTTAAGTGGAATTCCATTTAAATCTCAAAAAGCTAGTATGACATGGCACTTGACATGAAGAGGCACCAATTATAACCTAAATTAAGTCACAAACAACAAGAGCAGTATACAGTCTTAATACATGACCAGATTTAGAATGCAGGAAGGTGAACTGTTGACTGATGGGACTCTGCAAACATTTGGAAAAGCTGGAGCTCCAGCCAGATCTCTCATGAATAAGGGAACTTAAGAGAACCAGAGGGCATCTCTGGAGCACATACCTGCCCCTTAACATCAACAGAGCTGAAAGATCTGCAAAGACACTTTACAGAAAAAGTGACAGTTGGCCATAGGAAATGTTCTTTCTTCTGCACATGCCTCATCTTACTGAAGGAACGATATCATAATAAGAGAGGCATGGAATTACCCCTGGAGGACTACAGTCTCAGGTGCCTATGTGGGAATAAAAGCCATACAAGAGCAGATCACACCCATTCCTCATTCCAGAGTCACTGGAGAGGGAAGAAGCTAAGACTTTCATTAGATAGATTACAGTCTCAAAACAGACTCACTTTAAATAATCAAAAGTGAACAGGATTTTAATCCATCCAAGATGTTGTTAAGATACAAGAAAGAAGGATTTATTTGAGCAGGGTTTCAGCCTGTGACTGGGGGAAAAAACAGAATGCTTTTGTATTCACTCCCACTGAGTTCAGACTGTTCAAGAAACTAGTTACAGCTGTGACCTGGTTAGGAAACTGTTTACAAAGATAAATGCAAACTCTCTGAAGATAAATGTGAGAAATGTCATCAATGTGACAAGACTAGGTTTAAAAGAGTACACAGTAGGTATTAAATATCTTGTGAAAGTATAGAATAAGGCTCAAATTTGGGGGTGGGGAGGAGGAAAACACATGCAGTCTTAGCTTACCCAAGATAAGTATTTCTCTGTCTTCAAAAAAGCAACATTGAAAATGAAGGAGTACAGCAGTTGACTTTTAAACTTCCTACCCCTGACCTCAAGTTTCCCAAAGGAAAACCTTGTTCTAAATAAGAAGCATGCACAGAGAATAGGATGCCAAAGTCCTGGAGTGTGAAAACATTTCATTGCTCCAACACCTAAGCACACTACTTGAGACACCAGCTACACACTGAGCAGGCAGTGGTGAATGCTGTGGAGATATATGATAAAAGAGTTTATTTTCTAAGAATAATATTTGTATCTTAAACAAGAGACTTTGGAATTGTGCCTCAGAGACACTATTAAATGATTTAGGAAGTGGGGAACAGCTAAGAGCAGGTCTCATGACCAAATCTTCAAGGTCTTTATGTTCTCTAAGTCATGAGTGTGTTTGTGACTTTAAATAAAAATCTCAATTAATCAAAATTCGTGGAAGAAGAGAGCACTCTCAGAGAAGCAGAAGCAAAATTGAATTCCCTACCACTAGAACCTGTAGACTAGGAGCCAAGTTAAATTAGAATAAAACAAAATAATAAGACGTGATGTCTCTGTATCTGAGTTTCAGGAAGAAAATTTTCACCTGAATAGAAATGTGTATTACATAAATATGTCTCCAATCAGAGGCTGCTCTTTGATACAGAAATACTTCTGCAGTATTTAGAAATGTATATATTAAAGAGCCAAAAATTCAGCCTGATTTTATTCCTCAAATTGGAGTCGCTGGTATGTAATTTCAACCAACAGAAACCAACAAGGCAGACTTCTCTAAATGAAAACTATCAGGGTTGATCAGTTTGCTAATACTTGGTCTTCCTAGTCATACTCTCATTATTAACTATCATGTTTATACTTTCTGATGATTTTAAAGTTTTTCAGCCTCAACTCAGATATCCATGTATCCAATGGCTGGCTGAATACTACCCTTGAAGTTCACAAATCAGTGTGGACATATGCAAATCTCACCCTCTACTTCTGTGGTCTATCTTACTTGCTTCTTCAATCAGGAACTCTGGGAACTATAGTTGGTAATATCTGACCACGCATGGCTCACCAAAAATTCATCTAAAGCACTGCCCTTTCTGCAATAACACAGTTTCAAATCTTTCCAACTGTAAGCTATTCCATTGCTTTCATCTCCAGACACTGAGAGCAGCAGCCTCCTGGCTTGTCTGCATGTGCTCCCCATCCTATCTGCCCCTGCCACATCAGCTCTTCTTTCTGTCTCTTTTTGTTCTTTTTCCTTCACATCTTCCTTAATGTACTTAACTAGCACTTTATATTACAGAAGAAGTACCTTATGTTCAGAGAGACCTTTGATTCCTGACTTAGATCACCTCCATCCATACTATCCTTTCTATGGATCCCAGTGCATTTCGTCTGCAACACTTAGCAGACTTGTCTGATCATATCACCTTCCTATTTTGCTCTGACTTCTGTGTGGGGTTAACAGAGTACTCAGCAAATGCTCATTATCTGAAATGATATCTTTCCTGTAGAAATTATGGTGGAATAATGCTGCAAGGGAATTTATAAGCTGTACATTTCAATCTGTGCATTTAGGAGGAAAAGAAATTAGTAGCCCTAAGGTACTCTGTGCCATGCCAGAAGCCAGGTAGCAGATGGGGAGGTTTTAAACCTTAGCCATTAAGTGATATTCTAATACTACTGTAGACATTAATCAAATACTCTTAATTTTCTTTGCCCTTTCCCACAGGGCTGACCATGACATGCTTAGGGTTGCAGTAAAGAACAAGAGACATTGATTGTCTCAAGCTTTTAGCCAATGGAAATGGCTCCTGGGTTGAAATTTTAGATACTGAAACAATGTTTATAAAGTTCACTAATAATGGAGATTTCATATGGTTGTTTCCACAAGGAAAGTAGTTTATTTTACTCTTATTACACTCAGAAAAATAGTTTTCTGAGTGTATTGAAATAGTCCTATGTAAAATAAAAGTATCGAACAGGAAGAAATTAGACCTGATAGCTAGTCTCATTGTTAGATCATTTACAAAGCTAATGACACTTATCAATGAAAAGAGGGCATGTATATTATTTACTTGAAAGTTCTGCTGTATTTTCATTTAGAAAATAGTAAACTATGTAATTTTCAAGGACTTAAATTTTGGATTCTCCAGTCATCTGATGATTTTTTTTAATTGATCCCCTTATTTCCTCTTGCTCTTCAGCTCCTGTTTCAACAGTCAGGTTTCTGGTTGCTTACAAATATCTCTGAAAGATAATTGTAAACTTTCTTCTTACTTTTGTGGTGTTGAGAGGGAAGCATTGGTAGATATTTGAGTGTTATAACAAGAAGGGCATTTCTCAATAGATGAGAAAAGTTATGTAAAGGGGAGACTTGCGTATTTTATGAGAAGCAACAGAAACATTTGAAGTTGGGCAGAAGGCTTCAGACACTATTTTATTTTCTCAGGAGGCTCTGTGGGCACACTTTAGCACATGCCTTGCAGAATCCTCACATGGAAAACTCCTGTGGACCACTGATCTAGCATCCTGATACAATCTCTAAGAGTTGAAGGACACACAGAAATTCAAGAGCACACTGCTACTAGTGTCAGAACTTCAAAGGAACTAAAAACAGAATCCAGCTGCTAGAATTTGGATCAGGAGAGGAAACCACTGCAGTTTGTTTATGGAAGCACAGATGGTTGAAGGGCAAAGAGCCTCCCAGGGCAGACATGCCAGGAGAAACATTGGCAGGACCCAGGTGCACCTTCCGAACATGTCTCCCAGTTTGAAAGCCTCCTAATTTTACCATTGAATAATATTTGATGCTTCTCACTTAGGACTTGTATATAGAGTTTGGCAATAAAACATTCAACAAGAAAATATCTGGAGAGAGAAAAAAGCAGTTCACCTAGCAGGAGGTCAGGCCACACAGTGACCTTCTAGAACTCTCAAAGGAATTACAGAAGCTTAGGAATGGCCAGACATGGGATAAACCGCCAAGCATTACAAACACATAATTCAAAAGCATGATCAGATTTGAAGCTTAAGAAAAATAAAATCAGATGAAAGAGATCCAGCCATTCTTAAACATGTATACTACAACTTAAATGAATTTATGAAAACAATTTATTCAGGAACAATTTGAACAAAATTGCAAGATGGTTCATAGAAGAACATGCAATTAAATACATAATATAATTTCCATAATTGTGCTTTTAATTATTAATTTTTAAAAACTTATAATTATGAAAAAAATAAAACCACCATTCTACATCCTATCACATTGTGGCTTGATGAAGATGATACCTACAAAAATTGAGGAAAAAAAGAAAAGATGGAGAAAAACATTCTTTGTTTTTACTGTATTTACTCAACTTTCAAATTAGAGTTATGAATCTAGTTACCAAATAAAGATGGCAACTTTTGCCCACATGTATGTTATAAGCCCTTGAGAGGCAAAAGCAGTTACTACTAGATGGAAAGTTGGTCATCCGTCAGAATGTCAAACACAAAGCATTTGTTTCTAAATTTTGTTGTTGTTTTTCCAACTTGAACCTACATAAACCAAGGCAAATGTAAAATTAACCTGCTCCTGGGCCTTCTCATTCTTAACTTTATAATAACAAAAGACTCAATGAGCAATTGTTTAGTTTTGTCAGTACTAATACTACTGGCCATGTTAATACTAACAATTTGGAAAACTAGACACTTAAAAACTAGCCTTGGAAAATTACATAATGATGAATAGGCATTAAAATATTAACTTTCAAACTGATTTCCAAAAATTCCAACAATCTCTACTGTTCAGAAACTCCTCTAATGAATGATTTCTTAAAATACTTTTTCTTTCTTTCTTTCTTTCTTTCTTTCTTTCTTTCTTCCTTCCTTCCTTTCTTTCTTTCTTCCCCCCTCTCTCCCTCTCTCTTCCTTCCTTCCTTCTTTCCCTTCTTTTTTTCTTTCTTCTTTCATTTTTTTTCTTTATTTTTATTTTTTGAGACAAGGTCACACTGTGTAGCCTTGGCTGACTTTGAACTTTTTATGTAGATCAGACTGACTAAACTCTCAGATATCTGCCTACCTCTGCCTCCCAAGTGCTGGCATTAAAGGTATGTACCACCATGTATAAGCTTTCTCTTTTGGTATTATATAAAAATAAGCCTATTTGTTCTCATGTTCTATTTTGTGATGCCAAACATTCATGTAAAATTAGAATAATTAATTTTGTTTTCTGGGCATTCCCCTGTGCTTTCCAATCTTGCCATTAACAGACTTTTGCCTCTAATGGGTTCTCATTGTTTTTTAAATCCAGTCAACACATGATCTGGGCAAAGACTCTGAATGCATATTCCAGATCACTAACAGTGTGTCTCCACTGAGGTGTCTTAGAGTCAATAACAACCTGTGAAGTCTTTTGAGAATATTTATTTGATTCATATCTATGAGAAAGGTAGAAAATGTGATGTTGTTTATGATTAAAGGAAGGTGACGCTAAGGAAGGCACAATCTGGTCTATCCTACTTTCCAAATGACTGAACTTTAAAAGTTGTTTCTCTGATAAACCTCTAGTTTCTCATCTGAAATAAAGTGGTGATCATCAGGTTAAATGAGTATTGATGGAGGTTTTAGGCAGAAGAAATTATCACAGAGGCAGGCTCATAACAAGTACTTGATAAATCCTATAGGTTTTAAGAACTTTGGCTTGTATTGCTTTTTCTTGAATTTTGGAACCCTGTTGCTAATGATATCACATGCTTCAGACACAGCACATATGGAAATGAAGCTTTGACTGTCCTGGAAAGCATCTTCCCATCCAAAATGTCAAGCAAGCTGTCAAATGAAAAAAGCTATTAAAAGTCCTACCTATTAATAAAGACTTTGAACCACAACAATGACCACTATGGTAAGATGTTTTCCAAGGATGCAGAAGAGGTTCATGTATCTTGGAGACAACCAACAGTCACTTAGTTAGACTTCAGGCCCACTCACCAAGCAGGAGTTCATGCTTAATACTATAAGCTAAGCCAATAACGTGTAGCTGGTTATGTCATAGACCCTAGAGAAGAACCTTACACTACACATTCTTAAATAAGTATAATTACTGATTTAATTACAGTATAATGTAATTTCTGAATACTTATCTATCTACTTATCTATAAATGTAGATCTAACTCTTTACCAAAGTACCTTCTTTTGCAGCAGACAAAGACCATCATAGAAATCCACACCTTATCAGAATGCAGAGAAAACTGACCATGTGGTGCCCACCTACAATCAACACATATATAACATAATCCCTACACCTAAGGCTTGGGGAATATTGCCAAAGAGGGCCAGACAGAATATAAGAGCTAGAAGATCAGACATTTGCTATGAAATAGTGTCTTCCATGTATACCAGGGAGCTTCATCCAATAAACTTCAATAATATGACCATTTATCAAAAAATTAATTAGCCTTATTGTATCCAAATGATGAACATTCTGTGAAAGAAATAAGGGAAACATTGCCTTTTACAAAATGTCTCAAAATATCTTAGGATAACTATAACCGAGTGTTAAAGTTAATATTTACTATCAACCACTTGTCAGGCTGCCTATCTATGTGGCAGTGACTCTACTTAGCTCAGGCCACCATGCTTCATGGACTGAAGCCAAGTGCTCCATAGATGGAAGCAGCCAGAGGCCATGGGTGTGCCAAATCTAGAAACAGCCAGCCAGAAACACTGGCCCTGGCACCCATGAAACACCAATGTGGGAGATGGCTCCACCAATCTTTCATGCTGTCTCCACAAGGCTGGGCTGAGCGAAAACCGTCCACCATCCACATGGTACCAGGTAGAAATGAGACTCAAATGTTTAAAGATTATCCAATAGCTTTATATATTTGATAATGCTCAAATAACAAGAAGCCCACACAATAAGAGGTATTACCCAATACCTAACCTAGACATTACAACTACCTTAGACTGATGGAGACACAGTCCACTGTCATTTTTCCCTCTCTCTCATCCTCCTTCCCCTAGATCCTTCTCTTCCTTCTCCTCTTCCTCTCCTCACTCTGCCTACCTATCATACAGACCAATCACTGAGCTTTATACAAATGTAGTGGGATGGAATTCCACTACAACCAAACAAGTGGAAGACTTGCATAATAAAAACTTTAAGACATTGTTAAAAAAAAATGGAGACACTAGAAGGAAAGATGTCTCATGTTCATGGTTCAGTAGGATTAATGCTGTGAAAATGGCCATCCTACCCAAAGTAATCTAAAGATTCAATGCAATCCCCATCAAATTAGCAACAGAAATCTTCACAGAAATTTAAAAAGTCAACTTCATATGGACACACACACATCACCCAGGTGTGCTAGTTAATTTTATGTCAATATGACATAAGATAGAATAATCAGAGAGGGGGGAACTTCAGTTCAGAAAATGCCTCCAAAAGATCAAGTTGTAGACAGGCCTGTAAAGCATTTTATTAATTAGTGATTTATGTGGTGTCACCCTTGTGCAAGTGGTCCTGGGTTATATAAGAAAGCAGGCTCCACAAGCTGTGAGGACACCATGAAAATATCATACTTTCGTTTTATAGGCATAGTTGAGGGAGATGAATCCCAAGTCAAAGGCATAGACCAGATCTTCAACAAGATCACAGAAGATAACTTCCAAAAACTAAGGAAAGACATACCCATACAGATATCACAGTATCTGTAATATAGATAGAACCTTAAATTGACAACACAAGAATGAAAATCTCTATGGTATATTGTAGTTAAAAATACTAAGTATGCATAACAGATAAAATATATTAAGAAAATGTAAGTCATATATAAAGAAAAACTCATTAAAATAAAAGCTAATTTCTCAATGGAAACCTTAAATGCTGGAACAATGCTTTGTAAGTTCTGAAAGATCATGAGATCCAGCCCAGACTAATATACTCAGAAAAACTGTCTGCCATAGTTGAAGGAGAAAGGAAAACTTTCCATAATATAAACTGTTAGGAAAAAAATGTATATCCAGCAAACTAAACCTCAAGACAATACAGAAAGCAATATTTCAGGTTGACAAGAAGAATGAGTTTGGCCACGAAACAGGGGAGAAAGATATGAATCCATAATTACTAAGACACAGAGTAAAACTTAGAACACATACACACCTACACACAAACACATGCATGCATACACAAACAAACTTAGCAAAAACCCAACAACACAGTGATTGCAATTAACACACACATTTTAATAATAAGTTTAAATACTAATGGCCTCATTCCTCCCATGAACAGACATAGGCTAACTGAATGGTTCAAGAAACATATCTTAGTTTTAAAGATAGGCACTGTCTATGTGTCAAAGAATGGACAAGAGTACTACATTCAAATGGGATCAAGAAGCAAGCAGGCTTCACTGTCCTAATATTTGACAGAACAGAATTCAAAGAGAAATTAATCAGAAGAGAGAAAGAGGAACACATCATTTTAACCAAGGAAATAGTTAACCAAGAAGATATTGCTATCCTAATCATATTTGCACCAAGGTCTAATGCACTCAATTTTATTAAAAAAAAAAGAAGTATTACTTGATTGAAAGACACAAACAGTAATATCTTGACTCCAATAATCGATCCATTATTAGAAAGTGATTTAAATATCCTACTTTCTCCAATAGACAGGGATTCTGAACAGAAAACAGAGAAACTTTAGAATTAAATGACATCACATACTTTATGAACTTAACAGATTTTTGACAGTACTTTCCACTCAAACATCAAAGAATATATTCTGTACTAAATAGTACACTGAAGTGTCTCTAGATCATATCTTGGGACACAAAATGCATTTTTAAAATTTAAAAAGATTTAGATAACTCCATGTATCCTTTATGACTACAATACAATGAAACTTAGAGTTGACAACAAACAAATCTTCAGTAGACAGACAAATCAATGGCAAGCAAACAACTCATTAATGAATGACAAATGGGTAAAAGAAGAATCCAAGAAAGGAAAAAAAAATCTGGAACTAAGTGAAAATAAAAATACAACACAACCAAATATCTGGGACACACAGAAAGCCATCCTAACACTGAAAGCCACCCTTACAGGGAGCTTACAATGCTAACCGCCTAGGCTAAAATATCAGAAAGAACACAAATGAACGGCTGAATGAGGCAACTCTTGTTTTTCACTTGGAAAAACAAGAAGATAACAAATCAAAGCCCAGTTAGTGGTAAGAAATATTAAAAATCAGAGCAAAAATTAATGAAATAGGCTCTAAGCAAATAATACAAAGAAATAATCCAAGAGCTGAGTCTTTGAGAAGATAAACATGATTGATAGACCCTTGGCCTAAAACTAACTAAAAGAAAGACAAAGGGGACCCAAATCAACAGAATCAGAAACAGACAAGGAAACGTTAAAATGAACATGAAATAAATTTAGATTGTTAGGAAATGATTTTTTAAAAACTAACCTGTACTACATTAAGAAAATCTAAAAGAAACGAATGAATTTCTACATTCAGCCAAATCACCAAAATTAAACAAAGACGATCTAATCAGACCCATGGCAAACGAGCAATTGAAAAGTAACGGAAGCCTGCCAACTAGAAAAGTACAGGACCAGATGGTTTCACAGCAGCATTCTACAAGGCCATCAGAGAGGATTTAGAATACAGACATGCATCATTATCCACCATGACCAAGGTGGTTGTATCCCTGTAATGCAGGGTTGTCCCAACATATGCAAATCAATACGTGCAATAGAGCATGAAGGGACTTAAAGAGAAAAATCACATAATCATATTGATATATGTAGAAAGAACTTTTGAAAAAAAATCCAACATGACTTCATGATAAAAGTCCTAGAGCTTCCAGTCTGCGTCCGAACACTGAGCAGATCCTGAGCTTCAGCTCTGTACTCAATCTCACAAAACTCAGAGGAGGTGTGGCTCCCAGTAGCTCTAACCCTGGCAATATCTTAGGTAAGGAGACAGTAACACCTGCCTCAAACAGGGAGTAACTGGGACCCACTGGGACCAAGGAATTAACTCCTGGCCCAAGGCACTGGTTACTTCTAGTCTGTGCCTGAGCACTGAGCAGATCTTGAGCCTCAGCTCTAACTCCAGCAGTAACACCCACCCCAAAGAGTTCTGACACAACCAAAATAATAGGAAACATAGGCTCCAGTCAGAGATAGCACAGGTAGCACTAAGGAAATCTAGATGGCAAAAGGCAAGCACAAGAACATAAGTATCAGCAACTCAGGGTACTTGGCATCATCAGAACCTAGTTCTCCTACAATAGAAAGTCCTGGATTCCCTATATCACCAGGAAAGCAAGATTCAGAATTAAAACCACTTCTAATGATGGTGATAGAGTATTTTAAGAAGGACATAAATAGCACTCTCAAAGAAATTGAGGAGAACACAGATAAACAGGTAGAAGCCGTTAAAGAGGAAACAAAAATCTCTTAAAGAGTTACAAGAAAACATAACCAAACAGGTGGAGAAATTGAACAAAACCATCCAGGACATAAAAATGGAAGTGGAAACAATAAAGAAATCACAAAGGAAGACTACCCTGGAAATAGAAAACCTAGGAAAGAAATCAGGAGTCATAGATGCAAGCATCACCAACAGAATACAAGAGATAGAAGAGAGAATCTCAGGTGCAAAAGATATCATAGAAAATATTGAGACAACTGTCAAAGAAAATGCAAAATGCAAAAAGTTCTTAACACAAAACATCCAGGAAATCCAGGACACAATGAGAAGACCAAACCTGAGGATAATAGGAATAGAGGAGAGTGAAGATTCCCAACTTAAAGGGCCAATAAATATTTTCAACAAAATTATAGAAGAAAACTTCCCTAACCTAAAGAACGAGAAGCGCACAAACATACAAGAAGCCTACAAAATGCCAAATAGACTAGACCAGAAAAAAAATTCTATCACATAATAATAAAAACACCAAATGCACAAAACAAAGAAAGAATATTAAAATCAGTAAGGAAAAAAGGCCAAGTAACATATAAAGGCAGACCTATAAGAATTATGCCAGACTTCTCACCAGAGACTATAAAAGCCAGAAGATACTGGACTAACATCATACAGACCCTAAGAGAACACAAATGCCAGCCCAGGCTACTATACCCAGCAGAACTCTCAATTACCATAGATGGAGAAACCAAGATATTCCATGACAAAATCAAATTTACACAATGTCTTTCCACAAACCCAGCACTACAAAGGATAATAGAGGGAAAGCTCCAATACAAGGAGGGAAATTATACCCTGGAAAGAGCAAGAAAGTAATCTTCTTCCAACAAATCCAAAAGAAGATAGCCACACAAACAATGCCACTGCTAATAACAAAAATAACAGGAAGTAGCAATCTCTTCTCCTTAATATCTCTTAATATCAATGAACTCAATTCCCCAATAAAAGACATAGACTAACGGACTGGATACATGAACAGAACCCAGCATTTTGCGGCATACAGGAAACTCACCTCAGTGACGAAGACAGACACTACCTTAGAGCAAAAGTTTGGAAAACAATTTTTCAAGCAAATGGTCCTAAGAAACAAGCTGGACTAGCCATTCTAATATCGAATAAAATTGACTTTAAAATTGACTTAAAGCTATCAAAAAGGATAAGGAAGGACATTTCATACTCGTCAAAGGAAAAGTCAACCAACATGAACTCTCAATTCTTAACATCTATTTATCAAATGCAAGAGCACCCGCTTTCATAAAAGAAACCTTACTAAAGCTCAAAGCACACATTGCACCTCACACAATAATAGTGGGAGACTTCAACACCCTATTCTCATCAATGGACAGATCATGGAAACAGAAACTAGACAGAGATATAGTGAAACTAACAGAAGTTATGAACCAAATGGATTTAACAGATATCTATAGAACATTGCATCCTAAAACAAAAGAATATACCTTTTTCGCAGCATCTCATTGCACCTTCTCCAAAATAGAACATATACTTGGTCACAAAATGGGCCTCAACAGATACAAGAAAATTGAAATAATCCCATGCATCCTATCAGATCACCATGGATTAAGGCTGGTCATCAATAAGGACAAAAACATTGGAAAACCAACATCCACTTGGAAACTTAACAACACTCTACTCAATGATATTGTGGTCAAGGAAGAAATAAAGAAAGAAATTAAAGACTTTTTAGAATTTAATGAAAATGAAGGCTTGTCATACCAAAACTTATGGGACACAATGAAAGCAGAGCTAAGAGGAAAACTCATAGGACTAAGTGCTTACAAAAATAAAAAAGAATTAAAAAAAAAAACTGGAGAGAGCATACACTAGTAGTTTGACAACACACCTGAAAGCTCTAGAACAAAAAGAAGCAAACACATCAAAGAGGAGTAGACAGCAGGAAATAATCAAACTCAGGGCTGAAATCAACAAAATGAACCATACAAAGAATCAATAAAACCAGGAGCTGGTTCTTTGAGAAAATCAACAAGATAGAAAAACCCTTTTACCAGATTAATCAGAGGGCAGAGAGACAGTATCCAAATTAATAAAATCAGAATTGAAAACGGTGACATAACAACAGAAACAGAGGAAATTCAAAAAATCATCAGATCCTATACAAAAGCCTATACTCAACAAAACTGGAAAATCTAGATGAAATGGACAATTTTCTAGACAAATACCAGTTAACAAAGTTAAACCCATCTAAACAGTCCCATAATCCCAAAAGAAGTAGAAGCAGTCATTAAAAGTCTCCCCACCAAAAAAAGTCCAGGACCAGAGTTTTCGAGCAGAATACTATCAGACCTTCAAAGAAGACTTAATACCAATTCTTTATAAACTGTTCCACAAAATAGAAACAGAAGGAACACTACCCAATTCATTCTATGAAGCCACAATTACACTCATACCTAAACCACACAAAGACCCAACAAAGAAATAGAACTTCAGACCAGTCTCCCTTAGGAATATCGATGCAAGAATACTCAATTAAATTCTCCCGAACCGAATCCAAGAACACATCAAAACAATTATTCATCATGATCAAGTAGGCTTTATCCCAGTAATTCAGGGATGGTACAATATACGGAAATCCATCAATGAAATCCACTATATAAACAAACTCAAAGAAAAACAACCACATGATCATATCACTAGGTGCTGAGAAAGCATTTGACAAAATTCAACATCCCTTCATGATAAAAGTTTTGGAAAGATCAGGCATCCAAGGCCCATATCTGAACATAGTAAAAGCAATATACAGCAAACCAGTAGCCAACATCAAACTAAATGGAGAGAAACTTGTAGCAATCCCTCTAAAATCAGGGACTAGACAAGGCTGCCTACTCTCTCCCTACCTATTCAATATAGTACTGGAAGTCCTAGCCAGAGCAATTAGGGAACAAAAAGAAGTCAAAGTGATACAAATTGGAAAGGAAGAAGTCAAAATTTCACTATTTGCAGATGATATGATAGTATACTTAAGTGACCCCAAAACTTCCACCAGAGAACTCCTAAACCTGATAACTTTAGCAAAGTGGCTGGATATAAAATTAACTCAAATAAATTCCTCTACTTGAAAGATAAACAGGCTGAGAAAGAAATTAGGGAAATGATACCCTTCACAATAGTCACAAAAAATATAAAATACCTTGGTGTGAATCTAACCAAGCAAGTAAAAGATCTGTATGACAAGAACTTCAAGTCCCTGAAGAAAGAAATTGAAGCACATCTCAGAAGATGGAAAGATCTCCCATGCTCGTGGAGTGGAAGGATTAATATAGTAAAAATGGCTACCTTGCTGAGAGCAATCTACAGTTGTAATACAATCCCCATCAAAATTCCCACTCAATTCTTCACAGAGATAGAAACAGCAATGCTCAAATTCATTTGGAATAACAAAAAACCCAGGATAGCAAAAACTATTCCCAAAAATAACAAAACTTCTGGGGAAATCACTATCCCTGACTTCAAGCTGTACTACAAAGCAATAGTGATAAAAACTGCATGGTATTGGAACAGAGATAGGCAGGAGGATCACTGGAATAGGATAGAAGACCCAGAAATGAACCCCCATACCTATGGTCACTTGATCTTTGACAAATGAACTAAAACCATCCAGTGGAAAAAAGACAGCACTTTCTGCAAATGGTGCTGGTTCAACTGGAGAGTAGCATTTAGAAGAATGAAAATTGATCCATACTTATCTGTCTTGGTGAATATCCAACCCTTATTTGACCGGTCAATAAAAACACAACTCAATAATTATGAATTTATGCTGCACTCCTTGATTGGACAAATTCATCATTACACTACTCTATTCCCCAGCTATGAGACCCTTATAACTTGCAGGTTTTCCAAGTCATGCACTTGTCCTTCTACCTCTTTCTCCTCTGTTGTCTTCATTCTTCATCCTCTTCCTCCATCTTCTTCCTACCCAGTCTTCTCTCTCTCTCCTCTTTCTTCCTACCAACCTTTATTTCTCCACCTTCCCTTCTCTGCCCAATCACTGGCTCTAGCCTTTGTTTCACAAATTAAGGTGGGCAGAAGGTGCAATAGAAGTCACAGTGTACTGGTTCACTCCTCCTCTGCAGTCCTTTCCAGAAAGTGGAATTAACATCAAAACACAAGGCTGGGGCTATCCACAATGTTTATCTTCTTGTATAAAGCTCAAGTCCAAATGGATCAAGGACCTCCACATAAAACCAGATACACTGAAATTAACAGAAAAGAAAATGGGGAAAAGACTCAAACACATAGGCACAGGAGAAAAGTTCCTCAACATAACACCAATGGCTTATGCTCTAAGATCATGAATTGACAAATGGGCCCTCATAAAACTGCAAAGCTTCTGTAAAGTGAAGGACACCATCAATAGGACAAAGCACCAACCAACAGATTGGGAAAAGAACTTTACCAATATTACATCTGATAGAGTGCTGATATCCAAGATATACAAAGAACTGAAGAAATTAGACTCTAGAGAATTAAATAACCCTATTAAAAAATGAGGTACAGAGGTAAACAAAGAATTCTCAATTGAGGAAACACGAATGGCCGAGAAGCACCTAAAGAAGTGTTCAACATCCTTAGTCATCAGTTAAATGCAAATCAAAACAACCCTGAGATTCCACCTCACACCAGTCAGAATGGCTAAGATAAAAAACTCAGGTGACAGCAGATGCTGGTGAGGATTTAGAGAAAGAGGAACACTTCTCCATTGTTGGTGGGATTGTAAGCTGGTACAACCACTCTGGAAATTGGTCTGGTGGTTCCTCAGAAAATTGAACATAGTATTACCTGAGGATCCAGCTATATCACACCTGGGCATATACCCAAAAGATGTTTCAATATACAACAGGGACTCATGTTCCACTATGTTCATAGCAGCCTTATTTATAATAAGCAGAAGTTGGAATGAACCCAGATGTTCTTCAACAGAGGAATGGATACAGAAAATGTGGTATATTTACACAGTGGAGTACTACTCAGCTGTTAAAAACAATGAGTTCATGAAGTCCTTAGGCAAATGGATAGAACTGGAAAATATCATCCTGAGTGAGGTAACCCAATCACAATAGGACACACATGGCATGCACTGACTGATAAGTGGATATTAGCCCAAAATCTCACAATACCTGAGATACAACGCATAGACCACATGATGCTCAAGAAGAAAGAAGATCAAATTGTGGGTGATTTGGTCCTTCTTAGAAGAAGTATCAAAATACTCAACCAGAGCTACCAGAGTCTAAACCTCCAGCCTGGGAACACAAAGAAAGGGACTCATGCCTTCACTTGTACAGGTAGTTGAGGATGGCCTTGTCAGTCATCAGTGGAAAAGTTTGGATTCCCTAGTGTTAGGGAATTCGAGAGGAGGAAGGTGGGAATGTGTTGATGGTGGGACACACCTTCATTGAAATAGGAGGAGGGGGGATGGGATAAGGTGTTTTGGGGGAGATGGGAGAGGGAATAGCATTGAAGGTAAATAAGATATCCAATAATAAAACAGATAATGGGTCTGGCAATTGTTCTCGAGCAGTCAAGACTTTTTGTCAACAATTTATTAAGGGATTTTGTATAATCCTCAAAGACATGGTATTGTGGAAGATATCCATGGAATTCTAAAAAGATTGGTGAGACATACTCTTGCTGAGACAAAGAATGATGCTGACCTGTGAGCTTGTTGAATGCTCTGACTGGGTGACTGGGGAGCTATATTGGACATAAGTTCTTGATCTACCTTTTCTTGACTATGTCCCAGATGGGACAAGCTGCCTTGCCTCAAGTTTTTAGGACTTGTGGAGTAGAGAATCAAAAAGAGAGATTATAATGTCTCTTGTATTCTTTTTAAAGGTGACCAACTATTAGGTCTCAATCATGTACTGGTCTAGAAATCTATCCAATATTGGAAATAACAGTCTACTTTTAGAAGACTGGATCTGGACATTTTCATAGACATATTTGAAAGTTAGTTGTAGCTCACTATGATATTATGATAGCAGGAGATAAAGTTGAAACAGGATTTCAAAAAAGGGTTAGTGAATGTTTTAAGGTTCTTTTAATTGTCAAGCTAAAATTGGTTTTGTCTCTTTTACAGTATTTATTGTAAGTTGCATTGACTGTATAATTTCCAATTGTGTTAGTGTGTTGAAACCTGGCATGTCAGTTATGGGGGTGTATCAGCCAGTTTTTGTCTTACTGCCCTGAGTACTAGAAAACCTTAATTCTCTGAAAAAAACTTGAAAGTGCTGCAAGAAGTGAGTTAAGTTTTAAGCAGAAGCAAGATGGTAGTGAGCTTGATTATTGCTGGTATAACAGCTCTAACTTCATTAATTGCTAGAACCACTGTTTCTGCAATAGCATTGACACAAGGAGTTAAGACAACTATTTTTGTTAACCATCTAGCAAAAAAGTGTTACTAATGTATTGAGTATACAAAAGGATTTATGTAGGTATCTGGAACAATGGATGATGCTCTATAACCTATTCAAATTATCTGAAGGAGGCTCAGGGTTCAAGAGTTAGGAGCCATCCCAAGTGTCATGACCAATATCATTGGAGTAGTGTTACTTTTGAAATTCACAATGATTGTCATTATAATTAGAAAGAAATTTAAAGACAACTGTGGGATATTTGGCATAATCCTAACACCTCTTTGGGTGTGTTAACTTTGCATAGTGAGATTATGAATTTAAAGAATGCTGCACTTTTGAGCTTTGATACTCCAGATAATGCTGATAAAATTATCCATGGCCTGAGGTCAGTATTTCCATTTTGGTCAAACCTCAGGAATGGCATATATAGCTTGATCAGGCTAGCCCTTCTTGTCCTGGGAATACTCTTATTCCTGCCCATTGTGTTAAAGCTTGTCTCTAACTACATCAACAGGCTGGCAGCCAAAATACATGACTTCAAACTGATAATAGACCCCCAGACAGAGTTATTAATTTAACAGGCTGGCAAGCCAAAGATGGGTAAGATTCTGTACAGAGCCTTACCAACCCAAGACAGAAGTGCATTGCTTTTCATAATGTGTATTCCATGATGGGTAAGGAAGTCATTATTGTCAGAAAGACTTAAGACAGGCTCAATCTTGTTAATGAAGCAAAAAAGGGGGAGAGGTGGAGAGCCTTTAGGGCTGCTTAGGAAGAAGCTGACATGGGCCAAGGATAAGGAAATAGGCTGCTTGGCAGGAATATGACATTGGCCAAAGAAAAGAAAGTAGGCTTCAGGCAGGAATCTGACATTAGGCTAGAACAAAGAAGTAATTTCAGGTAGGTATCTAAACTGTAGGCTACAACAAAGAAGTAATCCCAGGCAGAAATGTAAATATTGGGCTAGAACAAAGAAGTAATTTCAGACAAGAATCTAAATTTTAGGCTAGAACAAGGAAGTAGGTTCAGCCATGAAAATGACCTTGGGCTAGGATAGGGAAGTAGGCTCAGATGCTTTGGTCATCCTGATAAGCCTTTAGAAACAGTGATCATGGGAGTGTTTTCGTAATTGGGTTTAACGTCTTGCTTTTTCTTTGACTATTTGTGTTTATTTTTATCACTTGTTCCTTGACTATTTGCATCTATTGTATTGCTAGACCCTCAACCTAGAACTGACCTTAATACATGCATGTACTCAAAATGGTATAAAAGCATAAAGAAAGAAGAAGTATAGGATAGGGGGTTCTAGGGAGTGGAAATGGGGAAAGGAGATGACATATGTATTGTAAATAAATAAAATATCCAATAAAAAAAGTGAAAAAAAAAGTCTTAGAGAATGAAGGGCTAGTGGGAACATACCTAAACAATAAAAACTATACACTAGAAACCCACAGTAAACATCATCTTGGGTAGAGAAAAATGAAGCAATCTTGTTGAGATTAGGAACTAGACAGTGCTGTCCACTATCCTAATTCCTTTTCAATAGTGTGCTCAAATCACAAATTGAAGCAATAAAGTAAGAGGAGGTATAATGTGAGATATTTAAGTCTCCAACCCAAATATGACCAGCCAATGAAAACACAACTTAGTAATTATGAATATATTCTGTAAGCCTAGATTAGGCAGATACCCCTACACTACTCTGTTCCCAAGCTTTGAGACCCTTATAACTTAAGGGTTTTCCAGACCCTGCATTTGTCCTTCTACTTCCTGCTTCCCAGTTGTCCGCTCCTTCATTGTCTTCTTCCTCCATTGTCTTCCTCTAGTTGTCTTCCCTGCTCTCTTCCACCAACTTTTATTTATCCACCTCCCCTTCTTCTGCCCAGTCACTGGATCCAGCCTTTATTTTACAAATTAAGATGGTCAGAAGGTTCACTAGAATTCACCTGTATAATGAATCACACCTCCTTTGCAGCCCTTCACAGGAAAGAGGAATTAGTATCAAAATACAAGGCCGGGGCTATCCACAATAAGAAGGAAGTTAAAAAAGTAGAAATAGGGAAAGAAGAAGTCAAACTATACCTATTTGCAGATGATATGGAACTGCACATCAGAGATTCCAAAAAGTCTACTAGAAAACTTTTAAAATGATACACATATTCAGCAATGTGACAAGATAAAGAATCAGTGTACTCAAATCAATAACTATTCCAAACACCAACAAACATACAGAGAAAGAGATCATGGACACACACTCATTCACAGCATCCTCAAAGAAATAAAATGTCTAGGGATACATATAACCACGTAAGTGAAGGGTTTATGCAACAAAAACTTGAAATCTCTAAAGAAAGAGATAAAGATACTAGAAAATGGACAGAAATCCCATGCTCATGGATTGGTAGAATTAATATTGTAAAAATTATCAATGTGTCAAAAGTTATTTAGAGATTCAACACATTCTCAATCAGAATTACCATTTCATTCTTTACAGAAAAACTATCTTTAAATTCATAGGGAATCACAAAAAAACACAGACTAAAAATGTCAAGCAAGAAAGGACAATGCTGGAGGGATTACCATTATAAATTTCAAAATATATTACAGAGCCATAGTAATGAAAAACAGTATGACACAGGCACACACAGGCACACACAGGCACACACAGGCACACACAGGCACACACAGGCACACACACACACACACACCAGTCCTGTAGACCAATGGGGAAAAATTGAAGACTCAAACGTCAGCACACATAACGTAAGCCATTTACTATACTTTAGAGAAAAGAAATTACAGTGAACAAATGGTGCTGGGAAAACAGGATGTCCATATATAGAAGAATTAAACTAGACACCTGTCTATCACCCTGCACAAAACTAACTTAAAATAGATCACATACTTACATGTGAGCTCTGAAACACTAAAGAAATTACAGACAATGTCCTATGAGAAAAGTATAGGAACATACTTGCTGAACATGAGTCCATTCACTGAAGAATTAAGACCAATAACTTACAAGTGGAATTTCATAAAACTTGAAAGGTTCTACACAGTTATAGAACCAATTAAGTAAAGAGAGAATATTTGTTAATTATATAAATCTGGCAAAGGATTATTATCCAGACTATACAAAGAACTCAAAAAACAAGGAGTCAATAAAATAAACGACTAATTCTGAAAATAGGCCTGGGACTTAAACAGAGCATTCTTACAGAAAAAAATGGCTAAGAAATATTTCAAAAAAGTATTCAGCATATCTTACACTAGGGAAATACAAATAAAATTATCTTTGAGATTGTATCTTATCTGAGCCAGAACTATATAGATCAAGGAAATTGGCAAACAAACGCTGGAGGGGATGTGGGGAAGAAGGAAGACTTACTCACTTTTGATGGGATTTCCAGCTGGTCCAGCCAACTACTCTCTAATTAGAACTCAGTATGGAGAATCCTCAAAAAACTAAAAAAAGAAATCTGTCATTTGCTTGTGCTATACCAAGCCTTGACATGTTCCCAAAGGACTTCACATCCCACTCCACAGATACTTGCTCAGACAAGTTCACTGCTGCCCTTTTCACAAATGTTACAGGCTGTTATTATTGTCGTTGGTTGCTTCCCAGAGGTGGAGGATAAATTTCTATTGGTGAAGACACTGTACTCAGGGGGTCCTGAGCTAGCTGGAACTAACTTGAAAGTCTCTCCCTGAGGACCTGCTTTGGTGGTTCCCAAAGGCAGCACTCAAGCTTATAAAGGAGGGAAGCTACCAACAGTCCTACCCAGCTCTGTTTGAAGCACAGTAATGATCAGCATAGTGTGACAGCCCTGAGAATGCTGTAGTGGCATGCATACCTTGGCTGTAACCAACTGCTCTCTCATTGGAGTTACAACCAGCTCAACAAGAGCAAAACCATGTCTGGTAATGGAAACCTAGCCAACTACAGAGGGCTAGTGACGTCATGGGCCTTGGAGAAAAACCTACAACTATCACTTTACCAAACCAGAATAATCCTTAACTACATTCTAAATATCTGTCCTCATACCCACAAGTTATGCCTAGTTCTCACTTCCCATTAAGGAAACTTTTCTTTGCAACAGATGGAGACCATTACAGGAAACCACAATCAAATAAAAATCAGATTTGTGGTATCCAGTCCTGAAGAATACATCTACAATACAACTTCCACACCTAAGGCTCAGGGATCATGGTGGAAGAAAGGCAGAAAAGATTATAAAAACCCAAGGATCAAGTTTTCTGTGAGACTGTGTTTTCTAGGAATGTCTGAAGCTACACACATTAAGTCTCATCAACATGATTGTTTATACACGAGCTGAACACAAGAACAATAATAGACATGATAAAGTGGACAAGGGAAAGCCCAGGAGGCCTCAACTCTACACAAAGAACCAGGTAACCAAGGAATACTGAGAGGTGGAGAAATAGTTTTCTCTAGGAAAAAGCACACTAATTGGTTATTTAATACCAGATGGTGAGCCATGAAAATACAAGTAACATTATAAGACTAATAAGTTGTATTTATATATTTAGGAACACACACACACACACACACAGTATATGAATGTAACAATTGTAAAAAAGAAGCCATGGATTTGAAAGAGGGTAAGAGGCAGTATGAAGCAGTATGTTAGGATTTTTAGGGAGGAAAAAGAAGGGGGAAATGAAGTAATTATATTATAATCTTATGAAAATTTTTTTAAATTAACAAGTCATTCTGCTTCCTTTCTGCTACTAAGCTATCATTTAGTTCAGATTCTATGTCTGGGAGTGGCTGGGGACGGATGTGGAGATGATTGTGGTCAATGGCAGGATTCTAGAGGCAGGGTCCAGGAAAACAGCATGAGGGAGAGGGGAATCATTTTTTAGGTGATGTCCAACAGTGAGATAATTTGAATACAGTTTCCAGCTTTCAGCTACTACAAGAATTTTGAAGATTTAAAAATAGATATAATATGTTCTATGTTACATTCCCAGACATGGAAGGGCTACTCTGTCACATTCTCAGACTCTGTGGGTCCTGCAAGACATATAAAACAGAGAAGGGTGTTTAAATCTGGACAAAACTGAGGCATAACCTAATGTTCCACATTCCAAAAGGAAAACAGCAAAGCCTTGAAATAAAATCACATCATGTTATATCCTTGCAGACATAACTGAGGTTAATATGAGTAGTACTAGGTCTGCTCTCCTAAAGTATTGTGCAAAAGAAGAAATAGATTTTAGGAAAGTGGATACATAGTTAGAGTGTAGAAGCAGGTCAGAAAAAATGCTGGAGTAGTTTAATTGACATTCTGAATACACGCACATTTTGTCAGAGTTAAGTAGTCACCCCCCAAAGAGCATCCAAATAGGACACTGAGAGTGAAGGCTGGACACTGAGTTAACAGAGATCAGACAAAAAGCATGCAAATATCACTTGGCTTGTTTTTATGTTTCTACTGCAGCACATGTTAGACTTAAACTACACAAACCTTTACCGACTTATTTCAGGAAACAATGTTTCATGTAATATTGTTTAGACTTTGGACATTAAGTATTTTATCCAGCAGTATATTTATTTATTAACTACTACATAGCAAAGTCAGTGATACTGAGAATCTCTAGGCTACCAGGATACTCACTCAGATTTTTAATAATTGTTTTATTAAAAAGATATTAGAGATATGTTGTTGAAGAAAAGCTATGAAAAGTTTCTTCATGTTCAGAAGCACATACCTTCTATCCTCTGTAGAAAACAGAGCTTTTATGATTCACTGTAGATAAATTCTTTGAGAACGATGAATTGGGACAGCTGTCAATCAGTTACATTAGCAGAAACTGGCTTCAGCAAACCAGCCAATGGACTTTGCTGATGGATAAAGCCAAGCTGAATTAATTATTTAAAAGTCTCTATGTTTTAAGATTTAATGATTCTGTTATATTTTAGATTAAACAAGAACAGTTGAAATCAACCATAAACAAAAGAATAATTTTCATTGCTAGAATAACTTGGGTAAGTTTGTTACATATTCAGCGTGAGAATAATAAATCCTCTGTGAAGAGTTTAGCTTCCTTAGGACCATGCAGCCAGGAGACTCAAACCACTCAATACAGACCTTTTAGGCAGAAACCCAGGACTATGTTTAGAAATTACCTAGACAATCACAGGAACTAGGTCCAACCAGCATCAGCCTGTGATCATATGAGAGACTGGTAAAGAATCTCTAATCCAGATTCTTCCTGAATTCTTGATTCACGAAAACTAAGAAAAAATGGAGTGATTGTTGTTTTGGTTTTTTTTTAAGCCGCTATTTTTTGGCATAATTGCTGACATACCAGCAGATAACCAAAGCATCTGCATGTAATTTTCAAACGCCAAAAAGAAGCAAGAATTATGAACTCATAAAAAATAGAAAGGCAGTGGTTTGAAAACCATTTATACTGGAGAAGGGCTGTGTGTCTCTGTGGTCCTGAAGCCCCTGCCCTCCCTGACCCCCATTTTCCCTTCTTCCCTCCCTTTCTTTCAGGATGGAGGTATACAGCTATGTGTCTCTGAGAGCACAGACAGAGAGACATGGATCCTACACTGCAGCATTTGGGTGTTCTACACTGTATTTGCCTTTGCATTTGCCTTTGCCTTTGCCTGCTGTTTGTAAGGCTCTTTCAATGGGCAAGATGTTGCATACAGTTTTCAAAGTGTGTGCCATGTCCATGTGACAAGATGGAAAGAGACAGATACTGTTAGAATAGCTTCTGGACCAGTAGTAGCTTATTTCTCGATGCCTGTGCTTCCTGAGGTTAATAAACTTAATTTTTTTGGGGGGGAGAAACCTCTAATAAAAAATTCTCAAATGGTTGTTTTAAAAATTTGTTCTGAAACTTACTGCTGAGAAAGAGTGCAGGAGGGCAGGCACTTTCTTCTCTTCAGTGCTCTGTTCTTCATATTACAATATTCTCCATGTAGCCTTAAATTGCTAGTTCTTACAACTGTTTCTGATACCCTCCACTTCATTTTAATGATAGGGAAATTGAGACTGTGTAGCATGTTATACTCACAGCAGTACATTGGATCACCTGAATTCTGGATACCGAAGGGTGTCCTTTGCTATTTAATAGCCCCTGTGCTTTTTGTTGTTTTGTTTGTTTTGTTTTCTCTCTTTGGAGCCGACCTCTCACATCCTTACCAAGTCAGCACTTCTGTGCTGAGATATGTTTTATCACTACTTGTTCAGAAATCAAGATATTTCCTTTGTGCTTCAAAGTGTGCACTGTTTTTCTTTTTTTCTATGGTGAAAGTTCTGTTAATGTTTGGCTGAACCGATGAGGAGAAACAACTGGCAGGTGAACATTTTTGATCATTGTTAGGATTTATATGAGACATGGAGGCAAACCAGTCTCTTCAGATTTGTTTGTTTGTGTGCCTTGGTTTTTTTGTTTGCTTGCTTGCTTGTTTGCTTGTTTGTTTTTTTTCATCTTGGGAGAGAGGAGAAAACCACAGCTCTTAGGCATTTTGGGCTTTGCAAAGTATCTCCTATGCTGGGTTTCTGGAAGGCTCTGTTGGAGAACTGTTTGGGGTTGTTTATAAAATTAAAAAAAAATAGATACTTGCAAATAATCCTTGAACTCTTTGTTCACAACTGCTCAATATTAATTCTGTAAAAAAAGCTCTTGTTTTGTATGATAAGATTTTACATTTTAACATTTTAGCATTTTAACAGACATGAGCATACAAGAGAGAGCTGTTTTGAAGAATGGGTTATGCAGGAAAAGGAAAGATACAAGGTGGTAAGAGCGTTGAATGTGATCACAGGTTATCATACACATAAATAAAAATGCCAAAGACTAAATAAAGATATTTAAAAAAATCTGGCATTTAACCTATTTATCTCTTTTGAAATAAGGATAAATTAGATCATATATGTTATTAAATAGCTTCAATTTAGTTTCTTGTTCTCTTTGCAGCTAGGGATTGAACCCCCAGGCCTTGTAAATGCTAAGCACATTTCTACCCATGAAATGTACCCAGCCACAATCCAGTTTAAAAATGACTTTTCTATCAGCAAAGCCTTGAGGGTCACAAGACTCTGTAATAGTGAACTACTGAACTGTGAAATAATAAACTTTAGTACTTGACAAAGAAAAATGTAGTCTGTAGACTGGAATCTACACATATGGCAAGCCTCCCCAGTTGATCCCCAGTGCTAAATTACAACCTGTAGATAATGTCTCATTCCTTCACTTATTCTTATTATTGCTGCTGTTGTTGTTGATGATGATACCTCCTTTTGAATGTAAAGGTTGGAATGGAATTGAGTAGAGAGTACTTTGTCACACCCAAGACTACCATCTTTAGCATAGCTTTAGGAGGGCTTGCTTACAAAGTTGACCCCTGGCTGGCACTTGTTAACACAGCTCTAAAATGTTCACTTTGTCACTAAATGGTAAGGACAGATGGTAAGCTACATTAATTCTGCTATTCCAACACCCTCAGTTAATGAGAACACTTCTTTCTGTTGTGAGTCTAGAGTTGCATTTATTAGTGAACAATGCCTACATGATCATTCCCAGTAAATGTCTTAATAAGTCTCAAGCAGGCACCTCTGAACTCAATGTATTGTGTTTTATCCAGAGGGCATATATGGTCTGCATGCCAAGGGAGAGAGAACAAAGTAAGATCTCCCATTAACAGATCCAAGACACAGTGGTACTTTTCTACTGTTCAACCTCATTCTGTCCCTGTGGTGAATCTTTGCTGTAGGGGGATTATTTGATGGGTCCATGAATTCCTTCTGGTAAATCACAGGAAGGCATGGATTTAGGATGTACCATACAGGAAGCTTTTGGGTTTACTATATACCAAGAAGCTCCTGTATCATTTCCCACCATCTTTCCATCTTTGATACCTCTCAAATTTTCTTGAAATATGTGTACTAGTACTTTCTTCACTGCCATGATAAAATATTAATGCAGGTTTATAACAAAATTGATATAAACAAATATAGCAAATCTGCACAAAGTTTGTAAAAGCTGTCTGTTTGTATTAATCAGATTTATGATCCTATACATTTTGTTTTTCCTCAAATCATTTCAGTGTTTTTATTGCTGCCTGTTTTTCACAGAATGTTTTAAAGTCACAATCCCACAGAGCTATTAGAATATCCTGCATTGTTATAAATTATAGATGATTGGCTGGCCTTTATTTTTCCAAATAGCTTCTTTGATTGTGTTTGATATGTAAAATTTATATATAATTTAGCTTGTTTTATACATTAATATTTTCTCAATATTTGATGAAAACATGAAGATAAACTAAAAGTTTTTCTGCTTTGTAGACCTCTAGTTCTTGTCAAGATGTTAGGTTACAATACATTTTCCTATTCCTCTTGAGTGAATGCTTTCCATACATGGTACTTACTGCAGAACGTTGTGATTGCAGGTGTATTTTTTTTTTTACTTTATTATGTGCACATGTATGCAGTATACCACATAGTCATAGAGTTTGAGGGTTAGAGGTTGATACTTTGCATTTTGTTCAGCAGCCAAGAGTACTAATATGATGGGGTGCTTAGCTTCAAGCTCAGCTTTCCTTAAGTCTGTTTTCTTTCTTCCTTTTTGCCTAGTTTTCCTCTAAGTTGGTTGTGACTGTTATGTTAGGTAGGGTTCAGTGTCAGCAAATTGCTTTCTTCACTTTTGCTTTTGTCGTATTGATGGATAAGCCAGTGCCTTATTAAAAAATCCAGCTATAGGCTGGCTAGACTGGGTGACTTTGTAGGCAAGAGGGTTTGTTGCCATTCTTGACAACTGATATTGGATCTGCTGGAATCACATGGAGAAAGGAGAAATCCAACTCTTATAGGTTGCTACCCTCAAAACAAAAAATTGTAATAAACATTTAAAACGAAGAATTGATTTTGAAAAGAAGGCTTATATTTTGTATATCATGGTTTTTGTTTGGTTTTTTGTTTCATTTTGTTTTGCTATGTTTTACTATTCCCTTAAAGCCATCTTTGATACAAAATTGCAGAACTGGTTTGAGAAATTGGCTTGGTGACTTTTCTGTGGTTGTGATAAGGCATCATGACCATAACAAGTTATAGAACAAAGAGTTTATTTGGGCCAAACAGTTTCACATGGCCATCTTGACAGGGAGCATAGCAGCAGAAAGTTATATATAGCACTGGACAAGTCGCTGAGCGCTCATGTTATAATCTCTAAATAGGAGACAGGGAGGATGGGAATGGCAGGAACCTTTTGAAACCTCAAAGTCCATTTCTAGTGTCACACCTCTTCCAGGATGACCACACTTTTTAATTCTTCCCAAACTGTTCTACCATCTGAAGGCCAAATATTCAAATATATGAACCTATAGGAGGTATTCTCATTTAAACCACATAGCTATTCCTTTCCACTCTTCCAAAAATATATTCTCACCTTTCCATTGAAAGATAATATCATAAGCAAAGTGGTACTAGGTAGTCTTCTGGTACCTTTTATAACTGCACCCTCCGTAATGATCTTTGAGTAGAAGACATATCTAGTAAATCAGTAATAGCTCACCCTTTCATCTCTATCAGTCTCCAATGCTTGTGCCTGAATACCAAGAATCATTTATGGGACATTTCAAATCTTTTTTTCTTGGATTTTCGGATTCCAAAATCTTTCTGAGGTTTGAGTCAAATTATCTTTCTCATATTCTTCAGTATATCTTATGTGAATTGTAAGATCTTCAGCTTGAGTATAAGCATCTATTCCTACCTGTATTTTTTTTATTTCAAATCTTGCTTCAAGTACTGGGGCTTCTCTACAACCACATACATGATTTATAAAAAAGTACTTATTCCTTATTGACAGATTAGAAAAATAGTCTGCCTTTGGATTGATACATTCTAAATTAAAGAGCAGTTGAGGGAAGCAAAAAAAGTTTTGGTCATCACTCAAGTTTCTTGGCTGGGAATAAACCACACAACCGCAGCAAGCAGTCATGCATAAAAGTATGATAGATGCATAGCAAAATCAGTAGGGCTTAATTTCCATGTAAAAGAAATAAATCCTCTGTCATAGTAGATTTACTTATCTGTTTATTTAGTTATACTTCATCATTATCTCATTGCTTTTTAAATGAACTAAAGCTAATGGAAAAATACATTCCAGTGATCATTTTACTTCTTTTTTTTCCACAAAAAAATGAAGAATAAATGCTTTGGGCAAAACTAAAATTTGCTGATCTCAGGATTGCGATACTATTTTAGGATAATTTCATCCAGATGCTAAACTTAAAACTTAACAAATTTATGGTGTTTGACAAATGAAACATTGATCACAGTCAGAAGAGTTTAGTATGTTATTTACCTAATAACAATTTTTACTTCAAATCTTAAATCTGTTCTTTAAATCTGAATGTTAATAAAAGAACTATTTAGTAGGTAAATTTATAGCAGACTTCGCTGTACATCTTTCCACTGCAGACACTGTTGTCTGGACACATGGTTGGCTGAAGAGGGTTCCGCATGTCCACTCACAGCTGATTTACAACAAATACAAATACATACAGAGTTGTTGGTGCATTTAATTGGAAAATTAAGATTAATAATCTGTACCAACAAGAGATTAACTACTTAAAAAATACATTTGTCTTTTAACAATGTTTCCTGTTAGTGTCTGGCAATGGAGATGATTTCACTAGCAAATATATGTACAATATATGTTATGAAAATATAGGGTTGATTTTTTTTTACAGTACTGACAATGTTTTCTGGTTGCTCACAGTAGTTAAAGACGGTCCACTTAATTTTCTGTGTACATTAGTACTAGAAGCATGAAAATTAAGACTTTATAGTAGCTTCACACACATACACGGGGGGGGGGGGGGGGGGGGGGGGAGAGAGAGAGAGAGAGAATGGAATTTTAGCTAGAAAATAATATTGCCATTATTCTTTGTTGACATATCTGTCAATATAAGTTGTAGAGTATACTTTAAATATAACAGTTATTCAAAATCTTATCAAAGGTATAAAGCTTTTGCTAAGCAAAAACATTTTATTTGGCTTAAAGATACTTGCTCCATGAAAATTCTCATGTATATATGTATGCAAAGGCATGGATATTTAGAAAAGCATGCTACTAAACAGAATACAATATATTTAATTTTAAATCTTTCATATCTTTAGTTCATATGTATATATTACTTTTCCCCTCATATTTTGGTAGGAATCCTGTTTAGTCATGAAGTCATCTGACGTTCACTAGCACATGTCACTTTAATAAAATCTATTATTATAATGGCATCTTCTTGAGAATGGTTTGGGAAAATATGTGACCCTATAACTTAAGAAGTGGAAAATTTCACACCCTAATTTGGAATTTCAAACTTTCTACTGAGTTTTAGAGTATGATTTACCTATTTTTAGAAAAGAACATTGTGGAATCCACATTGAACTTATTAATGCCTTTTTGGTCAAAATATGAGTAACCTATCCTTGTGCACACCCATCAACCTAGTTTCCAGGCTTCACAGCCTCATGGATGGTTTCGTTTCAATCAAGAGTCCAAGGCTCTCCACAGGACAGGGGCAGATGACCAGTGAGGAGGAATCAAGTAGAGGTCTGGCTCCACATCTTAACTGAAGGTGAGAAATACACACATTGTCACAAGTGAGAAATGCTTCAGAGTTACCAAGCACTGCTGTATAAGTCTATCAGATAGGATGGGATGGAGTTCAACTTGTGAGTCAGAGAATTGTCTTATAGAGCTTTCTTGTGATCCAAGGAAGCTTAAGAAAGGACCCTGGATTTATACCTTTGTTAAGTAAAATTCTTAGAGACAAGATAGAAAGTAGTAATTGGCAAATACTTTTAAAAGTGAAAATTGAGCCTAAATGGATCTTATAAGCTTGTATATAAAAAATGAAAATATAATGCTTCAGATATCAAATTTTTTTCTTGAACAGAGTTAGGAGACAGAAGCTTTGTTATTACCAAATTGATAACTTAAGACATGATTGATGGCCAGCCAATTAAAAGCAAACTTATATTCACTTATTAACAACTTTCACTCTGACATGAATGTGCTGTGATATCATTTGGAGAATTCTGAGAGTTTGGAAAATTAAGTAATTTATTTAAGTGTCATTCAACTCATTAATACATTATGCTTTTCAGCCTCAAATATTCATTAAATTTTTAAATGACATTGTGAAACATACAAAAGAAAAAAAATTCTGCCTCTGAACTTGTATCTAGATTTGACAGAAAATTCCTTTGTAGTTTTGAGCAATTGCAAAAAATAAAAGAAAAACAAAACAACAACAATAATGAAAATGTGTGCAAGCATTGGGAGAAATGTAAACTCAACTTTAATCTAAGGGAAATATCTTCATCTAACTGAATGTTAAATTTTGTCCATAAATTGTGTTTCCAAAATGAGTGGCTTTTAATTGTGCAGGATCAGGTACCTATTAAGAGTACAACCATGATATTTGCTGAATCAGCATTTGTCTATCAACAAAGTGATATATTTGAAACAATAGATATTTGTAGCCACTAAAACCCACTCAACTTATACACATTTACAATGA
The DNA here is from genome assembly GCF_004785775.1 of Grammomys surdaster. Taxonomy (NCBI): domain Eukaryota; kingdom Metazoa; phylum Chordata; class Mammalia; order Rodentia; family Muridae; genus Grammomys; species Grammomys surdaster. The sequence continues at coordinate 174,054 of NW_021620336.1, forward strand.
GCTCAATATCCCCAAGTTATTGAACATAGCAAAGTCATCATAGGTTTGTGTGTAGACTAATAGAAAATATGAGGAACAAATTAATTGCTTGATTATTTTTGAGTAATATTAAATTTCAAGTTGCCAACTCATTTCCCTTAAGTTCTTACAAACAGTTTCTAGAGGAACCTGCCAATAGAACATAACCTATAGTAAATGTAAGTAGGAAGAAAGTAAGAGGGACATTGCAGGAGGTAGTGTTGGGGACAATAGAGAGGGAAATAGTATGGTTTGAGTGATCTGAAAGAGAGTATGGGAACTATCTAATTGGAGGGAGATAAACACAGAGAAAGTAGAGTAAAGGAATAGTAAGAACGTCTGAAAAATTCATAGGGAATCGTGCTATTAACTATCTACCTAAAACTAACTACAGTACACACAGGTCAGTGTATAAATATCCAATCTGGGTTGGAGGTGCTTCCTTCAAGAGCCAAAGCCCACCTAAGAAAAGCTGCAATACCAGGCACAAGAAGCCCCCTTTTGAGTAGTTTGTCAGGGCTGTCCAAGAAACACTAAAAACATTACAGCTTTTACTATTGCTTGCCTTCTAAAGGTGGAAGGTAGGTCTCTATTGCTGAAGACATCATATACTTCATATAAAATCTCAGCCCTTCCTTCTCCACCCTAACATCCCACTCCTACCTTTGAGGCAAAACTGACATGAAAGCAAACTGAGGACCAACTTCCATGATATAAGAAGGCACCACTCAAGCTCTCAAAAAAAAAAGGGGGAAACAATTAATAGTTCTACCCAGCTTTGCTGCCTATGAATCAGCAGTGACCAGCATGGTATGATAATGCTAAGAGTGCAGTAGTGGCACACATACCTTGGTGGTAACCAACAGCTCTCTAATTGGATTTAAGACTTGTTCAACAGGAGAGAAATCATGTCCACTACTGAAAACTAGCCAACCACCCAGGGCTAGTGAAGTCCTGCTAAAGGAGAACCTACAATCACCAGTTTACCAACCCAGCATAATATCTACAACCTCAAAACTTGTTGTCATATTCACAGACAAGTATAGTTTTCATCTTTCATCATGGAAACTTTCTTTGCAGAAGATGGAGACCATTACAGAAAACTACAACTGATCAAAATGCTGAGTGGTTTAGCCCGCTCCCAACTAATATATCTACAACACAGCTCATACACTTAAGACTCAGAGATTACCATGGAAGAGGAGGTAGAAAGACTGTACAAGAATCAATCGAATAAGGAATTTTCCTTAAGATTTTGTCTCCTAGGAATGCCAGAAGGTATACCTAAAAAGTCTCCCTAACCAGACTTCCTAAACATGTCCTAGATAAAGCCAACAGCAGTAGATCTGTTAATATAAATGGGTGTTGAGGGCAAGAGAAACTAAAAAGATTCAACTCTATAAAAAAAAAAAAAACTACAGACTTTGTGTAGGAATGTCGAGAGAGGGAGAAATAATTTTCTCCAGGGAACAGCACACCAAATGGTTGTCCAATACTAAATGGTTAACCCTTAAAAACATATACATACAAGTACCATACAGACTGAGCAGGTTGTAATTATGGTTTTAGAAATATTTGTCTACACACACACACACACACGACAATAATTATAGAAAAAAGTCATTAATTTGAAAAAAGTAAGGGGAGGAAGTGGTAAAAAAAATTAGGAAGAGGGAAGTGATGTAATTATATTATAATCTCAAATAATAAAAATATTTAAGAAAAATCATTGATTCATTTTAATGTTTGCAACAACCAAACAAAAAAAACATCATAAAAACCCCACAAACAAAAATACAGAAAAAACAAAAAGCACCTCACTGTTGTGAATCACCAAAGGTGCTATGGAGAGAATCAAAATCAATGTGACTGTTAATTTCACCTGAAATAAACAAAAAAGCAGTGTACTCAAAATAAAATTCCATCCTGTATCTTGATATGGCCTTTTAGAAACATTTTGGCCAGATAATCAAACTGAAGCAGTTTCTCTTGCTGGCCAGACACTTGAAGTGATTTCTATCTCTGATGGAGTTATTCTTTTATTTCCCGTACATTGTACAATCAAAACACTCTACTACTTTTTCAGGCTCAGCATACTTCATTCTCCTACTGAAAAAAAGGAAAAGAAAAAAATGCTTGTGTCCAATGGATGAGTGAGAACATAGTTATCTATCTATCTATCTATCTATCTATCTATCTATCATCTGTCTGTCTGTCTCTCTGTCTCTCTGTCTGTCTCTCTGTCTCTCTGTCTATCATCTATCTATATTTACCTATCATCTATAATTTTGTGGGAAGTACATTTTGTAGGATTGTTCTTCCCAGTTGTTGGTCATAGCTACATAAGGCAGCACATCTAATTTCTCTACCATTTCTTAGAGTTAGGTATGTATGCAGCAGAAAAGTATCAGGGAGAATTAACTGCAATTTTCTACCTGTTCCTTTGTACATCTTCTTACTTTACTCTCAGTTCCTCATGGAGAATCACTGTTCAGTTATACTTTGACAATTTGCTTGTGGAAATACTTCACTGGTAGATTATTACTGACTTTCTGCACAATGAGTATAGCAGTCTCTGTGTTTCCCCCTCAAAAGTACACACACGCACACACACACACACACACACACCATTATCTCTCTCCCTCTTTCTTCCTTCATAGAGTAGTTCAATTGGTCAGAAAAAAATGAACTCCCTGGTGTGTGTGTGTGTGTGTATGCTTTTGTTTTGCTTTCTTTTAGCATTTTAAAGTGATGTCTCATTCTGGATTGTAAATACTTTATACTATTTGTTGGCAAGACCTGTTGTTTTCAAAATAATTAGAAAAAACCTCTGTGACTGTATCTGCCACTTGATTGGTGGCTATGGGTTGAATCTTGTCTATAGAGCCTAGAGTCCTGGGCATCTAAAGCACCAGCATCTCAGAATTAACCTTAACTCAAAATGGGATCTTTGTAAAGTTAAAATAACATAATTCCTGTGGGTCCCAACACAACATTATTAGTATTATTTGAAAAAAAATCAACACATAGATTTGTCAGCATGCCAGGAGAACACCACATGAATGGAAACAGAGTAAACAGATGTTAAAAAACTAATCCTAACACTTTCATCTCAGACTTTTAGCTCCAGAACTATGATACAACAAATGAGTTTTTTAAGCACATAAGAGTTTGTTTTAGAAGCATGGCAGTTTAGGAGCATGGTACTTCTAATCCCAGCCCTTGGGAGAGTGAGGCAGGTGAATCTCTGACTCTGAAGCCAACTTGGTCTACACGGTAAATTCATAGTGAGACCCATTGCAAAAAAATCAAAACCAAAAATCAAACTCATAAAAACAATTCCTTCCAAACAAAAAGCAAAGAACTTACACCTTTTCTTTTTAGCTGTCATTTCCCACTACGTAGTTCTAAACTCCAGCATATGTCTAAGTTGCTAACCAGTCTCAAGTCTTAAAAACAATACTTTTATTAATTCTTTGAGAAATTCATACAATGTATTTTGATCATACTTTTCCTCTCATCTTTTTCCATAGTCACTTTCTCCATCCTTAATCTGCCTGCCCTGTCAACTGAGTTTCAGTCACACACACACCCCACATACACACCCCAGCTCCATCCACTAAAGCTGCTCTATGTGTACTGAGTGTATTGGAGGTCCAGTCATTGAAGTAAAACTAACTCTTGCTTTCCCAGAAGCAAACAGATGCCCACTGCTCCACAGCTAGTGATGGGATTTCAATCTACCTCCTGGCCTACACGCTGGTATTTTGTCTGGCTTGAGCTTACACAGGGCTTGTACAAGTTGCCACAATCACTGTGAGTTTATATGTGCAACTGCCTTGTTGTGCTGGTAAATTTTGTTTTCTTGAAGAATGGAAGGAAAAATTCAAATCCTTACCTGTTTTAAAACCGTCATTCAATGTCTTTTAAGAAAGTTATGAAGTTTGTGCTCATCACTAAATGTTTACTAAGTGGAAAGAGCTAGGTTTCTATTATGATGTTTGTAGTGTATGTGGTGATTTGTGTGGTGACATGTGGTGACTTGTGTAGTGACTCATGATGGTTTTCAAACCAACCTTTTTTTCCTTTTGCATTTGCTCATTTTTTTTTCTCGTTAAAAAATGTCATTCACCAAAACGGTTCAATCTCTGGGGTGTTTTATATTGTCCTAAGATAGGGTTTCTGGAATGTGTTTACAACTTTTACTTCAATTTATTTTGAATTTTCCAAATACTGTACAAAAACAGGTTTAATGAAGTTCAAATCTTTTATCAGTGAGTAAAAGCATTATTAGTAGAAATATCTAAGATTGAAGTTAAAAACTTATCATAGACCAAATCAAACCAAATCGGCATTCCTAGACTGAACCAAAATAATATGATAAATTTGTTTTACTTCAAAATATGTCTATGACAATATAGTTATAGAAAAATGGAACACAATCTTTTGTTAAAATTATTGCTTTTATAAAATATAATCTCAAATTTGGAACCAAAATTAAAATCAGTCTATCTTTCTTTCTTTCTTTCTCTCCATTTTCTCCCTCCCTCTCTTCCTCCACCCTTCCTTTCCTTGCCCTTCTTTTTATCATCACTTTTTCCCTCCAAACCTTTCTTCCCTCTCTTTCTCTATTGATATTTAATAGCTGTGCTTCTGTACTCTGAGTAGACTCTATAAACTACAATTATTTTGAAAACATAATTCTGCGTAGATAGCAAGAAGACGTCTCCGCTCTGTCTGTTATTTCTTTCTGTGGAGGAGGACAAGGATGCTTTTTGTTTGCCAGCCCTCTTCCCACTCTAGATGCTGCACTTCTAGCCCTGGTAGCAACTATTGTTAACATCTCACTCATTTTGTTGAATTGAGATATTGACTCTACATAGAAGCAAATTTTTAACTTTCGATTCGTGATCTTTATTTAAATTATTTTTACATACAGAAAGTAGTACACATCTTCCTTTAACATAATCCTCCAATACACTTGTGGTTTTTAGAATGAATATAAACTCTTCCATTTGTCACTGAAGTGAAAACTGAGTGGTTTTACCAAATGACGTTTTTAGGTTTATGTAGTTTAATGACACAATAATTAGTGGTAATAGTAAAGAAGCCAAATACGCAAATGCCAGCATCCTATTTTTGACTGTATGGACTCCCTATCCAACCTGATTTCTGCATATTCACTGCCTTTTCATCTACTGGAGACTCATTTTCTTAGGCAACTCAAATTCTGCTCACAATTTAGCACAGGGAAACACTTAATAGAGGAAATTTGTTGGGTGACTGAGTAGATACATGACATAAAATTTCACTGTCTATAAGAGTAAGCAGTCTAGCAGAAGTTTGGCTTAGATCCAAAATTGAAGAGTTGACAGTTTTTTCTCAAAATCCATTCCTATGTGGTGATTTCTAAATTGAGGGCCTTGAGTTAATTAATAAGGTGGGCTGAACTGATAATTTCAGTGTCCTGTTCTGCTTGATAGTGGAACCTTGACTAAAGGTGAAACGGGAACAGATAATGAAGAAACAGCAGATGCACAGAGAAGCTGGGGTCTGGTAGCATGTTCACTCTGATGTATGGCACCTACTATGTAACCCAGAGCCTCTGTGTTCACTCTGTACAACACAAGAAGGAGGAGTTAGCTAGTCTTCAATGTCTCTGTATGGTGCCACTCTTAGGTCATAGTCATCCTGCAGGAGGAGGCTGTGATTCTGGGTTTTATACACAATGTCTGTCAACATCCTCACACTCAGCCAATTCCCTGAGCCTAACCCAGGGAAAGATTTGCCTTTTCATAGATCTGAGATACTGCAGTCTTTGACATGGCTGTGATCATGTCTATAACTGACATTCCTTTAGAATTTCATCCACCCCCGGCTAGTTAGTACAAAAGGAGAACAAGGCATCAGTGATAGATTCAGCAATGGCAGAGGTGTCTGCTGGAGAGGAGGAAGCAGTAGCTATGATCTTAGAAACAGCAGTGATAAAGATGAGAAGGAACTGAATTGCTCCAGGCAGTGGCCAGGGCCAAATGAGGGGGTAGAAGAGTAACAGACACAATGAGAGGCAAGACAATTGAGTGGTGAGAAGAGGAAGAAGACTCAGGATCCGAAAATCTAGAGAAGGAGAGCAAGCCTTGGTTATTAGAAGGATTTCAATAACTTAAAGCTCCAGAAGCTGTGGATCCTTATACCTTAAGCCCCAGAGGTATAGTATTAACCACTGTTGATCAAGTGCTGAGGATACTCACATCCTAGGCCTGAGATCTGTCATACTTTTCCTATAGGGCTAAGAGTTCCAGTACCCCAGGCTTATACAAGAGCCTGCTGCTACTTGTTTCAAACCACTGCTGCCATAGTTACTGCCATAAGCCAAGGATTATAAAAGTTGGCAAGATCTAGAGTCACTGGTAGCTAAGGCTCAAAACACTACAACTCCATTTTAGCTAAGCATGTGCTCTGGTATAGACACTAGCCAATCTAAGCAAGACATTGACTAACCAGGCTGGGAGAGAATGTATTAAACAAGACTGGTGGATCCCAGCTGATAATCATATCTAACATGGAAGCATCTCTAGATGGTGATTTCTGACTTCAGAGGTGATTTCAGCTCATTCCTTCTCTGACCTAGAACCAAAACCAGTCCCTAGTCATGTTCTTGATGCAGATATCTGAGTAAATCCATTGGCTCAAAGTTTATAAAAATTCAGAAATCAAGGTAGAATGTATTCCTATGGTGGATACCCATATTTATGGAGAAAGATAAAACTAAGAGCCTAGAAAGAAAATTTAGTTACCGTCACCTCACAGAAGGTGTTTTTATGCTGTTGTTTTCAGAGTTTGACATTCTGAAAAACTTCTTTATTTGCCAAAACAGTATCATGTGCTGATGTTCAGGTTTGTTGTGGAATTAGAAGTAAACTGGACTTGTCACTGGGGATTTTTATTAACAAGTAAATTGTTAAGGGGTATGTGCTGATTTCTTCAGAGCAGGTTCCTGATTTCCATTCCTGGCACTTACCTGTACACTCTCCAGGTTCCCTCTGTGCCTAAGAGCCATACTCTTCACTATTATGTAATTTAATTATCTCATGAGACTATTTTGCAGTTTCCAGGGAAATAGATTTTCATAGTTTATTCACGGTTTTAATATGTAAGTTTTTCAAATATAATGACAAATTGACATTTTGTGTGGCTAGACTTCTATCACTGGAAACAAATGTATAGGGTAGTTTATTAACTAATTTTACAAATTAGTTATAATGGAAACTCATGCAAGTCATAAAGCCTAGTTATAAATTGAGACGTAATTTTAAAGAGATCAGTAGTCACGTGGATGATTAAGACGATTCTAAGCAATTAATATTTTCTCTGAAAATAATGTGGAAAACACATGTATGTTAACTTTTGAGTTTTCTAAACTTGCAGGAAATTCTTTACATAGTTTTTAGTACTATAACAAATTCCTAGGGCATCTGTGCTCACTGTCAAGTTAGTTTATGTACATTATGTACTATGATAACATTCTGTAATCCGTGAGGAGGTGCTGAGGTTACACCTTCTGCAGATACAACGGATTTTTCTCACTTATTTTTAGTGTATCATTAAAAACCCAAAACCAGAAAAAAAAAACTGTTGCAAAGACAAGTTACTTCTTCTTAGATGGAACATTTCCTAAATAGGGAGTATTTAGAGATTCAGTAGGTGGGTATACTGCAATCATTTCTCCTTATAAAAGTAATGTTTATTTATTTATTTATTCATTTATTTATTTTTGGTTGAACAGAAGTTAAGACTTTCCATTTTGTTTCAGCTCTAGCTTTAACTCTCTCAGAATTTTTCCCCGAGGAATTAAACATGCGTCACAGATTTGCAGCCACTGAGTGTTAGTTATATGTTTTTTTTTTTATCTGGTGTGGGTTAAAGTGCATCTCCACAAATTCTTATGTTAAATCTTAATCACAAAAAACTGTATTTGGAAATAGGCCTTTAAAGATGTAATTAGGTTGCTCGAGGTCACAAAAACAAGCTCCTCGTGTGACAAGACTAGTGTCCTTAAAAGAATATGGAAAAGCACCCAAAACTGTTGTGTCCATGTTTAGGGATGAAAGGCCATGTTTGATTAGTCAGAAAATGACTGTTTCAACTCAGCAATAAACACCCCACATTCTCTCTCTCTCTCTCTCCTTTCTGCAAACTCTCTGTATCTGTCTATATCTATGGATGTATTATAGATATTTATAGTACAGTATATTGCTCCAAGGATCACAGTGAACTGAATGCTATTGGGCTAAATCAAGCATTGAAGAAAACTATGCAGTTACGAGCCTTGATAAACAGAGGCGAGGCATGAACCTGTTGTCACAGAACACAACATCCTATTTTACAGCAAGAAATTTTTTTTGTAAGTAGAAGGATCACGATCTAAAATAGTCACAAAAAATGTATTAACAAATACAGCAATGTGCTGCATCATCATTTACTGTCATTGTCAACTGTACGCAACTGTATTAACTGCATTTAATGAATGCACATGAATAATTAATGTATCTTGCTGTATGATCTTATTATTGTTACAATGTTACTAGGCATTTAGACCACTCCAGCTCACTGTGATCTTATTGTATCATTATGCATGTAGTCTGCCACTACGTAGTTACCATGTGGCACAGGACTCTATTTAATACATGTTGATAAGAATATGTAATAATTACTTCCTTTCAAAGTGAATATAAAGTATGGATGTTTGCTTGAATGACTTTATAGATTAAAAAAGATTTTGATCATCATATATGGTATTACCTATTTAATAGTGAAAATGATGTATAATTTTGAAACAAGATAGCCATTTGATTATTCTAAACATTTTTTTTGTAAGAACTGCCCCAAAAGATGCACCACAGCTTTGATAGTGACTGGCTATGGTCTGCTACTGCACCTTCCCTAGGAGCTGGCAGTAGCTGGCTCACCACTGCTCCATGGTAACCATGTGAGACCAGAAGATAATCAACAATGCAGATCTGCTGAAAGAGATGCAACAGGACTCGGTGGGGTGCACTACTAAGACATAGAAGCACAGCATAGAAAAGGATTTTGCAGCTGATATCAAGAAGGAGTTTGACAAGAAGTACAGCAGCACCTCGCACTGCATTGTGGGGCAGAACTTCAGGAAATCACTTGACACACAAAATCAAACACTTCATGTACTTCTGCCTGGGTCAGGTGGCCATTCTTCTGTTCAAATCTAGTTAAAAGCATGAACTGTGCCAAACACCCAGTGATCCATTCAAAATCAAGGGCTGCATCCTAAATTCCAAAGACCAGAGACTAAGTCTTCAGCCTTGCTAAGGGAACACCCCATTTTAATCTGTTGTGTTTTGTACAGGGCATCATTCTCTGTAGAAGTTTGAGGTTATAAAATTAGTAAAATGGCTTATATATATTTACTTCTATAGCTCATTTTTTTTCTCCCTTAGGTCACTCTTTTAAAAATAAATCTGTTGGAGGTAAAAAAAAAAAAAACGAACTGCTCCAAAGCAGGCATTTTAAATAAAAATTTATACTGTCACGTCTTTAAATCTGCCAATAATCAAAAAAAAGTTAAAATTTCTTACCATGAGAAAGCCCATCAGGATAAATCCTGTACATTTTTCTAATTAGGAAAGTAGCTCAAAATACATATTCTTGACTTAACTGCACAGTACAGCTGAGAGCTCTTCCTTTGAAAATTCTGTGGCTGCCACTAGATCACACACGTGTCCTAGTCCTCGTGTGGGCATGGGACTTACAAGCAATTTGGACTGTTTGTTCACACATGGTTTAAAGAGCTACAGGGACACAGAACGCACTGGCTCCAGACCACAGGTATTTGGTAATCACTTAAAACAGATTTACCAATGGGTATTTCTCAATTTCTTTTTGTTTTTCCAGAGCAACTGTTTGCCTCTATGTGCCCAATAACATTTAATTTTGCTTACTAATTTGTCCTTTTGGGGAGATCACTATGTTAGCCACTGTGAAGAATTATAAAGGAAATCAGATTTCCAAATTTCATATTGAAGACACGCACACATTTTCTGAAAAACTTCCACAAATTCTGAGAGAATGTGGAAAAATAAAGAGTGACTGACAAAGGAGTTATCTCAATAAAATAGGGCAGGAGAAGGGTACGTAACTGTGAGGAAGAGAACTGCCTGCATTGCATTCTTGGAAGGTTTTAGGACAAGTATAGCTTTTTGCTTTTGTTTTGTTTTACTGTAAGTGTATGATTTCAGTAATATATTAATTCATTTTTTATCATGAAACCGTGCTCTTACTTTCCAAAAGAGTCAGTTTAACGAAAAGCACACATTTCCCTGGTTTCTTCAGTCATGAGGGTTTGGATTTGAATCGACCCAAGGGGGTCACTGAGTCCACTAAGAATAAAGTTGCTGTGTTTTCCCAGAAAACATCAGCTTAAATCTGACCACCTCTACAGTCTTTGTCTACACTGCCACCATGCTTGCTTAAATCTACTTGTATTCTGCAATGTGTATTCTGCAATGGTGATTGTTTTTGGAAGCAGAGGAATCTCGTGGTGTGTGTGTGTGTGTGTGTGTGTGTGTGTGCATGCGTGCCCTTATGCATACATGAATGTGCATGAGTGTGTATGCATGCATACACAAATGTGTATGTGTGTCTGTGTGTGTGTGTGTATGTGTGTGTGTGTATTTGTGGTGATTTCTTATGAGGAGGATTTTACCTCCTCTTCCTTTCCTGCCCCATGCAATCTTGCAATCTACTTACTGGCAATATATCTCAATGAAGCAATGGTCAGAGTTTACAATTTATGGTCACAATTCACATTTGTTGAAAAATAGGTTCAACTATCTCAAGCACGCCATTTCTGCTCAGCACAAAATGTTAAAAAGCACTGTGTCTAGGTAAACTGGTTCAAAACAAGTACTCCAAGTGAATTATTTTTCAGCACTGAAGTTTAAAAGCTCATCCTGTTCTGATTGGTATCTTCTGTCTAGGGTTCCATAAAGAAGTATCTGCAATACTCAATCACTTCTGCCCCTCTCCTTACTTCTACCATTGATGTGAATACTTGGTGTCTTGATGAAGTGTTAAATTATCCCTGGAAATATCCAGTTCCTCAGTTTAAGAATGAGAGATCTAGCAAATACAAATATGAGATGTCACTGCAATGTCCAAAGGTAGCTTTTCTGGGAGCATCTTGCTACTAAGCCTCCTGCAATCTGTAGGGGCGGATAGTTTCTCTCTCCATTCCCCATCACGGTGAGGCTGTTTTTGGGAATCGAGCTTACTGGACACAAATTTCTTCCCACAAAAAGCAAAGGAGAAGATGCAATAGATGTGACTCACTTTGCTGATCTTGGAAACCATCGGCTGCAGATCCCATCAAACTACTCCTACCTGACACCCGCTATAGCCGTCCCTACATGGACCCTGATACCCGCTACAGCCATCCCTACATGGACCCTGATACCCACTACAGCCATCCCTACATGGACTCTGATACCCGCTACAGCCGTGCCTACATGGACCCTTATACCCGCTACAGCCGTGCCTACATGGACCCTGATACCCGCTACAGCCGTGCCTACATGGACCCTGATACCCGCTACAGCCCTGCCTACATGGACCCTGATACCCGCTACAGCCATCCCTACATGGACCCTGATACCCGCTACAGCCATGCTTACATGGACCTTGTACAAGCTGTAGTCCCGCTCACATGAACTTTGCATGGGCCATTGAGTGTGTTGTAGAGCCACAGTTGAGCACATGGCCTATAAGGCACTAAGCAGGTGGCATGACTGAACACAAAGCAGAGTGGAAAGGTGATAATGGGCCACCCTCGAAGTAGGCAGTGAAGGAGAGAGTCTCTTTACTCCACAGAGTACTGATTCATTTTTAAGTAAAAAAACTTTTTAAAAAATGGGTATAATTGCAGGGCGGTGGTGGCACATGCCTTTAATCCCAGCACTTGGGAGGCAGAGGCAGGTGGATTTCTGAGTTCAAGGCCAGCCTGATCTACAGAGTGAGTTCCTGGACAGCCAAGGCTGACACAGAGAAACCCTGTCTCGAAAAATCGAAAAAAAAAATGGGTATAGTTACACTGACTTAAAGCCTACAGTGTAGTTCCATTCCAATCAAGGGAGCCACTATGCTGCTGGCTTCTGAGATCATTTAATATATTGTAGACTCAGAGAAATGCAATGTGCTTACTGCCAGGTATTAACTTAAGCATAAAAACAGTACAAATTTTACCCTTATTTCGTTAGATGTACTGTAGTTATTCTTATTTTTCTATTCTATCCTACTTATTCCATGTAAAAATGTTTCAAGAGATCCACTCCAAAAATTTAATATCCAGCTCACTTGTTACTAAAGGCGGTGTGAGCAAGACTGTCATTGGGGTTCCATTGCCCCTAGTAAAGCAGGATGCAGGTTTTCTCCATGTTTACCTTCTGGAGAAGGCCCTATGATTGGAAATAAAAAATATATTATTTTGAAATGATTAGTTCAAAGATGAATATTGGATATTCAAGCACAATGAGATTATATAATTTACTTCGAGCTGATTTTTGAGAGAAATACTTGCCTAGGCAAAATTTTCAAAAGCTCAAAGTACGTTTAAATAGTTAATTAAAAGTTTATGTTCAAAAGACTAAGTTATAGCACCCATCTCCTAGAAACTCTATAGTTGTTACATTCTCATAAAATCAATAGTCCATTCTCTACTACAAAGCTTGAGTATATTTATTGCGAATATAACAAGCAGGTCCTCATTAATTTTTTCAACAATGTAGCACAGCATTCTTCACATACTAAAGACTCTAAACTATGTATAAGCAAGCAAGAAACTTACAGAAGTGGCTCAAACCACATGGTAGCACACACCTATAACCTCAGCTACCAATAGAGGTTGAAGCAGGAGAATCTTCTATTCAAGATCCATAAAATATTTGTCCATTTCAAATTTAAGAGTAAAAAGAAATCTGTGCTATAGCACTTGCTAGCATGCATGTGGCAGTACCCTAACACAGTTAGAAGCCCATGACTCGGTCTTTGAAAATCCATTGCCAGTCTTAATAGAGCTAAATGTCATTTTAACAATCTGAAATCATTACAACATATATATCATATTTTTAAACATTTGAAAAACAATTTGAGTACAAAGGAAATTAATGGGAAAGACAATTTCCATGCACTCTTTTCTCTAGTTCCTCTGCTGCTTATTTTGTATAACCAGCCAATCCATGTCTCTGAAGGGAATGGATGCTTAACTCCACTGCTGAAGGGAGTAGGCGTATTTTCAGCATCTGGAGATTTTCCATAAGAAAAAAGGCTCTATTCACACCCCCCCTGTTATTTATTGAAATAAAATTTGTATCAATGTAGTTTAATGCATTTTTATGCCTTGGGTTCTATTTCAATTTTTCATTGATTACTCAGTGTTCTCATATGTAACAATTTCGACCATTTGACTTGTTGATTTATTCCTATCCTATTTGATATGATAACATCATTTTAGTAGGCTTTTTTTGGGAGGGGTTACAAGATACTCTAGACTTATCTTGTATTTTGACTACACCAGTACTAGACCAGCTGCATATTCAAGTAACAAGATACTGCTCTAACATGACACTTGGAAAACATATTGAAAGAAATGGAAAGAAGATATTAAATAGAGAGAATAGAAGAAATCTGAAAACATAAAAGCTAAAATTAAATTAGAAAATAGAAAAATTATAGTACTAAAGCCAATTTTTTGGAATAATTAACCATTTGTTTGTTGAAATTATTTATTTATAGGAAATCTTTCTTTTGTCAAATTGTCAGCACAGTAAACTCCTAGGTTATCAACATAAAAATAAGAATACACAAGTACACATAATTAAAAATTGACAAGGAAAAAATAGCCATCAAAGCAAATGCATATTGAAGTGTTGAAGGCAACTTTTATAATTTATGGAAATCAATGTGAAAGCACAGATTAAATGGGATAATTTCATGGAAAATACAATTTATCAAAATCAATCACAATAAAGTCCAATTACGATGTAAAAGAGAGAAAGATCTCTCACCATCTCCATCAAAAAAACTGAATTGCAGTTAAAAAAAAAAACAAAGGTAAATGTAGAAATCAACACGGACATCTGTGAGATATGCAGTATACACACTGTGCTGCAACTCACATTTTGATTTAACTATGGTTGCCATATATTCTATAGACTAGAATGTACACATTTGTAAGTATTATTATTTTCTTTTCATTATTATTATTTTTATTATTATTTTAATACATCATTTTCCAGTTTCATTTTCTACCTCCAAACCTTCCCATATGTCCCTCATTCTTGTATTTTGTTTCTTGAGATACAGACTCATTGGTTTGGCTAGACAGCTAGTGAGCAAATCCCAGAGACTCTCCTGTCCCTGTCTCCCTAATACTGAGCTTATAGGTCTGTGTCTTTGTGTCTAACTTTACACATGGATGATGAGCCTCAGGCTTGTGCTGCAAGCACTTGACCAACTAAGCCATCTCCATAACCAGCTCTTTCCTTTATTTTTAGATGGGGTCTACGTTCATCTTTACTGAATAAATATGACAGTTCATTTAGTCTTTCGTATATTGCTGACTGTGCAGTTTACTTTACATTTTTGCTTCTAAAGCAAATGCTTTGATAAATATCCTTACATACAGATCCGTGGAGGCCATAGATACTTATTCTAGAAGACTCAGAAATAACTCAAGGAGATGATAAATACAAAACTCTTTCAGGAAATGATACAATATGCAATGTAGTGCAAAAATCTTTGTCCTTAGCTCTAAATGTATGCATCAGAAAGAGTTGACACAAGTGAGTATGATCATCATTCGCCAAACTTTCTAATAAACATTCCAAGTTCAAGAATGCAACTGATGTACTTCCCTGGAGTCATTTTTTTCAGGAAGGCATTTTATCTACTGAGAAACATTAAATATCATATTTCTGAAGAAGCAGAATATCAGTCATGTGCAGAATTCTTCAATGATTTTAGTCCATTAACTTCAAACTGAGAACTAAAACACTTAAGGGTACTGTTAGTCCATGAGAAGCATACTTTAAAATGGAACTATTGAGTCGTGCTATAAAACCGGCTTTATTATTATTTGAGTACTTGACTAGTATTACAAAATTGCTGTCTTCTATTTATTTTATTATTATTATTTGGAATTTGTTTATCAGTGCAATCACATGGCACACAGTTTGTCTTACTATGGTACTAACATTCAAACTGATATTAGAAATTTCATTTCTATATGTTAATTGCAATATTGTGTAAAATTTAACAATTTTTCTCAGGAATTCATAATAGTTGTGTGATTTGTATATGTATATGTATATGTATATGTATATATATATATGTGTGTGTGTGTGTGATTTGTATATGTATATGTATATGTATATGTATATGTATATGTATATGTATATGTATATATATATATATGTGTGTGTGTGTGTGTGTGTGAGTGTGTGTGTGTGTATGTATGTATGTTTGGTATTCATGAATGTATACACTTCTGTGTTCACTATTTTTCAGCCACATAGAGGAATACATGCTGTGTTGTTTATTTAAAGCTCATTTCTGATGTGACAGCAGTCATATAATTCTTTACTGGAATATTCTATCTCCTTGCCTAAGTAAAAGTGAGCAAAGAGTTGCAGTATAAATGTCGTATTAGTGTAGGGAAAATGATGACATTTGAACTACACCTTGATGTATGCTGCCTAGGATTCACTGGGAAATGCCAGACTGTCCAGTTGAGCATAGATTGACAGCTTTTGACAGGAAGGCATGGGTACTACTTCCATCTTCTTTCAGAATCTGTAGCAGATAATGCTGATGCCCCTTTCTTCTGAAGGATAGGCCATATGCCCTCTACTGACTCAGTTTCCCTTTAGTTCCTCTCAGATCTGCCACATACTCTGTTTTATAGTTTTGCAGGCAGTCTGGGTCATTGGAAGTCCTGGTGACTCTCCTGTGAGAACATACACATCATTCAGAAAGTAAAGGAGATTCAGGAATGCCTGCAGATTCCCTCCTCATCTGATGAAGCTGGAAAATTCTCCTTGATAATTTGGAATATGTTGGAACTTAGTTGTCTGCACAGTGCTTCTTGAAAGCCAGACTGTGCAGCTGAGCATGCGTGCCTACTCTCTGCTCTTCCTCTCTGTTTCAGTTATTTAACACATCCAGACAGACATGGGAAATCAGAGGTTTCACTGTATCACTACTGAGTATAATTCCCTCTTCTTATCCATGATAAACCAGCTTACAATGATCAAGCACGCTGACAAAAAGGGGACACAACACAGATTGTATTTTTACTATGATCCATTGCATTTCCAGGAATAATATAAAGGGTTATGATCATTCAATGCCCTTTTATTTCCTCCATATCAGAAAAATAAATCTAGGACAGGAATATAATCCAATGATAGAGGGCTCACCTAGAAAATATGAGGCCAGAAATTCAATCCAAACACTGAAAAGTTACTGAGTGAGTGAATGAGGATGGATGAATAAATCTGATATGAAGACAGTGCGTCAGTGAGAAGGAAATAGTAACTCTGCTATTTATCCATATACAACTCTGGGAGTCAGTAAAAATGAACAACGGTGCCTATGTTACTCATTCATTTCTAAAGCTAGATGACCTTGATTTTTATTAAACATAATAGTTAATTATAATGCTCAGTGTAAATCTCATCCCTGATATTGACTATATTTAATATAAAAACTAAGCTGACCAAATTTGAATTCCTACAAGTCTAAACATTTGGATACAAAAACATCACTTTACCAGCCAGAAGTTTCAAAAGATCTAAACTGTCAACACTGTGTTAAAAAACCAGATGACTGAATTTTGTAAGATTTATTTAAAGACTTTTGCATGATCCACCCTCAGAATTTTTCCCAGGTCCCCAGAACTAAATTACTGAAATCCTTCATGAAAGAATTCTCTTAAAATGGGGTCCATACAAATGAAAACCTTCTATTTCACGGCTTGCACTCTCAAATCATCAAGTTTAGTCACATCTTGTAACATTTAAACAAGAATGTGGCTGGTGCCTCACAGAAAAGAGAGGCGCCAAATGAATGCTGAAGAATCTGGGGTCTGTCACTGAACTGTGTCACCACAACAGAACCCCACACCAAGCCCTTGAAAGCCTCATCACCTACTGCTTAGTGTGTCTCCTGACTAGCTTGGTAGTTTCAAGGCACAGAGGTATGAAGTCTAGATAGTAAACAAAGGAAACCAAGTAACCATTCATGGTAAAATGATGAAGTATCTGAAAAATGATCATTTATATGGATTTTGTTTTCTTTATTTTGGTTGTAATAATCACTCTTTACTTGTGCCATGTGTTGGGGTAATATCATTCTTCATCAGCCATATGTGTTAGGATAACTTTTCATAAGCTATATATGTTGGTACAAAAATCATATAAATAATCATTTTTTCACAAGCTACGCATGTTGGTATAACCAAAGACATGAGTGGAAGCATTAGGGGTTGGACCATTTTCAATTATTTTATTCTAAAAATTGAATTCAAAATATGTGAAAACCTCAGGAGAAAAACACGCAGAGGGGGAAATAAAGGTGTATGTAGAAGCCAGGAAAAATCAGATAATTGCTAGAATGATCTCTAACTTATGAATTAATGATTGTAACCACCTTTAGACCATATTGAAATATTCAAATTGGAGTGCTTTGAGATTCTAAATCAATGAGGTATTGATGTCATAACATATTGTGCTCCACAAAAATTACATGCAACAGTCAAGAATGTTTTCTTAAAATTTCTACATCTGTGACCAGAAAATAAGCTTGACTCTAAGGACTTATTTTAGAATGGATGGTATAACTTTCATTATGCCAAAATAGAATGGGGTTTATAAGCACAGAGATACATTTGGAAACACTTTAACTATGGGGACATCAGCTAGAATTGGTCTTTAGACATTTTATGCCACAATCCTCTTCTCTCTGCTCATGCTAATTCACTGAGTATGTGCTTTGAAATACAAATGATATACACCATTTTAAGGGCTGTCTGCCATCTGATTATCTACATCCTATAAGTAAGGCAGCTGCATCACTGATAACTTAACAGTTCGTGTTAACTTAATCATTTAGTTCTCCTGTACTCTCTTTCCCATCCAAAATGGAGACTTGTGTGGTAAAACCTCTGAGATTTCTTACAGGTTCCATTCTTACAACAAGTATATGGCAATCTTTGAGTAGAAACGAAAATTTCCAAAAACTCAGTCTGCTTATGACAAGAATAAAGGATGATAAGTAGTTTAAAGCCAAGAGCCCCTTTCTTGTAAATGATATACCACCCAGGTAATTGCCCATTCATGACCTGGGTGGTATATCATTTACAAGAAGGGGGCTCTTGTGTCCCATTTTCAATTGGGTTATTTGGTTTGTTGGTGTCCAAATTCTTGAGTTCTTTGTATATTTTGGATATTAGCCCTTTCCATCCGTCAGATGTAGGGTTGGTGAAGATCTTTTCCCAATATGTAGTCTGTCATTTTGTCCTGTTGATGGCATGCTTTGTCTTACAGAAGCTTTTAGGTTTCAGGAGCTCCCATTTATTATTATTAATTGTTGATTTTAGTGCCTGAGCCATTGGTGTTCTGCTCAGGAAGTTGTCTCCTGTACAGATGAGTTCAAAGCTGTGTGTGTGTGTGTGTGTGTGTGTGTGTGTCTTTAATGTGGTTTTAAGTTGAGGTCTTTGATCCATTTGTATTTGTGTGTTGAGGTTATGTAAGGCATAAAATACATTTATTTTAAACACCTCAGTGTACACTTGAAAAGAAACTATAGTTTCTATTATAATGAAAAAAACAAAGTTTGGCTTTTCCTTACTGACCACATTATTTATATTCTCTATGTTCTTACTAATGTTTTCCTGCTTTTGACTATTTTAAATTATGAATGTTATTAAAATATTCTATAACAATTGTAATTAAAGAAAAACAGGCTTGAGTGTGGGAAGGACGAAGGGGGAAGGCACTTGGAAAGATTTGGAGGAGGAGCGAGAAGATGAGAAATGGCATAATTGTATTTTAATTAAAATATTTTAATTTACTGATATTTTTCTATCTGTTTTGAAATCTCATGCTTTTTATGCTTTGTGGAAATTGCACTGCTGTTTTCTGAGCGAATAAATATCAGTGATTATGTGTTTTGTAAAAGGTGGATCTTGGCACTAGACTGACAAGTTCCAATCAGGTAGATACTGTACCAGAAGATCCAAAGACAAGGTATTTCTGCTTTTAACATAGGTTTAAAGACACAAGGATTAAATAATATTATAATAATACTGCTCCTTGCCTAATTTGAATTCCCCTCTTCCCTCCTCTCCTCCAAATTCTTGCATGCATCTTCTCCCTTGGTCCTTCTCACATTCATGTCTATTTTTCTTTAATTTCTATTGTTGCAAAATATTTTGATATACATTCAAAATTGAAATTAGACAAAAAGCAAGAAACATTAACAGGAATATAGAGAATCTAAATAATGTGGTCAGTAAGGAAAAGCCACTTTGAAGGAAAAGTATGCATTCAAATACTATGAAACAGCCTAAGGAGAATAAACTCAATGCAAGCATGTAATACTCTAGTAAAACTGCTGAACTGTCAGCTGAAAGAAAGAATATGTGGTCAGTGATGGATAATGATGGACGGGGACCAGTGATGGAAGGGGATGTCTCAGTGGCCCATGCTGAGGCATCTCTTCCCCCTGAGGGACCAACCACACACAGGTATAGCAGAGAATAGAGTTTATTCAGGGCATGGGGAGAGGAGCCAAGAGGGTAGTAGAGCAGAGAGAGAGGGAGAGAGGGAGAGAGGGAGAGAGGGAGAGAGGGAGAGAGAGAGAGAGAGAGAGAGAGAGAGAGAGAGAGAGAGAGAGAGGTGGAGGAGGGCCAGGCCATGACCACGTAGAGAGAGGGGGAAGGGAACGGAACGGAGTGGGGGGACAGGGGGAAGTTACCAGCAAGAGATTAAAGGAACAAGAGAGTTAGGAGGGGGCAAGCAGCCCCTTTTATAGCCGGCAGGCCTACCTGCCTGTTGCCAGGTAACTATGGGGAGGAGCATACCTGGCTGTTGCCAGATAACTATGGAGGTGGAGTTTAGACAAAATACTACGAGTCAGTAATTCAAAATTCAGTACTGCTCTATATATTAAGGTAACTCAAGCAAAATGAAACTGCAGTATGATTAAAATAATAGAATGAATAAATACCTAATGGTATAGAAGCCTGATGAAAAATTAGAAATTTTAACATATGAAGAAATACAAATTATGTATTAAAATACACATAACTTTATATAGGACACATATATGTACATATGTATATATGTACTCTCTCTGTCTCTCTGTCTCTCTCTGTCTCTCTCTGTCTCTCTCTGTCTCTCTGTCTCTCTCTATATATATATATATACACACACACACACATATATACATATATATACATATATATATGTATATATGTACATATATATACATATATACATACATATATATATTCCTACCTGGAAGATATGCTAGGATAATGGTGGCACCAAGCTTGTGGGAATAACCAACAAATATCTGGAGAGAGAGAGAGAGAGAGAGAGAGAGAGAGAGAGAGAGAGCCTGAAACAAATGTGTGTCTGTTTCTGTTCACTATTGCATCATTTGTAGCACTTTTTCCTGAATCTAGGTTAGAATGCCTAGATTCCTTTGCCTAGGTTTGTGAGAGTGTGTACTTGCCTGTGATTTAGACATCTTTTCTCATATTCTCCTGAATAGAGAATATGTAAAACAAATAGATAATGCTTCCCTCCACTTGTACACTGGAGCCACTGAGGTGATCTAGTCCCTTTATTTTCCTGTAGAAACTGAGGTTTTTTTTGTCTTAGCTATCTTATATTTTGTGAAGAAATTTTTGAAAAGATTCATAGATTGTATTACTGCCATAACATTGTCTAGACTCTTCTTCAGTAATTTTATAATAAATTAAACTACTAAATAAACCCATATAAGAGAGGATAAAATGCTTATTTGTTTAAATGTAATAGTGCAATGTGTAAAGGCCTTCTTTCTGTTTTTATTTAAAAGAGATGAAATACTATTAGGCTTCTATTTTGCCAAAGAAAGGGAACCTAGAGAAGAAATTTAAATGAGAAGAAAGTCCAGAAACTCCCCTACCCTTCTCAATATTTATATTCATCTTATATATCCCTTGGAACATGATTTTAGTGTCCCCTTTTCCATGAACTTGTTTTCATTACAATAACTACTAGCTACAGAGCATTTAAGCATGGTTGCTATCACCCCCAGAATTATTTTGCTGTACTATAACATACATACTATTTCTACACTCAAGTTTGTTTCATTTTCCTAATTGTTTTCTAAATGAACTTTATTATAAAAACAAGTTGAGTCTGGTTAATTTCGTTGTGTGTTGTTTTTATTTGGTGTTTAATAAAAATAAGAAGAATTTGTTAAAAAAAAAAAACGACCTGTTTTAGGACTCTGATGAGAAAAATACAAGATGATCGAAAGTCATTTCATATTGCTGAAAAGTAAGAAGATAGTCAAAATAAAAGAGCAGGAAAAGCAAATGTAACTCAATAAAAATGAGAATTTATCTAAGGGTAATGGATGCTAACTGAAAAAGCTTCCAGTAGGAACAATTTGAGCAAGAAAAGAAGAGTGGCACTAAACTGTGACTTAGCAGGAAGATATTTTCCACGAGTCCCTATTCTGCCATTTTCACTGATCCAGAGTCGCTGCACATCAAAAGGAGCATGGGACACATTCATCAGCTTATTTACAGGAAGAGACGATCAAAATCTGAGCATTTTTTTCTGTAGTATTCACTTTGTTTTAGATTCTAGAACCTTCCTTCATCTCTGGATAGGCTTGGACAATAATGTTCAAGATTAATTCAGATGTAACTTGCTACTGAGCAGAGATTCAAAGGCACTCCAAGTTAGATTTAGTCAGTAAGAAATTAAAGTCATATGACTCTTGTACTTTTGGTTTTGAGAAAATAAATTAATAGGTATAATAAGTATACTATTAGACAATACTAATATGTATACCATTAATACAAATTAATTCATATTAATCAGTAGTATGATATTAATAATTAATATTAATGCTAGTAATACTACTAGTTATAGGTAATAGTAATAGATGTGCTAATAGTGTAAATGATAGTAACAGGTGTACTAAAATAACAATTATATCTGTCACCTGTTAGACTTTTTACATTTCTTTTCAAATCTGTTTCGACCTTCATGATCTGATTACACTCTTATAATAACACTCCCATACAGCTTCCCCATTAGTTACAATTGTTTTTATATAACTGAGAAGTGCAAGGGTTCTGAGAACATCCACACATACACATAGCACAGACACACACACACACACACATGCACACCACATACCCACATCCAAACACACAATGTAAATAAGGTTTTGATCTCTTTTGTACATAAAACATTGACATATGATTGTAGAGTCCTTGCAAAAATGGTTTAAAAGTGAGTACTTTGAACTTGTTCTAGGACTAGAATGTGTTGATGAACTGGATTCAAAGGCAAATTCTCTGAGTTCAGTCTCAAAGATTCTTATAGTGTGTGTTTTTGAATTAAGTGTGGTATGAGTAGCTTTCAGAAAATTATTTGCAAAAGTAAAGGACAATTTATGAAATGACCAACAACATGGCATTCAAGAAGGCACATAATTTGGTCAAATCCAACCCTACTAGTCTTTCAAGGGGTTGTTCTTTCAGTGTTGGTTGTTGGGATGTTTGACTCCTGCGCTGCTTGCTGCTTTGGTCACCTCCTTTGCCTCCATCTGATATGCATTATCCATTCTTTACAATTGACTTTATCCTTTCCTTCCTTAAAGTCTGGCTCAAATTTCCTCTTCTACATTTAATTGTCTCTACCTTATTTAGCTCACAATAATAAAGAGGAAGAATTAAACCAAATGCTGCAGTTCTTCTAAGTAACAGCTATGGTTGCTTAGTTTTAAATGTCATCTGTTCATCTCCTTAGATTTTGTCTAATCTAATCTAATCTAATCTAATCTAATCTAATCTAATCTAATCTAATCTAACCTAATCCAATCTAATCCAATCTAAGCTAAACTAATCTCATCTATCTTTGTTTAACTATGTCTAATCTCCCTTTCCTGTTA
Organism: Grammomys surdaster; assembly: GCF_004785775.1. Taxonomy (NCBI): domain Eukaryota; kingdom Metazoa; phylum Chordata; class Mammalia; order Rodentia; family Muridae; genus Grammomys; species Grammomys surdaster. The sequence continues at coordinate 197,346 of NW_021620336.1, forward strand.
TGTGGAAACTCTTGCTGAGTCTCTCACAAAAAAAAAAATGGATGAAGGAGCAATATAAAGTTCACAGCCAGCTAAATGGTCTCTCTCTCATGACACTACAATGGGAGAGAGTTGCAAAACTCAAATGAAAACAGCTACAGAAATTAGGAATCCCAGAAGAAGCACAAGTGAGTAAAAGGAAAGCATTTATGTCCACCTCTGGACTGACTGCCCTATTTCCAAGAAAGTGGAATGCCAGGCACTGCTGGGTTCTACTTGAATCATAGTGACAGAAAAACAAAATCCAAATATCCCTAGTTCTTAGCAAGAAGCAAAAAATAGCCCAAAATAATAACCTTGAGGAGCCGTAATGTTTTTAGCTTAATCCACAGAAGTCTATATTTACTCTCACCCTAAGCTCTCTACTATCATTTTCAGCTTTAGTGATCTATGGTAATCCAACACAACACAATCCAATCCAACCCAACCCAACCCAACCCAACCCAACCCAACCCAACCTAATCTAATCTAATCTAATCTAATCTAATCTAATCTAATCTAATCTAATAATTATAGAGCACTATCTTAGTACTCTGATGGGAACATTTACAGTAAAATAACTGTTTGTGTCTTCCATTTAAGCATGGAAATCTTTTAGTTTCATTGTGTCTCTGTTTAGTTTCTGTTTTGATGACCTGCACATTGATGAGAGTGGATTGTTAAAGTTTCTCACTATTATTGTGTGAAGTTCAATGTGTGTTTTGAGCTTTAGTAAAGTTTCTTTTAAGAACATGGTTGCCCTTGCATTTGGGGCATAGATGTTCAGAATTGAGACTTTATCCTGGTGGGTTTTTCCTTTGATGAGTATTTAATGTTCTTCCCCATTTCTTTTGATTAATTTTGGTTGAAAGTCAATTTTATTAGATATCAAAATGGCAACTCCAACTTCTTTCTTGGGACTATTTGCTTGGAAAGCCTTTTTACAGCCCTTTACTCTGAGATAGTGTCTATCTTTGCTGTTGAGGTGTGTTTTTATATGCAGCTGTATGTTGGATACTGTTTTCATATCCAGTCTGTTAGCCTGGTGAATTGAGTTCATTGAAGTTGACATATATTAGTGACCTATGATTGTTAGTTACTAAAATTTTGATGGAGTCGGTACTTTGTGTGTGTGTAATTCTTTTTCTTTTCTTTTCTTTTTTTGGGAGGGGGGGTCAGGAGCTATAATGAGACAAGCTAATAGCTAGCAGATGATCATCCTGAGATGGCCTGCTTTGAATTATTATATAATCTGCAACAAGTGAGTCCTTATTAAGCAAAGCTCTAAGGGATTCATTTTAGGAATGATTCCTGCTATTATTAATATGCTTTTCCTGTTATTATTAAACATATATAGCAGTCACTAAGTAATAGCGCACCCCTTTGGAGCAGATCTCTGTAGATTCATGAAGATTTGCTGTCTAGTAGTGATGCTGTATAGACAAATAGATGACTTTTTAAGTCATGTAATGATGATCCTAAAAGAATTCCTAAAATTTTATCAGTGATTATTAAGCTCTTTTATAGTGAGACTGCTATTAGGTCCTTTTCTGATAGTCAAAACTGCAATGAGAACTCTACCATTCTCCCAAGTGTCACCAGTTAATTGCTCTTAGATAGTAACCAGACTTTCTTCTACTCAGAGCGCATTCCAAGAGGTTGTAAAACAATTAACCAAAGGTCATGAAAACGGAACTAATGATTTATTATAGGTGATTTATTATAGGACAGGAGATAAAATATTGACTGGGTTTATCTGTACAAGACTTCATTAATAACTTAATTATGGCTGTCAACGTATAACAAACTTGTGGAGCTGAGACAGGCGATGGATGTTTAGCTGATAATTAGTCCTAGTGGATATGCATGTAAACATTCTCTGTTGTAAACTTCTATTTCAATTTATGATTTGAATTTTTGTGTGAACTTGTGATGAACTTTGTAACATGTGATCATGTATTCTGAAAGGTGAATAAGTACTGAGGACAAAGAGATGAGAAGTGATAGAAAAGAAAATTTTGCCTTTCTCCAGTTAGAGTAGAAATTTTTTCCCTTTTCCCACTTAGAAGAATTTTTCCCTTTCTGGGCTTAGGATTTTTCTGCTTTTCCCCTTAGACAGCTTTCATAGGAAACTTTTTACAACTTAGTAATAAACGCTATAAGCACTTTTCTAAGTGTCCTGCTTTCTTCCTGTGACTTCCAACTAGCAGGTTGAAAATTAGAGCTTCTCAGTTCCTGCTGAGATAGAACAAAGGCTGCATTGCTAATCCTCCATTGTTGTTAGGCTACAGGTGTTAATCATCTAAGTCTTTTACCCTCAGAAAGAGCAATAAAGTTTTTAGGGAGTTTTAGAAGTTATCATCAGCATTTCAGTACAGTTAAAGAACTAGAAAGCTCTGAGACCCTCAGACTTAAAAGCCATCATTAGAGTCCAACTCTGTGCCCCTGCCATTACCCTCTCCCAGTGTGGAGGCTCCTGGCAGATTTTGCTGTGGGATGATTAACTTCTTGTGGTTTTGGGTGTAGTTACCCTCCTTCTAATACTAGAAATCTTCTGGTATCCTCTAGTAGGGCTAGATTAGTAGAAAGATAATGCTTAAATTTGGTATTGTCATAGAATATCTCGGTTTTTCCATCTATGGTGATTGAAAGTTTTGCTAGGTAGAGACATCTGGGCTGACATCCATGGTCTCTTATGGTTTGTAAAACATCTGCCCAGGACTTTCTGACATTTAGAGTCTTTGTTTTGAAATCAGGTATAATTCTGATAGTTCTGTCTTTACATGTTACTTGGCATTTTCCCCTTTCAGCTTTGAATATTCTTTCTTTGTTCTATATATGTAGTATTTTGGTTTTCTGTAAGCTTCTTGTACATTTATGGTGTTCTGTAAGCTTCCTGTACATTTATGACTCTTTCTAAGTTAGGGAAACTTTCATTTATGATTTTGTTGAAGATTTTTTTTTTTTTTTGCTATTTGAACTGGGAATCTTCTCCCTCTTCTATTGCTATTTTTCTTAGGTTTTCATAATGTATCAAGTTTCCTGGATGTTTTGATTTAGAAACTTTTCACATTTGGCATTTTCTTTGGCAGATGTATCAGTTTCTTCTATTGTATCTTCTATGCCAGAGAGTCTCTCTTCCAAGTCTTTTGTATTCTGTTGATGATGCTTGCATATGGAGTTCCTGTTCTTTTTCCTAGGTTTTCCATTTCCAGGGCTGCCTTCATTTGTGCTTTCTATATGCTTATATTTCCATTTTTAGGTCTTGGACAATTTTAATAGTTTCCTTTACCTGTTTGATTCTATTTTCCTGTATTTCTTTAAGGGATTTATTTATTTTGTCTTTAAGGGCTTCTATCGTCTTCATAAGATGAGATTTAAGGTCCTAGTCTTGCTCTTCAGATGTGTAAGAATACAACAGGGCTCGCTATAGTACAAGAACTGGTTCTGATGGCACCATATTGCACTGGATTCTGTTGATTGTGTTCTGCTATAGCTGCTTGGTTGTATCTAGTGTTGGCTGGGCTTGTAGTCCTTGGAGTAGGAAGCCTCTTGGACTGGTTGTCCTGGATGGCAACAAGTCTCTCAAGAGGCAGGCAGAGCTATGGGCTGAGATATCGGGTTCAGATCTTCCATTGCAAGTAGAAGACTAGAAGGAAAGTGGAACACCATATGAAAAGTTTTATCCTTGTCATACTGACAGTTGAGTGGCTGTAGGTAGAATAGAAAGCAGTTGACAAGTATCATTGTGACGTCTTCATATCATTTCAGGGTTGTAAAGAAACTAAAGGTTGATGGTGAAATATATAGAAAGGTGATGGGAGAGACAACATGATAATAGGTTGATAGGAAATCAATCTTTGAAGAGGTATATTTGAATCAGATCTGAAATATAAATAGAAGCTACATGGCTTGCAAACATGGCTCAATGCTAGAATATATGCAGGACTCTGGTTTTAATTCTACATATCACATTAAGGAGAACAAAAAAGATAACATAAAAGGAAATAAATTTTTTAAATGAAGAATAAAAGAGGAATTTGACGTTTTAAAATATGAGGGAACTGTCCTAAGCTAAGTATGACAGTCAGGTGACCAGAGTGGCCAATATTTAAAGAGAAGCATGGGCATCCTGTGAACCAAACTGCAGAATATGGCATAGCCAGAGCCTGGGTCATGTAGAGTAGCTGGAGTCTGCAAAGTGGCCTGGTTTTATTCTAAAGACATGAGAAGCCCAAAGTAGATTATAGGCATGTGAATAACATCATCTTATGGTGGACCATTTAAAGAACCATCTGGTTTGACTGCAGTGAATGTATCAGATCAGTCTTCCTAAATCCAGCTTTTCCTTTTCTTTGTTTAACTACATACAGAGTTAAACAAGAGGCTGTGAAAGGGCTAACCTCTCACAGGGCATAATGGTTTAGAGGAATCTGTTTCTTTTGGAAAATATTGAAGACCATAAAATGTTTAAATATTGGTACATTGCCCATAGAATAATGATTGCCTAGAGGATTCTAAAATCCATATCAGGAACAAAATGTTCTTTTCTCTACAGAATGCAGAGTAATAAAAATGTAATATTCTCTCTCTCTCTCTCTCTCTCTCTCTCTCTCTCTCTCTCATGTTCTCTTTCCTTTTCACTTTTATAGTTAGTAGTTTATTTTAAATAGCACATTTTGTTATCATTGTAGGAAAACTTGACATCTTGACATCTTTTGTTTTGTTTTGTTTTGTTTGCATCAGTCAACTATTTTCCACAGAGGCCAATGAGGCAGGCCTACTGTAAGCTCTATTTCCTTATTTTAAGTTTCTTCTTCCATTAGATTTCACTTAATTCTTTTTGTTGTGTGTGTGTGTGTGAGCTGCCTGTATTTGAGTATGCAGGTACTGCATCTGCATGTTTGCATACAATGGACAAAACAGGACATCAAGTATTTTTCAATATCATCACGCCCCTCAACACCCCCCCCCCATCTTATTGCCTTGAGACATGCTCTTTCACTGAATTAGAAGCTCACTGTTTTGGATAAGCTTGGATGGGCATGGAGTTTTTGGGACTTGTCTTCACTCAATACCTCTAATACTGAGGTTATATGCTATATGCATACACTGCCATGCCTGATGTTTTACATGGGTACTGGAGATTTAAATTCAGACCCTAGTGCTTATAGAGCAAGTGCTTCCACTGTACTATCTCTAGCACTTCCAAGTATCTTCCAATAGATGATAAAACTCTCTTTCCGAAGGTTCACCAGGATGCCATTCCTACAATGGATAATAACTTTATTTCCTATTTTGTATTATATGTTATGAATTCTTTGAGAATTTCACACAATGTATTTTGATGGTATTGCCTCATGTCCTTCAATTCCTTGCAAATCCAACCTCTTCACTTTCACATCCTTACCCACCTAAATTCAAGGTTTATTTTTCTTCCCCTTCTCCCGCTCCTCCTTCATTTCCTTTCTAAACCCATCAAATTTAATTTGTGGTGTCCAACTACCCTTGGAAATGGGACCTACCCTGAAGTATGATCAACTTACCAGTGGTCACATCATTAAATAAATTGACTCTCCATTCCACCAACGCCAATCAAATGCCAATATCTCCTTAGCAAGTGATGAAATTTTGTGCCTTGTCTCCATCCCATGTTGGGAAATTTTATGGCTTGATTTTGGGTATGATGTCACAATCACTGAGTTCACATGTGCATTTCCCTGTGTCTGGGAAGAATTTCTTCTTTGAAGTTATCTACCACCTCCTGCTCTTACTGTCTTTCTGATCTATCCCCTGAAATAATTTCTAATCCTTGGGGATAGGATGCAAAAGGTACATTTTGTGTAGAGCCAAATACCCCATACCTTCTTATAATCTACACAATGGCCTGTTGTGGGTCTCTATGTTAATTGCTAACTACTACAAGGAGAAGCATATTTGATGTTGTTGATATATGGGCACAACAGTAAGTCATTAGGAGTCATTTCAATGCTATGTCCTTTTAACCAATTAATAGTATTAGGTTCTACTCTAAGGCCTATGACCTATCTGGTTACATGTTATTTTCTCCACTGACCATTGCCAGTTATGGGTTCCATTTCATGGAACAAGCCATATAGATCAATATGTGGTTGGTTACTGTCTATAAGATTCATGACCCTATTGAATGACAGTTGTTATGTTTTGCATGGGTCACAGTTGGGTGATATTGGTGATTACTGTTTTTCTTCCAGTAGCATTCACCTTTCAGGTAAAATTATTACTCTTATTAATATATAATAACTTTCTAACTATACTACTTGATTCTAATCATATTTAACAAGTCCATCAACTCCCAAATAGCCACAATGGGTTTCCTAATTTTTTAAAAAAACATATTTTTGAGACATGGTCTCATGTATCCCAGGTTGACCTTAAACATTTTTTTTTATAGCCAAGGCTGAAATTTTGATCTTTTGTTTCGACATTTTCAGTGCTGAAAATGTTTTAGTGTAGTATATCTATACAATACCTGCACAGTACGATTCTCTCTGCTCTATATCAGCTATTTATTTCTTTTAAAATCGTTAACAATTCCATACATAAATAAGAATTTGGGGTTATTTTATACTACATTTCTTTATCTTATCCCCTTCCATCTCTCAGTGAAACCTTTCTTCATCCCTCCAAACGTCCTTCTAATTTCATGTCTCTTTTTTGGTACTAGTTGATTTGGATTGTGGTTGGTTGAATGAGCATGAGTTGGGGTTACTTACTGGAAGATAGGCGATACATCAGAGGGTACACTGCTAAAAAGAATAGCTCACCTCCCAGCATCAATTACTATTTTTCTTTCTTTAATTATTTTTGGGGGGAATTTTGCAAAAGTATTTACTTCATTCCTATGCTTTCCTTCCTGCTCTACTACTGCTCTCGTTTCCTTACTCCCTCTCAAAATCATGACCTCTTCTTAATTATTATCACATGTATCTACATATGTTTGTAAATACAGCTTGATAAGTCCATTTAAGGTTGTTCATATGTCTCTTGATTTAGAGTCACCACTGGTAACCAATCAGGGATCTCATCACTGGAGAAGATTAGGTCTCTTTTTCTCAGTAGTCACCAACTGTTCGTAGCTCTTCATCTAAGGGTATGGTCTCTTTAAGCTCCTCTCATTCATGTTGGCACATTTCTTAGTTTTGGTTTCTATTGTACGATTAAACAACAAAACAAAACAAAGCAAAACTGATCAAAGGAACTAGGGTAGAGGAAAGGGTTTAGTTTTGCTTATACTCTCAGGTCAGTCTGTTAGTCAGCAAAGAACTGCCCATATTCCAGAACCAAGTTCCTCCCTGACTTCAATGACTCAGTGCCAAGTGCTCCATCATCACTAATGATACAGTTTCTGCCAGCTTGTATTTTCCCTATGCTACATACCACCTATAAAGACCACAGTCAGGACCTGGTATCTTGCTGTCTGGATCCATCCAACTCAGAGGCAGCCATTTTGTGTGTCCCTCTCTCCACATCCCCTAATCCAATCAATCTCATTCAAGAGGTCTGTTGCATGGTGTGATTTCTTGACCCTGATTACCAAGATTTTCTTGTATCAAAACCTTTTTATACCTTTTATCAGTGAGGGAGGTTAAGAGGAGGTATTCAAAGTAAGAGTCTTGGAGGCATGAACTGAAGTAGAAGACATGGAGCTTATTGGTTTGCTCCTCATGGTTGCTCAGCTTTCCTTCTTACACAGTTCAAGACTATGAAGCCACTGTGGGTGGTAATGCCTCTCCTGAGTGGATCCCTCCTGTATCATTCACTAATCAAGAAAATGATCTACCAGTTTGCACACAAACCAATTTGGTGAAGGCATTTTCTCTATTGAGATTCACTCATTCCAGATGATCCTGGCAAAAACTAAAATCACCCATGTAATCTGGTGCTATGTTTGTGCCTCAAAGTGACTATAGCAGTGCAAACTGAGGCTTCTCCCCCTTCACTGTTATTGTGAGTCTATCTGCAAAGCTTCTTTTTTGCTTCTCTATTTAGGATAAAGTTTATGTTTTTTAAAAATAATTCTGATTCTCCCTGGCTTACAGAGAGGTATCTCTTCTTCTTCTTCTTCTTCTTCTTCTTCTTCTTCTTCTTCTTCTTCTTCTTCTTCTTCTTCTTCTTCTTCTTCTTCTTCTTCTTCT
>NW_021620336.1:205640-277841 GCF_004785775.1 Grammomys surdaster
GGGGGGGGGGGTACAGATATTTTTCAGAAGGTATCTTACCCAGAAATCTTTGTTGAGTCTATTTTTCTTTTGTATATTTTCATCTCTTGTAAAATTTAAGCTGTACTTCATTTTCTAATGTCCAGAGGATAACTTCAAATGTAAATATTTTCCATATGAATGTATATGTGATACTTCTGTATATATGTGCAGATCTCATGATGACAGACATTTGTTGCTATAATAAAAATATATTCATCAAGATACACTATTGAAGTCAGGAGCTGGAGAAATTTGAGTTAGCTTAAGTTGTTCAGTCCCTTACAGCAGTTAAATTTTACTGTGATTAGAACTCCTGAAATCTGGGGAAGTGTGGGAAATTTCAATTTTGTAATGATTTGAAGTATTTCTATGTTCCATATGTTTGATATTTCTTGTAACATTTTTGCCACATGATAATGATATTATTTGCCTCAATATGAGATAATAAAATAAAGTAAGATGTCTCACTGAAATATTTCGTTGTATTTTACTTTGTTTTATCTTGTTTTGTTTTTGTTTGGTTGGTTTTGTTAAAAATATTCATTTTGGATCCTAGATATTCTAGAACTAGGAAACCAAATTGAATAAAAAAAGATAATGCTTAAACATCCAAATGTGTGCAATTAATTAATTCTGCTGATAGATTGTGTGTTGATTCAGAGGCATTAGTGATCAGGTGTCAACCTTAATTTCCTAATAAGAAGAATCATTATTATGTTTCCTGGTGGAAGTATTCTTTCCTTAAGAACTCAGTTCTTTTAACCATCATAGTAAAATGTCATGAGAAAAATTGTTTGATAGTGTTTGATAGATATGACAATGAGAAATGCTATTTTCAATTCTACTTTTTGATTCCTGAGTCAATGAATTATAGATTCAGAACAGTAGCACATGGAAGATGCTGGTTCAGGCATATACAGCCAAGTAAAGACTCTCATCTTACTTTTGCAATTGTTGTCACATAGCTGATGGTATTAAAACAACCCAGTGTTCTATTAAACGTACTGCTTCTGAATTGTGTAGAACATGGTGAGGAGAGTGAATTCTGTGAGTACAGACCAATTGCTGTCCAATTTTGCTATGAATTAAATGCTTTTATCAAAAACAACTACATAGCAACCATGATTCTTGCCAAGGTATCCATTCTGTAAGATAAACGTGATACTTTGGGCATAAGATTATCTGCAAGAAAGGCAAATCTGAATCCATAGTAAATGTTCATTTCAAGATGTATAAAATATTTTCTATGAGATATGTGGTCAATAAATCAGTCTTCCACTAAGGAGCTAAATGATCACTCTAGGTATGGTGCTGTATTGGTGAGTAGTACATTAGTCTCAGTTGTTAACCAACTTGGTACCTTGCAGTAGCTGTAAGCAGATCAGCATTGGTGAGTGAGTGTCCATCTTGGATTATCCCCATCCCTATATACCCACTAGACAATGATAGGAGCAGTCATTTTAAAAGGCTGAAAAATAGTTGCAGAATGGGCCATCATATCACCTGCATTAAAATCATCCCCTGCTCTGATCACTTTCTTGTAACACAGGGGTATCTCCATGAATTTTGCCTAGTCAATGAGATCTACCTGCATATTTCTTCCTGAAATTGTTTTTTTTCCAATTTTCTAGTCATATTTCTACCAAGCTCTTGGCCATGCTTCTGACACATTGGCCACCACCATGATTTCGTACATCACATTCCCAAATATGCAAAGTAATGTACTCATTTGTACATATCTTATTCCCCAAACAATGAACAACCAGGTGCTTGATCTCTACCTAGTGAGAGGAATTGATTTCATCCTGTCCTTCAAAGAAGCCTTAGAAAGAGACAATTGTGCTATGGTTATTAACTCTTGGGTGATTTGGGTACATTGTGTAGAACCATTGGAAAGCCAGGATGATATTGCCTATTTCTCTGTCAGCCTATCTTAGGGAACATCCCATAGTCTAGTAAGTCCAGACTATGAGACAAAACAGTATAGAAAAGTCAGGAACCATGAGCCTTGGGTTCAATAATTAATATAATTTATTTGTGCTTTTAAGGCCTTCCAAGGCTTGTTCACATGCATACTACATCAACATGAAAATAAATCCCCGCTGTGCAAGCTGATTTTTATGGATTTGTGGGTCAGATAATCTCCAGGTCATCATAAAAAATCCAAGCTAACTTGATTGATCTCTGTTAAGCACTCAGTCCCCAGTAATATTAATTGTTAATGTCAAAGCTGTTTCCCAAAAGTGAAGTGGTTATCTTCTGAGAATGAGGGATTGGTTCCAAAATTAAAGAGTCTGTAATTGACTCACCTATGGCTATCCGCCAAAGAAAAGAGTAGCTTGCCTAATGTTCTGAATTTGTTGCACAGCCTCTACTTTTTCTGGGGAACACTCAACTTACAAAGGCCATTCTAGTTACCAAATAAGGATTGTGTTGATTCTATTTTGCCCAAAGGATCATCAAGCCTTGTGTTTTGTCCTTGATCATATAAGAACCAGATACGACACTGGAGATATCTTTACCTTTCCTGTACTTCTGGACCCCCAGACATTTTACTAAAAAAGAAGCTTTTGAACAGTTAGAAACAGAAGCTGGAGTCAGAGTTACCACTTGGTTAAACTAAAAATAATCCACATTCATTCTACCAGACTCTTCTGTCTTCTGCAAAAGTCAAGTAGGCTAAGTTAATTCAAGATTTGGTTAAAACGGCCATCCATCCACATGCCTTTCAAGTACTGGATGGTGGTGCTAATCTTTGCAATCACTCCATGAATTCAGTATGGCATTGGGGCTGCTATTTTCATAGGAAGAAATCATTCTAGTACTTTTCACTTGAACTTTTCCATTATAAATATCTTTGCACTGTTCAGGGGGCAGTTTGAGGATTCACCTGAACTCTGGGTGTATCTACCTATTCTAATTATGCATTGCAGACCTGGGGTCTTAGCCACAGAAATGTAGTATAGGAACAGATATGCTTACTGTGCAATGGACATGACCTAAAATTATTGATCACCTAGATTCCATGAGCATTTTCATATTTTGTAGACCTTTAGTGGAGTTAGTTCAGTGCAAAGGCAGTGTCTAATAGTTCCTAGAATACTAAAGTGTTTCCTTTTCCTAATGTACAGTCTTTCTGGTAAAAGATCGTATGTTTCTTTTGGGAAGGCTGGGAGGAAGATTAATAGTGTAAATTTGGGGCAGTAGACTGAGGTCTCTTTTACAAGGATACAACCTTCCTTCTATTCAAACTCTTCTGTGCCTAGTACCTAGCTCAATCTGTTTTATGACTAACATTAGGGTTTTATTCAATTGGCCCCAAAATCCAATTACACAATTTACATAAGAAGGTAGTAGTCTTCCTGTTTTATTCTAGAAACAGCACAATCAACTAGGTTGTATCACAGGTCCATGTATTCTTTGCTTTGACTCTACTGCCCATTGGAGTAACCATGCATACTCTGACTTTGGTTATTACATATAATTCCTGGATCTGTGCCATTCTAAGACTCAGTTACCCCATTTACATTTATATTTCCAAATCCAGACCCCACTGTAATGATGGTCTATTAGAAAAAGCTATCATGTAGCTATTTAAAAATGTTAGGGCATTCTGCATAAGCTTATTTCTCACAGTCATATCTGAAGCTATGTTTCTGAACTCAATATGAGTAATAGGCTTTACATGGATCATCTATTCTAACATTCAGATTTTAATAAGTGTATAAATCTACTCTTCTACACAAAACCAAGGCAAATCTGACACAACTGTTTGTGGGCCATCTTTAGTTCTATGTTCAACACTTCAGCTTCACTCAACAGTTTAGGTTCTTTCTAACCCTCTGTGCAACCTTAAAGTGAAATCTCTTTAGTGAATCCATACAAATAAATTTTGCCCTATCTAACTTTATGTCCCTGTAATACCTCATGTTGGTAGGATTTTTGACTCAGAGGTAGATAAGTCTACATATAGTACTTTTCCCAGTTGGCCTCTCTACTAAGTACATATACCAAATATCTGGACATATTGTGAGCCCATACTGTTAACTATTTATAAATATCACCTTAACTAATTATGATTTATATTATTATATCATTATTTTATATTACATATGATTAATACACATATTTATTATACATAATAATTATATAATGTATAATTGTATGAAATAAAAATTACAAATAAATAATAACTAAATTTAACTTTTACAATTTAGTTGAAAGTATATTAGATTTTGTAATGTGGTAAATGTTTACTTGATATTATGCTCAGTATTTGAAACTCATTTCTAATTTCCTGTGGAATATGCCTCAGATCAACCTTAAAGCTAAGCAAACTGAAGATCAGATTGGTTAAACATTTGTTGGAGCTCAGGCTCACACAGCTTGGCAAACAGATTTAGTACTCAAACCCAATTTCTTTGATATCATCTAAATTTTTACTGTCTGTATGTTAGTCATAGACACCAGCTAGGGTTTGCAAAAATGAAGCCTAGAAGCATTTATGGATATCAGTAATTTAGATCTTTGCTAAGTGTTCAAAATGGATAAAATATTTCATCTGGAAAAGGCCATTAAGAACCATGTAGAAAATCTATTCTTGGAAAACACGGTGGTCATTGGTGTAGCATCTTGGCTGAACAAAATTAATGTCTTCTTTTATTGGTAAATTAGATGTAATATGATCAAGTGTGCAAGGGCAGTCACATAGAGGTCATGTGCTTTGTGAGATTGTCAGTGGTGGTAGGATTTTAAAAAACAAAGAAATGGGATGGAGGGAAGACGATAGAGCCAAGAAGAAGCAAAGTGAAGCACTCACAGCCTATCAACACTCTGTAAAACAGCTGGAAAGTTCAAGTGTGGAGCTGTGTCTGTGATCCCTGCAACCCATGTAACACATGCAGGAAAGAAAAAGAGCACAGGGACCAGTCATGAAGAATTTTTTATGACCAGATGAATAACTCTGATATTACTTATAAGTCTTAGTGGTTTCTAACACACACACACACACACACACAATTATTTTTTTCATACAATAGCTTCTGATTATGGTTTTCCCTCATCTATCTCTTCCCAGATCCTACCTACTTCCCCATCCACTCAAATCCACACCCTTACTTTCTCTTTCTAAATAGAAAAAAGGCATACACTACTACTACTACTACTACTACTACTACTAATAATAATAATAATAATAATAATAATGTGTGGGACCACTCCAATTTCTTTATGAGGGCATTTAGTGCTATAAATTTTCTTCTTAGCACTTTTCTTTCTTTCTTTTTCTTTTTCTTTTTTCTTTTCTTTTTTCTTTTTTTTTTTTTTTTTGGCTTTTTGAGAGAGGGTTTCTCTGTGTAGCCCTGGCTGTCCTGGAACTCACTCTGTAGACCAGGCTGGCCTCGAACTCAGAAATCCGCCTGCCTCTGCCTCCCAAGTGCTGGGATTAAAGGCGAGTGCCACCACTGCCTGGCAGAGCACTTTTCATTGTGTCATATAAGTTTGGGTATGCTGAGTCTTCATTTTAATTGAATTCTAGAAAGTCTTTGATTTTTTTCTTTATTTCTACCCTGACCAAGTTATCATTGAGTAGAGAGTTGTTCAGTTTCCATTAGTATGTGGGCTTTCTGTTGTTTTAATATTTATTGAAGTGTAGACTTAGTCCATGGTGATATGATAGGATGCATGAGATTATTTCAATCTTCTTGTATCAGTTGAGGCTTGTTTTATGACCAATCGTATGGTCAGATTTAGAGAAAGTACTGTGAGGTGTTGAGAAGAAGGTATATTTTTAAGTTTTAGGGTGAAATGTTCTGTATATATCTATCAAATGCATTTGATTCATAACTTCTATTAGTTTCACTGTCTCTATTTAGTTTCTATTTCAATGACCTGTTCATTGGTGAAAGTAGGGTGTTGAAGTATCCCACTATTACTCTGTGAGGTTCAATGTGTGGTTTGAATTTTAGAAAAGTTTCCTTTATGAATGTGGGTGCCATTGAATTTGGGATATAGGTGTTTACTATTGAGACTTCATCTTGGTGGATTTTTCCTTTGATCAATATGAAGTGTCATTCCCTGTCTCATTTGATTACTTTTTGTTGAAAGTTTATTTTATTGGATATTAGAATGGCAACTCCAGGTTGTTTCTTGGGACCATTTGCTTGGAAAACTTTTACCAGCCTTTAACTTTGAGATAATGTTTATCTTTGTCATTGAGATGTGTTTTTTGTATGAAGCAAAATGCTGGATTTTGCTTTCTTGGATCCCACCTAGAAGGGGGGAAGAAAAAAATTATGGGATGCAGAGGGAGGGAGAGATTCAGGTAGAAGAGGGGAGAGAGAAGGGAATAGGGGAACAGGATCAGGTATGGTGCTCAGGGCAGGAGATAAGCCCAGAGGGCCAGCACAATGAGTGTAACTATGTAGCCTCAGAAGGTGGGAGGTGGGGAGACCCTCTAGAAAGTACCAGCGACCTGAGAGGTGAGAGACTCTCAGGACTCAATGGAAATGATCTTAGATGAAATGCCAACACTGAGGAGAGGGAACTCGAAAAGTCCACCTCCAGCAGGACCTCAAGAGGAAGGATAGGGTTACCAAGCAACAGTCAAAATTTCTGACCTAGAAGTGTTTCTATCTTAAAGAACTGTAGGACAAAAATGAATAAGAGACTGAAAGAAAAGCAGTCCAGAGACTAGCCTATGTGGAGATTTATCTCATGTGGAGACACCATGCCCTGACACTTTTACTGATGCTATGTTGTTCTTACAGACAGGAGCCTAGCATGGCTGTCCTCTGAGAGGCCCAACCAGCACCTGACTGAGACAAATGCAGGTATTGACACCCAACACTGGACTGAAATCAGGACCCCTATTGTTGAATTAGGAGAAGGATTGAAGAAGTAGAAGAAGAGGGCAACCCCATAGGAAGACCAACAGTCTCAACTAACCCAGACTTCTATGATCTCTCAGACACTAAGCCACTAACCAGGCAGCATACAGGAGCTAGTCTGGGGCCCCTGACACATATATAGCAGAGGACTTCTTGGTCTTACCTAAGTGGGAGATGATTTCCCTAACCCTTGAGAGACTTAAGGCCCCAGGGAAGAGGGAGGTCTGGGGGAGCGGGGAGAACCCTCTCAGAGACAGGGGGAGGAGGAATGGGAAGAGGAACTGTGAGGGGGGGACTAGAGGGGCTTAGGCTGGATTGTAAATAATAATAAATAATAATAATAATAATAATAATAATAATAACAAACAACCGAAATAAGACTAAACAAATGAACAAAAAAAAGAACCAAATAAAAGAGAACAAGAAACATATATAGATGTGAGAGACACACACACTTGCAAATATAGAAACCTCATAAAAACATAAAATCAAAACAATATTATATAAACAAAATACCTATAAGTGTAAAAACTACCCAGGAAAGCATCGTGAAAAAAAACACCTCCAAAAATACCATTGAGTTCATTTTGTGTTAGACAGTGCCTCTGCTGGGCATGGAGCCTGTCCTTATGTGTAGTTTTGTGAAATCTAATTTTTCCTTTGGGAATGGTTATCACTTGGAGATACTTTCTGCATTAGGGATTAGAGTTTGTGTCTACTTCTCCTCTGAGTACTGGGACCCCCATCTGATTAGACCTGTGCATGTCATGTGCATTCTGCCACAGTCTCTGTGAGATCATGTGTGCTTCAGTCCTGCAGGGTTTAGAAGGCCTTATTTCCTTGCTATTTTCCATGACCATTGCCTTCCACCTCATCTTTACAGAGTTCCCAGAGCCCTCAGGGTGGGATTTGATGGTGATATCTCATCTTGGAACAACATTTTCCAGTAGAAGAAAATAAAAACCAGAGAGAATTTCAAATGCCTGATCTCAGACACAGACATGCAACAAAATCACATGGAAATGGATACTCTGTATTCAACTAGAATTAGAATATATTAAAATGGTGCTCAAAAGAAAGATAATAAAGTGACTCCCACCTTCTCCATACATTAGGCTTCTGGAAGGCAAATGGGAGATTAGAAGTAGGAGGTATTGGGAACTTCAGAAAAGGCTGTTCTAGAGTAGAATACCGTGGAGATACAAATGAGGACTATCAGTGGCAACAAGTGCCTAGGGTGAAACTGGTTTGATGTATTTTTACAGGCATAGATGCCCATCATCTTGGCTTATATAAGAGTTGTCGACCCAGGACATCTCTGGAAATGTGGAATCTAATGTTTTAGAGATTCAAATTTGGTACACTTTAGTTTGGAACCAGTAATCACAGTACTACTGTTTAGTATGGGCATAGATGTTAAACTTTTACATACATTAGTTAAACTAATAACTAGTAATTAATGAGGCAGTAAGAAACCAATACTTTCAACCAGAATTTTTTTTTAGTCAGACCAGATTAATTAGATTTCTTCATCTGTGGACAGCCCCTACAGTTACTGAAATAACCTAGGTATTTAGTGATTTTTTTTTATTATATGTGAGAGACATAAACTAGAGTTTTAATTAAAGTATTTAAATGTATAATGGTGGTGTTAACTGCTGGTAGGGGTAGCTGAGTATGCAAAATACTCATTAGCTTTATGTCGTCCTCCATTCCAACCCTCTTAAAATTCTACATCCATGCATCCAACTTATACCTTATGTTCACTAATCTAGCGTAAAAACTTCTGTTTGGTCTTGGTTTTTCAAACTCCGTTTTGAACAGTTAAATGAAATCAGCCCTTAATAAGTTGTTCAAGGACAAATAAATAGGAAATGGTTGGGTCATTTAACTTAATAGGTGCTAATGAGATGAGACTTAAACTCAAGTCCATTAAAAGCTTAAGATACCTGGGGAAGTTTAACTGAATAGTCTTGTTACATTCATAAAAGAAATTTCTACTTTTTTTTCCTTCAAGGTTTTGGTACTGTGGAGCTTAATTCAAGCTGTGTATTCAGAATTCTATCAGGAGTCTATAAAATAGGCCCAGTAATAATTCAGAGGAATATAAATATAAAGGAATGCAGAGAAAGCCATTTTCAAGACTCAGTACAAGTCTAGTTAGTCTTTAAAATCTTTTGTTTCTGAAGACTATCTTGAGACATCACTGTAAGTGGTCACCACCATAGCCCAAATTCAAAAATGTCCCGGATTATAACGTGGCTTGATAACAGTAGATGAACTAACATGTGCACGCTAACCTGGATATTCCAGTTGTTTATTTCTGTGAAATAAATTATTGGTAGGCTGTGTGACACCCCTAGCAAATATCTTGGAATCTGTGGGCCAATAATTTGGACAATAATTTCCTGGCTGTTTTGGGCTTATGTTCTAAGAGTCAGTTGCTGTTAGATGAGATGGGGCATGAAGCTGGAACAGGATGTGGTACCCACTAGAAATGCACCATGTTGTGTCACTCTTGTATGGGCTCTTGCCTAGACTATTTTGGGATTCCTCACAGCATGACAGGTTCAGGGAATTTCAGCTGCTTTTGCTGTACTTGGCTATCCCGTGAGACCCTCACAAGCAACAAGCAGAAAATACACTGTACAAATGATAAAGTTTTTGAAGTCATGTCATACTACTTCCAACATTTCCACTGATTGTGAGTAAGACCAAAACATTTTAACATATTTACAATCATGTCTCTTTCTGTTCTTTTTTTGTATGTGTGTGACCATCTGTGAACTGACAAAAGTTAAAAATACTTGTGCAATCCGGGTACAGAATGGCTTCTCCTGGAAGTATAAGACAAGGTGAATATTTGCACTTAGGTTTCTGATGCTGGCCTGGACAACATACAGAACTGTATTTCACAAAAATAAAGACAATATCTTATATGTATACTAGTGTCTAAACAGCCACATGACTGAGATATATGCCCATAAATGTTTAAAGTTAGAAAGTCATATGGATGTGTTTCTTGAATATCTGAGAGTCTCTTAGGGCTACCATCTATATAACTCTAAGTCTTGGTTAGGTGACAAAATCACTTTATATTTCTATTTATTTAAATGACTTGAAAATATTCAAAGGGGAAAAATAAAATGTTTTTAGAAATTGAAAGCAGATCCTTGGTAGACATTAAATATTTTTTTAATGAGAAAATAAATTTAAAAACCACTTGGTGATTAGACATTGCTTATAAAGCAGGGCGGGGTTCAACTAGTGAGTTAAAGCCATCGCCAAGAACATTCTTTATTCTTTGGAAGCAACGTTGTTGCAGTTTTTTTTTTCATATATGCTTAGCATATAAGGAAGAAAACTCCTTCTAGTTCATTTGAGCCTTCTATAGTTGAAAGTGTACTAAAAGTTCTAAAAGAAATGACAAGGCCTTCCTAAGTTCTTCCTAAGGCCACTTGTGAGTGTGCTCTCTGGTGGAGGAAACCTCCATCAACCTTTTATTTTGAACTAAACCAACTGAGATGGGGTGTGAACAAGTGGCTGGTGGAGACAGCAGCATGCACATTCCAAGGCTGTATCCAGACATGTAGGGTGTCTTTGATCATCACTGTTCTCAGAATTGCTGGGAAATTTACTGTCACCTAGATCCTTTCCAGAAATGCTTGCTGGATAGATCAGCAAGTTATCCAGTAGGGTACAGTTCCCTATGTCTCCATGTAAAAAGATAAGAAGTAAAAAAAAAAAAAAAAAAAAAAAAAACAAGAACTTAAAAACCTTATATTAATTGTCTTCTTATCTCTCCATTCTAGGAGTGATTTTTATTTCAGTGGGTTAAGCAAAAGCTGGTTGCAGTTTCTTGGCTGTGAATACATCTGTGTTCTTCACAACGTCTAGCCACTTAGAATTACACTCTACTGCAATCCTCTTGTTCCTTTTCTTTTTTTTTTTTTTTGTTTCCACTCGTTCTCCACAGGCTCCCTGTTAACAGACAACCTGTTCACATTCATTTTGAACTGCTAAAGCCTCCCCCACCCCCACCCCACCCCTGTCACCATGATTGGCTCAGCACCCTCTTTCCATTCAATGCAGTTTTTACTTTTCTCAACATTCTGTCTCTCATTTGGTTGAAACTTTTATTCATTATTTTCTCTAGTTTCATTCTAAAGTATTTCATAGTATGTGTTAAATCTGGTTCTCAGAAACTTCTGTTGGGAAATTTTCTTTTATTTTTGCCCTCCTGTCTTCTGTTCCATAGAAACAGATTAAGTAATCTGTCTTTTCCCCCGAACCTTTGCTTCTCTGCTCAGGTATAACAGAACTTTTAATTCCATCTCTGTATAATAGTAATCAAATTATATGAATTTTTGTCTGGAAATCCTGAATACAGAATCCTTGACATATTCAAGATTTGTTTAGAACCTTCAGGAAAATGGTTTACATAGCACACCACTTTATATTTGGAACAGATAGATACTAAGATCTGGGTAACTTGGAAAATCCTAGTTCACAAACATTTTCTGTAAATGATCAGACAGCAAATAGTGCTGGTAGCACTTTCTGCTGTCCAATTGTGAAATTATACATGTCACATGGCAGTCACTAGCAACTCTGATCATGGCCAGGAAAGCAGCTGAGCCTTATTTTATCAATGGGTTATAATTTATTGATGTCTGGTTTGAGGTACTACAGCTCACAAGAATAAATTATCTGTATTTTTGAAAGTAATACTTCAGTTTTTTAGAAAGAAAACAATGAAATTAAACATATAATTGTAGAACCAAGAGTCTGGAAGGAGACACTGAACACTTGGTGTATGTGTTAAGCAGATTAAATAGAACAAAATTGCAAAAAACTGAAACTTTATTAATTAATTCTATACTTATGAAATATTTACTTTATGTATGACTACCTGAATGAATCTCTGTGGAGATTATGTGAGAAGGTATAGAATAAATGATTTATAGTAGAAAGAGAGTGACAGAAGCCATGGGAAAACACAGGCAAGAGGTACATATACTACTGAGTTCTAGAACAAAAACTAAACCAATAGCGATTATTTCATGTTGAGATATTTTTTAATCAGTCCACCATCCAGAGTTATTTATTCAATTTTCACTTATAGTAGGGAATTAAGCTAATGAAAATTCCCAAAAGAATAATTTCCTTAAGGTGTCACACACTGAGATCACTTACTCAACTCTGACTCAGTTTACCAAGCATAACTATATTCAAACTCAGAGTGAGTGATTAAAAACAGTTTCTAAAATATGCCATTTTCCAGTATTAAATGGTTACTCCCAGAACCAAGCTGACTTCAGAAGGATGAAAAGACAACTGGATCATGCCAGCAAGCTCTACACAGCAAGACAGAGACTTGCTGTGTAGAGCATGAAGGCTTTGAACTTGCTGGAGTCTCCTGTTTCTGCTTCCTCCTGAGTGTTGGAGTTACAGACTCACTTTCTAATATCTCTTGTTTTTTCTTCCATCTTTGGAATGCGAATCATCCTTTGACTCTGTTGTAAACATGGGAATCTTTGGCCTTTACATTTCATCTTGTTCCATGGTTGTTTATTGGCTTAGAATATTTCAAACCTTTAGTTAAGCTTTTAGAGAGCAAACTATGTTCTGGTATGCTTTTCAATACAATGAATGTTTTGTAACATATATTCATGTATCTGCATGATAAAATATTTCTTTAAAATCAGAAATATTATTTTTTAAAAATAAAATTAAGGGACAATTAAAAAGAAAAGTAAAAGGAAGCAGGCAGAGCAACCCATGAGGTACAAGCCAGTAAAACTCCTCCATGGCCTCTGTATCAGCTCCTGCTCTAGGTTCTGGCCATGTTTGAGCTCCTGTCCTGACTTCTTTAGTGATGAACTATGATGTGGAAATATTTAAAACTAACAAGCACTTTTCTCTGCAATTTGCTTTTGGTAATGGGGTGTTTCATCACAGCAATAATAACTCTTGCAAATTCCTCTTTCATATAATGATTCCTGGATAATAAAACCCGTGATGAGACAGTTAATGTATAGATTCACATGTAATAAGTACATATATAACTAAAGTATAATTTTTCAGCTTATAAATATAATAGATAATAAATCATACTTTATACTGTCTTTAAAGATATATATGTGATAGAAAAGTCACATTTTACATTTTATATGATAAGACAAATAGGATTTCACCCTGTACTTATCATGACTTACAAAACTATGTTCTAAGATCTGTAAATTTGAGTTAAGTGGAAATTTTAGCTCGTATTCTTGCTCTTACCCTGGTAAAATCTTTAGTGATGAGAACTTTTATAAATAAAACATAACTATTACAACCAAAATATGAGTATAATAACAAGAATTATGATTTTTGATATTACTTTCTCCTCCTCCTCCTATCCCTCCTCTTCCACTCCTCCTCCTCATTCTCCTCCTTCTCAACCTCATCCTCATCCTCATCCTCCACTTCTTCCTCATCTTCCTACTCCTCCTTTTTTCCTTAGGATTGAATTCAGAATCTTGACTATATACAGGAAAGAAATTCTGGATACTGTCAACAGAGAATTTGTAAGTATATATTGTCATACACACACACACACACACACACACACACACACACAAATAGTTCCTTAAACTATTTGGGTTCTTTGGAAAATGTATATATTGATATATTGATATTATGATGACACAAGGTAGGGACACAGCTCAAGGATAGAATATTTAACTATATAATTATGGTGAGACTAAGTCATTTTCATTTTCCAAATGATTTTTTAAATATGTCTTAAACTTGACATGATTATGTATGCCTATAATCTCATCTACTCAGAAATTGAGGAGGATTGTTTCAGTCCATAGGTTGGAGAACAGCCAAAGAAATAGTGAGATCCCCATCTCTAAGAATATAACAGCAGAAAACTAAACTCTGGCTCAAATATGGAGGACAAACTCATAGTATAGGACAAACTCAAATGAAATTCAGTGCATTTCATGTGAAAAGAGAGTAATCAGAATTCTACTTCCCAAACAGTGTAACTCTCATTTCAATCATACTTACATTTGACCATTTTGTTAATGATAAAGATAAATGGAAACCTTTGCCTTTAACATTGACCTTACATATTTCAATTTAGTATTGCCCTCATTAATCAAGTAGAAAAGCCAACATAGTGTGGCTTGGAAGATTTGGGGTTTGCTGGCACCACTGGATATGGCTCCAGCAGATTGCTTTAGTTTGTATGGTCTTTGAGCATCACTGGGTGATTCATTTCCAGATGGAAACATGGGCTAAAAACTCCAGTTCTGAGATGAAGCAATAATGGAGTATATTCTTCTGAATTTGGGGAAGGTCATAATATCTGGATTTAAATGAAACTACAGAAGAAAAAGGACACATAGGACATAGTACAATCAAAGCCATCAATATGGTTATCAGCTTCTGTGAACATTTCATCTTCTACTTTGATTTACCAGAAGAGTTTGGTTTTACAAAACTGAAAAAGTAATGGCAAGGATATGTGAGCAATTTCTTTTTCAGTACAGAAAATTCAATACTTCAAATGTCAAACCATTACAAAGTGTAAACAAACATGTTCCTCTGAAGAAATAACAACCCAGATGATTTCAAGCATGTGTAATTTCTTAGACACCACTTTGTATATCACATGCATATGAAGAGAAGCATTTGATATAGTTAAATTGTGGCATGATATGTGGAAAAGCAACACATCTAGAAACCTATGCACATTCTGATTTATATGCAACTGTATAAATATATTTTTTCTGAATCAAAACAATAATATGAATTTGATTGTGTCAATGATTTGTTATTACCTACGTGCATTTTTTACAATGTGAGCATAGGACATTATCAAAATTTTTTATTAAAATGAATTTAAATCTCAAAGTGGCTCATGCCATTGACTCCTTGAGATCGTGTTCCTACATGCTTGAATCCACCTAAGTAGACCTTAGTGATGTCCCTCTTCTCTTCCTTGCAAAAACACAAGACAAGGCAGTGTTTCCAGGTAGCAGTACCCTAGCCAGTCAAACACAGTTGGTTCTGCAAGGTCTACTGGGTGCTGCCAGCAATCTCAATACCTCTGGGCAACCTGTTCCCCAACTTTACCCTCAGTCACTGTAGCTACTGCAATGCAAAGTAAGACAATTTCATCACTGTTCACAGCTCTCCCCAACTTCATCTCAGGTTCTAATTCTCACTTTGATGTAGAATATTTGCCCCATGGAGTAGTTGTCTAAAACACTATCTTTGAGACAGACACAGATAATGGAGCCTCATGAAATTCCCTGAATAAGGAATTGTTAGTGAAGACTAATCAAATTCTGTGAGACTTATAAGTGTTACTTATATAAATGTGTATACATGTTTCTTTGCTTGTCCTTTTGAGTTCAGAGATACTTTGAAAAGTAGCAAATGCAGTTCTTTGGAAGCTTTTGCCTGACTTTTGCCATTTGATTTATCTCTTTGCTTTTATCCTTGAGTGTTTAAACAGAGGAGTTATAGAAAATTGCTGTTGAATGTGTGAGTTTCACTCTTTAGTCAGTAATTAAGGTGATATTTGTCTTCCTAGCTGGAGGAAGACAGTTGTAAGAATGTATAGTGTACACACACACACACACATACACGTACACACACATGTAAACTTTATTCAAATACTTGAATCCGTAGTTCTCTATTTTAAATTTATTTTATTTAACTGTTTTATGGTGATATCCAAACAGAAACAGATAGATAAGATATATCAATGTTTAGTCAAACACTACAACCTCACAGAATTTCTTTATTGCATTAGAAATATGAATCATGTCCATGAACCTTCTACACACCACTGGGAAGACTAATCCATGATACTATTAAAAAACTAATTGGGCATTAAGAGTGTCTATCTTAGTTTTTCACCATTGTAGCAAAATAGATGCAATGATCTATAAGGAAGGAAGATTTATTTTGGCTTGTGATTTCATAGGTTCTGGACATGGTCACATGATTTGATGAATGCATTGAGGAGGTATCAATGTCTAAGGTAAGTTATGGACATAGCATGTGGTAGAGCAAAAATGCTTACTTGTGACAGCCAGAAATCAAGGAGCAAAAGGTGAAATGACCAGGATCCTAAGATTCAACTCAGTATTGGAAGATTCTAGTTTCTTTATACAAGCCTCATTTCCTGAAGTTTCTATCATTCTTAAAACACCACCAGCTGGGAACCAAGACTTCAACACACAAACTTTCAAATGTAAACTGCAACAACGTTGGTCACCACATTGCTGAGCATCCTCCTCCTCCTTATAATCACCTCTTTTATCATGTATCCTATAGACAAATAAAACAAACTACTCAGGCTAATGCCAAGACTATTCATTGTCCTTCATAAACTGATAATTCCCTATTGCTGAAGACAACACACATATCATATTGAACATGGAAAATTCATGCTGGTGCCTAATCAGAGCCTTTACAGCTATTGAATCATGTTACTAGAAAGCACTCTTCTTTATACCAAGGAAAGGTAAACACTAACTGTTAGTATAAGTCTGAACCCAGTGACGTCCTGCTAAAAACTCTTGGATATACACTGAAGAACTGCCTGCATGATACACTGGTACATTAGTGGGACCAATGTTGTGGGTGAAACCAACCACTATCTGACCGAATAAGATCCACTTCATGAGAAAGAACTCATGCTGAACAATGGTCAGGTGGCCAGGAACCTGAGACTCAATAAGTCATGAGACTAGAAGAAAACTCAATATTATTGTTCTGCTAAAGAAATATAGCAATAAAATAACTCCTAATGACATTCTGCTACTATACATTAGTGTCTCACTTAAGATTAATTTAAGTCATTGGCCACACTTAGTGAATAATGAATATGCTTAATGATATGCAAAAAAGAACAATTATAATTTCATAACAGTATTTCTTCAGCTAGACTTAAAAAAATTAATTAACAGGCCAATAGAAAAATACCCTGTAATAAATAAGTATGTTTTGTCAAGGAGACTTTAAATTAGAGCTGTCAACCATGCACAGGCACGTGGTGTCAAATTTCCACTGCTATGAGTGACAGATATTCCAAGGCCTAGTAGTAATTTTCTCAGTCAAGCTTGAAGGCACTTCAGAGAGTAAATATTCAATCTGCTGTTTTCGACAAATTTAGTGTTTGTTCTGGGGCAACTTTAAATAAGTACTGCTATTTTGTCAGAATTAATAATGTGTTAAGTATGAGAAATTTATTTCTTGTCTTAAAATGGGAAAAGTGGAGAAATTAACTGGGGACTAGGGAAAAAGGATGGAGGTGAGAGAAATAAGTAGTACTAATGCTGTTTGAAAAAGACACAGGGAAACCTATTATTTTATGTTTACCTAAACATTTATACATAAAGATTAGATATTTTATTTGTTAATATATGCTAAATGGAGTTACTCCACATGGGGTAATAACCCCCTACCTGCCCCCCCCCCCCCCCGCCGCCTGGAGTCATAGACTGACAAAAACCCTAGTGTCAGTCACGGGGCACTTTCATTTGAGCTGTTAGTTGGTGGGTTTGAAAGAGTCCCAAAACAATAAAGACTATTTCCATTGGCCTTGGTGACTTTACATAACTTAAAGGTAACAACTTATTTCTGAAGACACCACACACTTCAGTCACAGGGCTTGGAGTAATCAAGTTGTTACTGACCTGGAAGCCAGCTTCCTGAAGGATAACTCATGTATCAGAAGGTGCTGTGCAAGATGACAAGAGAAAAAAAAATAATGGTAATGTCTAAACCAGCTCTAAAACCTGCAAACCCCAAGCTTTGCCAAGCTTGTCAAACCAGATTGCCAAGAGATCACCAACGGTGTGATGGTGATCTTATATCTTATGGATAACCAACAGCTATTAATTGGGCACAAGGCCTAATCAAGAGAAGGGGTTTTATACTTCATACTGAAACCCAACCAACTACTCATGGCTGAACAGGTCACAGATCATAGAGGAGACCCTACTACTGCAATTTTGTTAAACTAATACAAATTCCCAATAAATTCTAGATATGTGTCACTATAATGATAGGTAAGTTCAGTTGTTACCAATTATCAAGGAAACTTCTCTTTGAAGCACATAGAGACTACTACAGAGACTTACATCTGGTCAAACTGCAGAGAATAAGTGAGTATATGCTATCCAGCCCCAGTTGGACGATTTTACAACACCATTTCTACACCTAAGGCTCAAAAACATCATGGATAGAGAGTGGAAAGATCATAAGAACCAGAAGATTCAGACATGTTCTGGGATAGTGTGTCTTCTAGACACAACAATGATGTTGCATTCACAACAATATGGCTGTCTTCACCACACCATACCAGTCAACATTTCAGCATGAGTAGATGAAATTTTCCCAAGACCCCACCCATAGAAAAAGAACTATACATAGTTAATGGCTACTGGTAGATAGAGAATCAGTTTTCTCTAGATATGAGTCCTCACAATTGTAAGTAGTCAGAGTTAATTACATTTATATATGGGCAACACAAATTGGATTTAATGGCATATGTTTCTGTGTGCAAGTCTGTGGGTACATGTATGTATGTGTGCAAAACAATAATAATCATAGACTCACGGGGGACAAGAAAGGAGTTGGAAAGGGAAGAGGGCAGGATGGAACTGATGGAAAGACACTGTATTCATGTATTGAACTCTCAAAAAACTTAAAGTTAAAAAGTGGTCTGAGTATATTTGAACCAAAAAAAATGTTGAGAGAAATCCATAAGAAGAGACTCTTAGATCCTCCTAAACTCACTCAGTATTTCCCCTTTTATTGATCTTTTACTGGAAAGCTTATGACTTTATGGAATGGAATAGAGAACATTCTTGCATTCTTTTAAGATTAAAGGAGGGAGAATGTCCAGGGAATCCTATCCCACTTAAACTATCCTGATTCTAAACAGAAGTGGCACTGCTATTCATGTTGACAAATTTCAGTGTGAATTATTCTGCCTAAAACAAAAACTGGTCATAAACATTTCCCGCTAGTATCTTCATTAGATTACAACATATTTGTGTGCATATATGAAGATGGCTAGACTTGTTTTTTCAACAATACAAGATTCTATACAAGTTTGTTGGGTATTAATATACTTGTATATAAGTTAAACAGAGTTAAAAAGGGTAGAGTAAAATGGAGATATTCTTTTCCAAATATTAACTCTAATACAAAGAAAATTAAGACATTTTTTGGTACCAACAGCTAAATGCACTCTCATTAAGGACTGTCTGATTTCTTTGATGATGATCTTTAGGCCCTGCTCCACTCCCCACAATGGGCCTCTTCCAGTTTAGTTGCATAACAGTAGACACAATGTTCCAGTAGTATGTGAACTGACATCCAACTACAAACAGGAAACACATGTGTTTGCAGAATAAGTCAGAAGAGGACACATTGGTTAAGGATCAGGTGGAAACTGAGTCCATCTGGATAGTTACTGATGGGTACATGGTACCAGGAAGGTACCATAAGCAGTGTTGATCCACACCTGCTCTGTAGCTCAACTTTTTCCTTCCATGGTCAAGACTTCGTTTTTTTCTATTTCTCAATTTGTTCATTTCTAAAACCAAGCTATTTAAAGAAATCGTAAAAGAAATCCATCAGCCTAAGTTAGATGTTAGGTGTATCTAAAACTTTAGAAACAGATGAGAAATTTAAATAAACGCTTGATCCAAAAAGAATTGCCTATATTTTCTGGCCTAGTATTAAGCCTCAACTGGATTTGTGTGTGTCTATGAAGGGGTGGGTTCTGAATACGAACTGTAAAATCTAATTTAAGTGATAATATGTATTCAATCACATATTAACTATATAATGAGTCATATTATGGAATTTACTTTCTCTATTTCTACCTTTCAGTTTAACACTCTTTAAAATATTCCCCTTTCCCTTTTCCTATATTTTGTATTATATTTACTTTTAACAATATATTTTAATTAAAATATAATAACTTCCCTCTTTTCACTTCATGCCTTCCCAAAATCTCACTGGGTTTCACCTCTAGGGAAAACAGCAGCAGCAACAACAACAAGTAATTATTGCTAAAAAAAGGAGAATTAGCTTTTTCTGGGGATGAGGCCCATAAATAGTTATCTAATACAAAATAGTCATTCGTGATACATATAAAATCGTGATATGGTGAAGACAGTTATAGATCTAATTGGGCACTTACAGTATTATAGATATATTCATTAATCAGCACAAAATGGCAGCTTTACACTCAGCAGACATTTTTCTATATCACTCTACTGCAATAGAGTAACTGCTGAACAAATGATATTGTGGAGTAGAGAGGCCAGCCCAAAGGTTACCTTATGCTCGTGCTATTGATAAGGAAAGTGAAACTCAGAAAAGACAGCATGTCCAAGGCAGCAGAGCTCAGCATTCAAAATCTGAGCATGCTTTGTTTTTTATGATGATATTATTCCAGTGGTTCGAGTGAGGTCAGGTATAAGTCTTTATAACAAAATATATTAAATATAAAAGAAACTATATTATAGGAGATTTCTCATTATGTGTATGTGTTATGTGTTTGTGTGTGTGTGTGTGTGTGTATGTGTGTGTGTACACCCATGTACACACATCATGTATACAAGCCAGAGGTTGATGCTGGATGTTTCCTGACCACTTTCCATGTTATGTTTTAAGACAAGATCTCTTCCTGGCCCTAGACCTCCTTGTTTCTACTGGCCAACAATCCTAGAGGATCCATTTATCTTCATCTCTATCTCTCAGTGTTGGGGTAACAGACAAGTGGATTTGCACCCACGTTTTATGAGGGTGTCAAGATCTCAACTTGGGTCTTTATGCGTATACAGTAAACACTTTGCTCACGTGTGTTTGATGTGTGTTTTGTCCTTGCATGTTTAAAGTTTTTATTTTGATGTGTGATTTGGTGGTATTATAGATAAATATGATGATGAAATGATGTCTGAAATTAATTATATAAAACAACTGTATGACTAAGCTTAATCTATATTTTTCAAATATAGTCATATAACTGTGTCTATGATGAGGGAGGGCCTAGCTCATAGTAGGTACAGTTGCCCCTAGGCTTGTGGTCCTGAGTTCTATAAGAAAGCAGGCTGAGCAAGTCAGTAAAGAGCACTCACTCCCCCATGGCCTCTGAATCATCTCCTGCCTCCAGGCTCCTGCCCTCACTGCTTTTGATGATGAACTGTTATATGGAGCTGTGAGTGAAATACATTCTTTCTTCCCCAAGTTAACTTTGGTCATGGTGTTTTAC
Source organism: Grammomys surdaster (assembly GCF_004785775.1). NCBI lineage: Eukaryota > Metazoa > Chordata > Mammalia > Rodentia > Muridae > Grammomys > Grammomys surdaster. Next base: position 226,854 of record NW_021620336.1, read on the forward strand.
CACAGAAATAGTAACCCTAAGACAGGGATTATCCCTGTAAAGACAGACTCTTCCTCTCTCTGCAGCTTAATTGTCTATAGCTCTTCATCTAGGGATGTGGCCTGTAGATATTTTCCCTAATGTTTTGGAATGTCAGCTGATGTCATCATCAGTTAGGTTTCGTTTAATGACCACATTTTTATACTATCATGAGAACAGCCCCTGCCATATATAGAAGAGGCAATCTCCAATCTTGCCACAAAAGCCCTTGTCTTCTGACACGTACAATCTTTCTTTCCTTATTTTACAATGGTCTCTGAATCTTAGGTATAATAGTTGTATTGTAGTATACCAATCAGCCATCCCAGACAGGTATACCATAGTTGTCTGCATTTTGGCTTTTTATGGTTTCCTATATGGTCTCTGTCTGCTGCAAAAATAAGGTTCTTTGATGAATGATGAAACGTCTCTTATATGTGAATATAAGGATAGACATTTGGAATGCATTTAAGGGTGACACTGGTATGTGGCAGCAGTAGTTTTTCCTCTAGGCTCTATAAAATCACCAGCCACAAGGAGTTGGCTAGGTACACAGTACCAGTCTCAGATTCCCTCATATTGAGTAAGCCTTACTCCAATTAAGTAGCTTTTGGTTATCCTGATGTTTGTCCTGTTACTGCAGTGTTGAAGATATCCTGTCATGCTGTACATAATTGAGTCTCAGATGCTGCACAGCTTGACAGGCCTTTTAACTATTTTTTCCCTTGGCAGCTTTCATGGTGCCTGCTGATACCGTGAAGCCAAGTCCTCAGGGAGGAAGTTTCAGGAAAATCTCAGCATTATTTCTCCAAGTCTCATGCTAGAAATGTATGGTATCTTCAGTAACAGGGTCTTACTTTGAAGTTCTGGAAGGCAACCAATAGCAAGGGGAATAGCCTGTGTTGTTTGAGCTTCTTGCCCCTGGCACTGTGGTTTTGTTAGATAGCCTATGGCTTTTGGGGAGAGTATTACTATTCCAAATGACATAATTTTATTTAAGTGTTTATGGAAGTTGTTTTCAGTCCATGTTACTTTTTCATATACTATTCACTAACAGAGTCAGAGTGTACTTAAACTTATGAGATAGTTCTACATTTCATTCATAAATTTTAAGTAGTATGAATAAAAAAACATTCATGTAAGTTTTGTTTAGAAAGGATATTAGTATTTTCATTAATGTTTGGCTGGTTAGTATTTCTAATTAAAGGAAACATTTATCATCATCTTCCAATATTCCTGCTGGAAAAGTAAGATCAGTATTATTTGTGGGTGTGTGTGTATGTGTGTGTGTGTGTGTGTGTGTGTGTGTGTGTGTGTGTACATTTGTATACTAATAGCAGCTTAGAGCAACTAATTATTTTTAAAATAGCAGATTTTTCTTTAAAACAATTGCAGTATTAAAGAATTCTCTGGGAGCTGGAGAGATGGCTCATTGGTTAAGAGCATTGACTGTTCTTCCAGAGGTCCTGAGTTCAATTCCCAGCAACCACATGGTGGCTCACAACCGTCTGTAATGGGATGCCCTCTTCTGATGTGTCTGAAGACAATGATAGTGTAATGACACACATTAAATAATTAAATAAATAAATAAATAAATAAATTAGAAGAATTCTCGGGACTACAGAGATGGCTCAGTGGTTAGGAGCACTTACTGGTCTTCCAGAGGTCCTGAGTTCAATTTCCAGCAACCATATGGTGACTCACAATCATCTGTAATGGAATGCGATGCCCTCTTCTGGTATGTCTGAAGACAGTGACAATGTACTCACATACATTAAATAAATAAATCTTTTAAAAATTATCTATTACTTTGATATTCTTACATTAGAAAAACTGAAACTCAGTTGACTCCAGAGTGGAAGTCAACAATCTTAATTTTAAATTCAATGGTTTTTAGTTTATTTTTTTTTTCTTGCTTAGATGGAAACTTAAAAATTTAAGATAGAAACTTTCTATAAGAGTTTAAAAGTTTGCCAACATTGTAGTCATGGGGTTCACTTCAAAAATATCTCCAAAATACTTTTATTGAGTAAATAGATGTTTTAACATTTTTTATAACAAAGAAATTATGACGCTTTTGATTGTCTCCTCTATCTTTATGGCCACACCCATGCCTTGAAACCTCTGTTTCAGTACTTCCCAACTAAAGTCATATCTGTTACTCAAGCTTGCCCCTCGAATGCCAATAAATCACCTTTTAAAGCTTTACCAATGTAGCTAGAAGCGCTTGGGCTCAAGTAGCCTCATATTTGAAGGCTGCCCCTGGGGACATGAATGTGGAGCCAGATGTGGGAGCCATTGTTCAACATCTTCCTGAGTTAAGCTACAACACCCCAGTTTAGGGCCCAACACACATTTCAGATACTTTTGGGGTTTGGTTAAAGAAATATAATTACTTGTAAGCCTATATCCAACTTGGTGAAGCAATCCCTCAACTCACAACGAAAGCACATAGACACATTCTTACCATGTGTGCCATCACAGAGGAATGGCATTACTAAAGTATATACAGATGTCTTCTCAGCATATGTGTGATCACAGAGTTCATGATTTTTCCTTCCTTTTTAAATTTTCTTAGGAAATACAGGCAGAAAATAAAAAAAGTAGGCATGAATTTAGTTGGACAGAAATTTCAAAGATACCAATTCTTGTGAATTATATTTCAATGCAATGATTCATCCTATTGAATCTCAATGTTTACATGAGGTTAAACATCCAATCTATATAGATTGATCTTTGGATTATCAACACACATGGCAGGTAGTAATCTTTAATTAATTCTCTAAGGATTACATTTCAAGAATGTTTTCGACAACGGACTTTTAGGACCCCAGAACTCAGCCAGCTTCTCAGAGGACAATTGGGTATGAGCAGGAACATCTATTGGGGAAAGAACCCAGCCTCATAACCACTTGCTGCTTTTGAGGAGCTCTGCTTTCATCTACTGTCACTTAGTAACTTTTCATGTCGGACATCTGTAATGACAGGATTCTCTCCTAAAAGTAAAGAATGCTTAAGAGGGGTTGGTTCAATATAGCACAGCAGGCACTATCTACCTACATTTCTTTAATGAGCACATGACCCATTGCTGCCACACAGCTGACTTTCTCTCTTTACTTACTATAGTATTGATTTATGTGTTTTCCTCTACTTAAAAATTAACCCTTTACTCTGTTCAATCACCAGCAAGAGAAAAATTTCAATCAAAGGTGTTGAAAAGTTTGTGATGCACTGTATAACTGGATAAATAAGATTATAAATTATGAAAATGGCATTTCTCTATTTAATCCAAGAGTATCAAGCAGTGAAGTGTCTATGGGAGGATTCATTTTGTAGTGTGGGCAAAGTATAGCATCAGAAAGGTTTTTGGAGAAAACTATAGAACAAATTCAGTATAAGAAAGAAAGAATTATGGAGGAAGAAAGATCATGTGTGATGATCTCAAAGAATAAGTAACCTCTTCTTCATTTTAACTAAAAAATACCGAAATGGAACTAACAGTAGTCTGGAATTTCTATAGGTGCCAGGATCTTTAGTTATCCACTGTTCCCTGAAGATTATACAACTATCTATCTGTTTTTAACTTAAAACATGTAATCAAGTTATGATAAACTTCTTTCAGTGTCCATCCAATTTTCTGGAAATCATTAAGATTTATTATCACAGCGAAGAAGAGAAGTGCCCTGGCATATGTTCTGTAGGGGTCTCTTGTTGTTCTGGGCATACTTTTTATAGCCATAGTGGTTTAGCTGGTCCTCACTAATATACCCTCCTCCTTCTGTCTTTTCCCATTGTAAGCATGGCATTAAGAGACTATAGTTTCCTGGTTATGTTTATCCTTGAGTTCTTACTATCTCACCAAAAGTGCTTTTATTTGGGTCTGTGGATCATCAGAGTCTATTGAAATTCATTTCTGAATGCAATTCAAGATAGTCTGTGCAGAAAATGAGAATTTTGGGCAGAGTTGGGTAACAGCTATTCAATATGCCATATGAAAGGCCCGGTGATTGAAGTTCAATTGGTGTTTGTGGGTTACACAACTAGATTCCGCACAGCAGTGTACCCACAACTTTAAAGCACCCATAATCTAGCCATTTCTTCAAAAGCAACTTTTCAATAAAATTAATAAGAATGCATGAGGCTACTGGAAATGTTGTCTCTCCAGTCTAGCTTCCTTTCTGGAAGTATAAAATTAGGAACAATCTCTAGCAAACTTGCTACAAATGATGTTAGTTTATGAGTAGGAAACATTTCATAAGATTACAACATTCTTTTTAGCAAATCTGTCAAGCAAGAATCAATTTAATGGTTTTAGATGTTTTAAAATAGCACATGACACCAATATTTATATTAATTTCAAACTGATCACAGACATATTCTCTTGGAAAACTAGAAAGGATAATCCCTTAATTAAATTTCTTTTTGTAGCCAAGCTAAATGAAACTTCAATTATCTGAAACCATTTGAAACATCATTTAACGCAATTCCCTTAAGTGCTTGTAGGGCTTTGCTGTGTGCCAAACATGGTGGTCTAGAGGGAAAATAGAAGGTAAGACTTGGCTTGCTCTCTCAAGAGATAATAGTTATGACAACAAATGATGTCAGAGCATCATTTAGTAAATGGACTGTAATAGAGGTCATACTGATGCAGTGCATATCAAAAAAAAAAAAAGGATTCACTTTGGAAACAACTACATTACATTACTTAAAAAACGACTGAACTGAATACCCATATGAAAGCTGTACAAAAGTGGTAGGGGAGGCCCCACCCTAAGGCAAGATTCTTGCAAAGCATTGAGGGGGGGTTACAGCATTCTACTGAAATGATTTGATAAATTCAAAGAGGTACCAATTATAGGTGAATCCATTTTGAATCTTCAAATCCCAGAGTGTACATTACATAGGTAGGGAGGAACTCCTACAGTGTGTAAGAAACTCAAATTGTTATGTACATTCCAGTAGTGGTCAGATTCTCTGTACTACATATATAATCTATTTACTTGAATAAGTAAGTAAATAAATAAATAAAATACACTTGAAAAAAGGTTTTTTAATTAGTATTTTTAAAATATTCATTACAATTCCTGGCAAAAGAGATCTCTCACTAAGTAGATGTAAATTGGATAATATGTAATACTAACTATTCAGAAATTTCAAAAGAATGGGGCAAGAAGAAATTTAAGTGTAACTTGTATGGGCCCTTTAGGTGGAAGGGCTTTGTACATCATTAGAACAGTATAATACATACTTTGAGACTCATCTATAATGAGGTATGTATTTGTATTTCTAAGAGATTTCTTTAAAACATTCAGTTTATTTGATGAGAAACAAGCATTGTTCAAATATTAATAGCCAATTTTTAAAAGAATAAAAAGGTAATAGTTTCATCATTTTTATTTGATTAATTAAACAAATATAATTTGTAAATTTGCTGAGCATATGTACATTTGGTACATTACAATACATTGAGTGAGATGGAAGAGTTGGAGTGTTATCACTAAGCTGCCCGCTAACCCTCTAATTCTTGCCTTGGTATTTTTTAAATTAATTTTTCTTATGTGGAAGTGAAAGGGTGGTATAAAACCTATAAAACTTCACAGTACGCTCAAACAAATGCACTTAACAAATTTCTTTTTAAAAGCTCAACAGTGTAGCGTTTCATTAATACAACGTTTCAGCGTTTTCTTCTTGTGCTGTTAGTTGCAGCACATGTGGAGGCTGTGGAAATGGAAATTGGAAGTCAGAAAAATATTAAGCCTGGAGTGCCATTTTAGACCTCAATTGTAATAGCAGCCATATGTTTTAATTCCATTATTTTGATTAGAATTAAAAAAGAAACCCCTTTTAAGCATGTTACCTAGACTTGTATTCCTTAGTCACTGCCTTTACACTGCTCACCACAGTCATTAGGGCATTGTTCTCATAGGAGCAGCAAGATGAAAACACTTGAAAGTTTATTAACGGTTTAAAAGTTGAGAGTCTTTGTAGCAAACGACTCCCAGCACCACTTAATGTTCTTTTAAAATTTCTATTTTGGGGGCTGGAGATATATGGCTCAGTTGTCAAACCATTTACCTGGCATGCGCAAAGCCCTGTTTTTCATCTCTGCCACCACATAAAATCAGACACAATAGGGCAGATGTTGTAGAGAGAGGAAGACTCTACAATTCAAACTCAAATTATCAGCTACATAATAACGTGGAGACAAGCCTGGGCTACAAGAGATCCTTTCTCAAAAAAAAAAAGTATTATTCTTAATTTTAATAGAATTCCAACATGTTATTCTGTACCAAGACTTATGGTTATTAATTATTACTTTGTGTCTCCTTGTATTCAATTCATGCCATTCTATATGATCCAGAGAAGATGGAACCCAGACTATTTGGCTTAGTAAAATCATGTAAAATTAGGTAGAAACATTTCTGACTTAGAGTGTGGGATGTATGCCTCTATGAGACGCATCATGCGACTGAATAGATACACTCAATAGTTGTCTGTTGTTGTCTCTGCTTTGGTTTTTCTTATTGTTGCTTTTTGAGAGAGGATTTCTCTGTGTAACCCTGAGTGTCCTGGAACTCACTCTAGAGACCAGTCTGGCCTCCAACTCAAAGATCCCAAGTACTGGGATTAAAGGCATGAGCCACCACTGCCACTCATTGATTCTTAGATTCTACTCTTCCCTTCTTCTCAAGTGTGAGGTAGATTCCAGATAAGTCTAAATAGCAGTCCTGAAATATTCAAAAGAAGAGCTAAATATGTGCCACCATTAGCTTGATGTTTGTATGCACGTACATTTGCCGAATGTAATTCTAGGGATGTTTGAGTAGATGTAAGAGAAAAAGAAAACTGACATGCCAAGCATGGACTGCTAAGGAGGGAGAAACAGAAAGGGAATGGGAAGAAAAGCAAGAAAGTTATTGAGCACATAACCTAGACCTTATTCTGAACACCAGATCACCCTCCTCAGAGTATTCTTGCCCAGAGTCACAGTCCAGAGGCATTGGCATGGATACCTGTATGGATGAGATTCAGGTGACATGGCCACTAGTCCATGACAGGGGCTCCTTGCTCACTGACTGTGCATGCAACTAAGCAAGCACTGATGAGCAGGATCATGGAAGGAATTTAGATTGAATTCACTTTCAAATAAATCACCTTATTATAAACAGAAACCTATCTCTTTGATACAGCATTGGATGCTCGAAAAAACAAAACCAAAAAAAATAAAAAATAAAAAACCAAAACCAAGATTGTATTTACTCTACAGATTATTAGGATTAGTAATCTATTTTTATGAATAGCTTCATAAATACAGGAAAAGTACTAAAAGTAACACAGGAGTACACGTGCAGCACATGATATTATTGCTGATTTATCTCTTACCCTATTTCTCTTAAGCTTTTTTTAGTTTTACTTTTTATTTATTCTTTGAAAAGTTCATACACTTACCCTCCTAATTCCAACCCAGGACACTTAGTCAGGTCTTCTCAACATCAGGCCTTCCTTCTTATAATGATTTATATGTTCATTTTTGTAACACACTTATTTCAATTACTGCGACACATATAGGCATGAAGAATGATTCACCTACTAGAACATGGAGAATTTACCAGTGGCCAGATTTCGAAAGAAAAGTGGCTCTTGCTTCCCTCAATATCCTTCAATTGACAATAGCTCCTTAGCTATGGATTTGAGCTTGGGGGCCCCTCCCAAATCAACATTGTAATTTTCAGTTGGCTTGTTCTTGTTTATGTCACTCAGCTGCTATGAGTTCATGCATGCTACAACCATGCCATATCCAGAGAACAATATTTCACACACTGCTACCTTTTTGAAATAGATGTACTACCTACTAATGAGCATTCACAGTTTGCCTTTAGCACCTTGGACATTGATGCAGCTCTTCTTTATCCACTGGCAACTATAATAAGAAGCTTCTTTGACCAAGGACAGAGGGCACAGATATATGGTATAAAAATCAATAAATTTAGAAAAAAAAGCCGCAGAGAAATCACAACACAGGAATCATGAATGGCTGAGAAACATCTAAAGAAATGTTCAAAGAGCTTAGTGATCAGGGAGATTCAAATCAAAATGACCTTGAGATTGTACCTTACACCAATCAGAATGGCGGAGATCAACACCTCAGGTGATAGCACATGTTGGTGAGGATGTGGAGAAAGAGGAGCTCTCCTCAATTGCTGGTGGAATTGCAAACTGGTACAACCATTCTGGAAATCAATATGGAGGTTCTTCAGAAAATTTGGAAATAAATCTACCTGAAGATGCAGCTATACCACTCTTAGGCATATACCCAAAAGATTCCCAATCATGCCACAGAGGCACGTGTTCCACTATGTTCATAGCATCCTTATTTGTGATAGCCAGAAGTTGGAAATAAGCTAGATGGCCCACAACAGAAGAATGGATACAGGAAATGTGGTTCATTTACACAATGGAATACTACTCAGCTATTAAGAATGAGGACATCCTGAGTTTTACAGGCAAATGTATGGAACTAGAAAATATCATCCTGAGTGAGGTAACTCAGATCTAAAAAGACATGTGTAGGATATACCCATTAATAAGTAGATATTAGCCAAAAAAATAAATAAAGAATACCCAGGATACAATCTACAGAACTTAAGAAGGTTAACAAGCCAAAGGGGCCAAGTGAGGATGCCTCAATCCCAGCAGAAAGAATGGAAACAGGCAACCTCAAGAGGTGGTGGTGGGGAGAAGCTCTCTAGAATGTACCTAGGAGGAGAGAGACCCTCAGGACTCAAAGGGAGGGGTCTTAGATGAAGTACTTTACAGTGGGAAGAGGGAACTTATAGAGTCCACCTCCACTGGAGGGACAGGACATCAAGTGGAGGGATGAGGTTGTCATCCCACAGCCAAAAGCTCTACCCAGAAGTGTGCCTGTCTGAAGGAACTGCAAGGACAAAAACAGAGAAGAGACTGAGGGAAAGGAGGGTCAGTGCCTAGCCCAACTTGGGATCGATCTCAAGGGGAGGCTCCAAGCCCTGACACTATTATTAATGCTATGATGTGCTTACAGACAGGGGCCTAGCATGACTGTCCTCTGAGAGGCCCAACAAGCAGCTGACCTAGACAAATGCAGATAATTATACCCAACTAATGGACTGAAGTCAGGAACCTCTATGGTTGAACTAAGGGAATGATAGAAGAAGTGGAAGAAGAGGGCAACCCCATGGGAAGACCATCAGTCTCAACTAATCTGGATCCTAAGATCTCTCAGACACTGGACCACCAGCCATCAGCTGATATGAGGCCCCTAATATGTATACAGCAGAGGACTGCCTGGTCTGACCTCAGAGAGAGAAGATGTACCTAACCCTTAAAAGACTTGTGGCCCAGTGGGGAGGTCTGGTAAGGTGGGGATGGTGGGGTGTGGTCATCTTCTTGGAGAGGTAGGGGAGGAGGTATGGGTTGTGGAGCAGTTGGGGTAGACCAGGAGGGGGATGAAGACTTGACTGTAAAAAAGGATTAAAGAATAATTTTAAAAGACCTCTATATATTTCCTTACTGAAAATAAAAGAAAAAAAAAAGAAAAAACTCACATCAATACATATTCCCTTGAACCTAACTCTTCAAGTTATATGCTTTGACTGTATTTACACTACCAGGAATGAAATTAAATAAATGAAAGGCTACAGAAGCAATTGAATATATTTTTGGCTTCTTTTACAGACTCAAAGTGAGACAATAGGCTTGTTGAAGAGAAAAGCAATTTGAAAATTTAAAATTTAATTGTAAAAGTGATAGGTATGACTATAGATTTTTCATTTCAAACTCTGGGTTACAGAGTACAGAAGTAAAGGGAAGTATTACCAATTTAAACTGCTATAGATTTGGGGTTTCTATCACATAATAATGTCTAAATGTATTATTAGATAATTATTGTTTCAGTTTAAAGAATGGCAGAGTATTTGTTTTGGCCTATGCATTGTGGGCAATGAGTTTCTAAAGTCATGTTCAATTGATTTACATAGTTTTAATCATTGACAAAGGAGTGCCCAAACTAAGCAACCACTAGGAAAATAAAATGTTGAAACCTCCTAATTGCTGCTTCACACTTGGGAAACACAGAAGACCAGATGTAAATATTTTGGAAAAAAAAAAAGTTTGTCCACAGACAATTATTTTTTTCCAATATTGTATTTTTCTTGAAACATAAAATAGGATTGTCACCAGTTGATTTCCCAGAAGACAGACATGGAGATTGAGGTTTGTGTGCACGGAGGCCTTTACAAAGTAACATAGGAACATCTTTCTAAAGGAGCATCTTTCTAAAGAAGCAGGCATGGTGGAAAATGAAGATGAATTATAATTGAAACATATCAAATGCCTACCTAGTCATTCCACGAGGCTCTTGGGAGCAGGAATGAGGCTTCACAACTGTCCCCATTTGACAGAGAAGGTTAAAAAATGGTTGTTCCTGTAGAGGGGGATGATTGCCTTCAGTGATCAGTTGCTTGTATTCTAGGTTCAAGACAGGATCTTGAGTGAGCTCAGTGCAGATGACACTGCCAGCATCTAGAGAAATGAGATTCTCAATCCAAAAAAGAAAATCTTCATGATTCGTAGTAGCACTCAGCTCTGGAGCACAATGTATATACAAAGGCACAAATCCTCATTCAATTTTACCAGGGAATGGAATTTTGCTTCTTTGCAAATGTATGTTTAATGATTAACTGTAAATTATAAAGTTCTATGATTATTTTTTAAATTAATCCATTCATAATTTAAAATTTTTATTATTTTAGAAATTCATGCATATATATACTAATGTACTTTTTAATCAAATCCTCCCTTCATTCTCTCCCCACCAATTCCTTCCTTCCCTTTCCTTTTCACCACATATCCCTCCAAATTTCATATGCTCATTTTTATACCCTAAATCCACTTAATACCATTTGTATGTGCATGAATATACTTTGCACCATGCACAGACTATCTACCAAAGTGTGGGCATATTGGTAACTTCTGAAGGTCTACATCCCTAAAGTAAACACTGACTCTCTTTCTCCAAGGTGTTAGTAATTGTCAATTGCTCTTTAGTGAGGATTGGGAATTTGTAAACCCCCTACTTATCCATGCTGGGATTTTGAATTATTTGACTTGGTTTAGGACTTAAGCATGCAGTCAGAAATGCTGTATGTTCACCTGAACAAGAGCCTTGTCATGTCTAGCTGCAGACATCCTCTATTTTAGGCTGTTACAATATTTCAGTTCTCTTTTGCACAATGATCTCTGACTGATAAAAGTCAGAGAATTGAAGCATGGAGGGTATAGACCTCAGGTCTCAAGATAACAAAGGCAACATATAACAAGCCCAAAGCCAATATCATATTCAGGTAGGGACAATAGGTAAAGTTAAATAAAATCCCTGAAGGCTTAGCTAGAGCAAAACCAAACCAAACCAAATAAAAACAATCAAACAAACCAAAAACAAAAGAAGAAAATACAAAGAATACAAATAGGGAATCAAAATGTCAAAATATTCTTTAAAATTATATGATTCTGTACATAAAAGACCTAAAAGACACCACTAGAAAACAATAGAAAACTCCTACAATTAATAAGCATACTCAACAAAGTAGCAAATAACAAAATTGATAAACAAAATCAATAGCCCCCCTTTATAAATAAGGAACATACAGAGAAAGAAATCAGGAAATCAATGCCACTTACAGTAGCCAAAAAAAAAAATGGATTAAGCCTAGAAAAGGAAGTTATAGGCCACGAAGTGAAATTTTAAGTTGGTGAAAGAAGAAACTGAAGAGGATACTGCTCATGCAGCAGTAAGGTTAACACTGTGTCCATCCTATCAAGAACAATACAGAAATTCAATTCAATTCACATTAAAATTCCAGTGTAATTCTTCACAGAAATTGTATAGAAATAGAAGTGGAAACTAGTACATTCACTATTCAAATTTATGTGCATGTTCAGCAAAAGGCTAGAAAAATATCTACAATGTAATTCACCTATACTATTCCTTGGCATATTTCTAAAATCCTACTACAGAGAGACTTTCTCATCCATGTTCATTGCTACACTACACAAAGTAACCATGAAATGGAAACAGCCTAAATGTTTATCAACCAATGAATAGATAATGGAAGTGTGATATATTTACACAACAAAATATTATTTAGATGTTAAAAATAATTAAATCTTCAGGTATATGGGTAGAGTTGGAAATAATAATTTCTGAGAGTCAATCCAAAACCCCAAATGCAAACATTCGTCTTCATTCTAATATGTAGATGATAACTTTGAATCTTTAGATACCTAGATTTAAATCAGAGTATCTCAAAGAAGTCAGGCGACCAGGAAGGGTATGGTATGGGGGTGTATTTCAGTAGGATGGGAGACAGAATATAGGTGGCATAAAGTCAAAATTGGCAATAATGGATCAAGAAGGGTTAAGAGGGTTGAAGTATGGGAGACCATCATAGACGAGTGGGTACTAAGAGATAATTTACACTAAAGACCCATGAAAAAGCCATATGAAAACCTACTACTGTAGAAGTGTACTATAAAATGAGTGAAAACGGAATTATCCCATAACTAGGAAGCAATTTCTCACCGAGATAAGACATACTTTCAAATTAAAAGTCCACTGACAGATATGGTTCCTTCCTTTTGAATTATTGGTGAGTGGAGTTTTCTAGACTCCCCAAACATTAGAAGCTATTACTTAGGCTCTTGGTTACTCTTAGAACTTGATGATAAGATTCTATACCTAGTGAAGCCACATACCTGAGCCATAAGGTATGGAAAACCAAGCTGGTACCAACTTGAAGTATCATTCATACTGACTAGCTTTATGGTGGTAGAAGGGTCTATGCATGCTACTTGGGGAGAAAAGTAATCAGCAGAGTTACCTAACTCTGAACCCTGTAAGCTACAGCACCAATTGCCTATGATGTATCCAAAGTGTGAATTGATTTCAGTAACAAGAACTTGTTATCTAGTTTTAGTGGACAACCAAAAGCAATAGCGGTATCCTCTATTGTTTTGGGAGTCTCTGGAGACTTCACGGCCAACAAATTATAGAAATGTAGAATATGATTAGCTGGGACTTTGATTTGGTAACCACTTATTCCTTGAAACATCATCCCTTTTACTGGTTAAATTTTTTCTTGGGCAATTTTATACACAAATTGATTACATTCTGTTTACTCTCTTCTCACAAACTTCAATCTCCCTTCAATTCCTGTAGTCTGCTCCTCCTTCCCACAAGTCTTCTTGCACTCATGTTTTTTGTCTTGTTTTGTGACCTATTGGTTTTAATCAGAATCCTCTATGTTGTCTTAGCTTTTGTGCTATCAATCAGAACCTTTAGACTCACTATTTGGTATACAACTGAAGGCAATGACTACTCCTTCTTCAGACTCCACCAATTGCCAATAATTCAGCATGAAGTATAAGGCCTAATGAATTTCTCCATGATCCATAATGGGCAGTTGACTGTCCTAGTCTTGTGGAGGCCAGTGGAGGAAACCATAGATGTGAGATCGTTTTTTATAGTGGCTGTGCCATGCTCCCACAATAGCATTTTACAGCCCATCTTCTTTCCTTATATGGATCTTTAATTCTTTCTGCTTCCTTTTCCAGTGTTTCCTTAGCCTTACAGGGCTAATTATAAATATCTTTTTCAGGGTCAAATACTCAACTCTCAGTTACTCTAGGCACATGGAGCAACCATAAGCTTGCACTTATCACAGTTCACTGCAAAGGGAAGCTTTTTGATTTAGGATGAGAACAGCATTTATCAATAAACATTAATATTTAGACTGCAGTTTGACACCATGTTAATTCAGCTAAACAACAGTAATGGCTTCCCTATTAGGGCCTAGGACATCCCAAGCTACTGTTTAAATCATGCTTGTACTACAAGACATGTATAACCTTCTACAGAAAGGGCCTTAAATCTAATGAGTAAGATCACATGACAAATGACAATATGTCTTTGTTGGCGCTTTTGTTATTGTGATAGAACACACTGATCAAAAACAATTTGAGGAGGAAAAGTTCATTTTTTTTCAATAGGGTCTTTGGTATGCAAGGATGTGAAATTGTATTGATAGTAGACAAACTCTGGGCATAAATAAATATTTATAGGCAGGTGAGCATATGAACAATGACATCCAGTTTATGGAAACCTACTAAGCAACATAAAACAATGAATTATTGATACATGTAGTAACATGAGTGATTCTCAAATAATCAAAATGAAAGAAGAGATGGAAAGGCTACAACTTGTGCTTGTATTTACATAACATTCTAGAAAATTCGAGCTTGTCTGTAGTGATAGAACAAGAAAAAGGAAATGTTTGCGTGGACCTAAAAATGTGGAGGTGGTAGGAACCATTGCATTGATGCATGAGGAAGCTTTGGGACCTGAGAATGGTTTTATCCATTATCATACTTTTAGGTCACCTCAAGGGTTGATACACATGTCCAAACTTCACAAAGCTATTTTAAAGTAATCAAAAAATTTACATTCTACTCTTTGCTCGACTACCAAGAAGGTAAGAAAGAAGGAAGGAGCAAAATGAGTTGAAGCCCAGAGCACTCTACTACAGCTGACCATCTGTTTTCTCTCTTTCTCATTCATAGGTAAAATATTACCATTATAAACAGAGAACATTCTTTTTTATGGTTTTTCAAATCAAGATTTCTCTGTACTGCCCAGTTGCCCTGGAATTCACTCTTCAGACCACCCTGGCCTCAAAATCAGAGATTCATCTGCCTCTTCCTCCCATGTGCTGGTATAAAAGTCAAGTACCACCACACCTGGACTTTGGGCAGCATACATTCTTACTTCTCTCTTTTAAACTTCCGTATAAAAAGAGTTCCTTTAAGTTTCAATTTGGACTATAATGTATCATAAAATTCTCAATTTTCATACCAACTATGAGAAGAACATTATGAAATGTTAGTTTTCATAGAAAACATAATAAATTTCATTGCTGGCAGAGTACATAATTAAAAGCTTAAAATAATATCACGACCAATCATTAATTTCATATGTCAAGTCATGCAGTGGGAAATAATTAATTTGTTTTTTCAGTTGGGTGATTAAAAGGGCAGGATATTAAAGAACAGCACAGGGTGAAATAGGTCCACAGAAGTATTATGGGAAGGTTATAAATTATACAAATGCTATTTCTAGTTTTCCTCTGTTATAGCCTGTGAAATATACAGCACAGTTCTTAATATTGAAGCAAAGGTAATGGAGATACCATTTAAAGTAATCAAAAAATTTACATTCTACTCTTTGCTCAACTACCAAGAAGGTAAGAAAGAAGGAAGGAGCAAAATGAGTTGGAGGAGGTGGGGGGCAATGGTAATGGGTGCTGGTAATGGATGGGGAGAAGTTCAGAGCTTACCACACATAGTGAGCCAGGTATCTCCTCTACCACTCACATCATTGTCCTTATAGAGGCCTCAGAGAAAGCAGAGGAGGGTTTGTTACTTCTTATTCTCATTTATTACTTCCCAGTAGAGAAAGGATCATGCTTGTGGTTTACCTGAGTTCTCTCAAATGTACTATTAAATGAATAAACATTTTCACACTCTAGTAGAGTATAACCTAAATTGACATTTCCTACTTTCTTTTGTACTATATACTAGCATTCTTTCACTGCTTAAGCTATATTTGGGGTATTTGAAATGTCAAAATTGTTACTATAGATGACAGAGCAAAAGAATTTGCACAGGGGCCCGTCTCTTGCATCCATCCCTAATTTGCTAACCTTATTTTCCTCTTGCTGTAGTTACTGCCTCTCACACTTCTTGTGCTTCTAATGTAAGTTTACCTCTATGTATTTAATTTATTTATCTATTTACCTCTATTATTTATTTTAATTAAATACTCATATATATTAGTTATGAACTCATAAACTTATTTTGCATTGTGGAAATATAAACTATATTTGATTGCCCAAATCATTCCATATTGTCTATTGTGAGCTCTTCAGTTGGATGCTGTATCATTTTGTGTTTGAGAAATTTCTTACTCTGTGGGAAAGAATATTCTAATCTCATTGTGGGTTTTTCCCATCTCCATCCTAGGATCACTATTTTTAGGACCTGATTCCTTTTGTTGGAGAAGAAATACATGGATATATGCTAGCCTGTGTACATACACGTATCTGAAATTATTCTTATGCTGGTATTTATGAGCCTTTTCATAAATATGTCTTTAAATAAAAGTGATCTAACATAGATGCAGACTCTAAGTATCACGCACTTCATTTAATCCACCCCAAACTGCCTATTTGTAACATTTCCTCTTTATTAAAGAGGAGCCCAGCATCCATTTGCTTACTTATTCAATCATATATACACATAGAACAGCTTTAGACATCTCTCCATGACAAATACCTATGAAAGTCTAAGTATACTGTTGATGCAGCCCTCTTTAGCTTTAGTTTTACATCACAGTTGTCTCTGAAGTTGCTGTGTTTTCATGCTTTCAATGGGATTTTCTTTTTGTGTCACATTTTTGTAAGCCATTCATCTGCTATACTTTGACTCAACTTGGGATAGTCGGGATAGTTAATTTTCAAACTGATAATCTAATTTGTGTGTATTATCATTTATTTTTGTGCACATATGTGTTAAAGTGGATATATATATATATATATATATATATATATATATATATATATTCCCAGCATCCAGGAGACAGAGCCATGTAGATCTCTGAGTTTAAGGTCGGTCTACAGAGCAAATTCCAGGACAGCTAAGCTTTGGTATTGAAAGACTTGGAAAACAAAAAGCTGGTGATGATGTAATAGAACAATGGGACCATGTAGCAGCTCTAACAATCAGCAGAACTGGGGCAGCTTTGGCCATGTGGCTCTGTCTTTATAGTCAAGGGGCTAAGATCTTAAAATGCTGATTCCTGGGATAATCAAAAGAGGACCTTGAGTAAATGAGTGAATTGATATGCGCTTCCTAAGGAAGTAGTTTATTCAAAATAAAAGACTGGGCTTTGATCTACAAGAAAGAGCTGTCTCCAGAGCTGCCAGCTTGCATCCATCACTGACTCTGAGTAGTTCTTCCTCTGCTCCCATTCACTCCTTCCTCAGGACCCATGATAGAGATGAGACTGGACCTTAGCAGTATATGTATATGCATATGTGTATGTATATATGTGATGTATGTACACATGTGTGACAGTGTGCATACCTGCCCTAAGAAGAATGTAAGGGGTCCTCTATCCCTCCTCACATTCTGCTCTTGAAATAAGCTTTCTCCTTGAACTGGCATCTAGACAGCAGCCATAAAGTCCCAGACATCCTCTTGTATCTGTCTTTTGCAAGGCTAGTGCTACGGATGTGTATTGAGTCACCACTGCTTCTCATGGCACTTTAACTGAAAGCAGCTAATAATCAACCACATGAAGCTCAAGAAGAAAAAGTATGGATGCTTCAATCCTTCTTAAAAGGGGGAACAAAATACTCATGGGAGCAAATATGGAGACAAAGTGTGGAGCAGAGACTGAAATAAAGGCCATCCAAAGACTGCCCCACCTGGGGATCTACCCCACATACAGCCACCAAACCCAGACATGATTGTGGATGCCAAGAAGTGCTTGCTGACAGGAGCCTGATAGAGCTTTCTCCTGAGAGGCTATGCCAGAGCCTGACAAATACAGAGGCAGATGCTCACAGCCAACCACTGGACTAAGCATGGGGTCCCCAATGGAGGAATTAGAGGAAGGACTGAAGGAGCTGAAGGGCTTTGCAATCCCATAGGAAGAACAACAATATCAATCAACCAGACCCCCCAGAGCTCCCAGGGACTAAACCACCAACCAAGGAGTACACATGGAGGGACCCATGGCTTCACTGCATATGTAGCAGAGTATATTATTGTCGGGCATCAATGGGAGTAGAAGACCTTTGTCCTGTGAAGGTTGGATGCTCCAGTATAGCGGAATGCCAGGCCAGGGAGGCAGGAGTGGGTGGTGGGGTAGGGGAACATCTTCCTAGAAGCCGGGGAATGGAGGATAGGATAGGAGGTTTCCTGGGGGGAGGGGAAACCAGGAAAGGAGATAATACTTGTAAAGAAAATATCCAATAAAAAAGTTTTCAAATCATATAAGGGAAATGTTGAAGTGTGTTATTTGAGTCATATATGAAGCCCATTCCACGTTTGAGCTTACAGTAAAGGTGACTTTAGCATTTCGTATTCCCACTAGTAGCGAGAATCCCTGCTGCTGTTGATCCTTAGAAGCATTTGGCACTGCCCTCTTTCACCTGAGACATGCTACCTGGATGTGGAGCAACTTTCATCTGTGTTTCACAGTGGCACCTGATGTCAGCAGCTATCACATGTGCATGTTCCGTCTACCTGTCTCTTTTGATGAGGCATCTGTTTGTATTTTTGTCTTTCTTTAAGTTGGGTTCCTATCTTATTTTTGACTTTGAAAGATGTTTATGAAGTCCTTCATCTGATATGTGATTTGTCAACTTGCTTTCTCATACTGAGGCTTATTTGCTTTTCTTAACAGAGAACAAAACATAAAATGTTTTTAATTGTGATGACATCTATTTTTTTATTCACTTTACATCCTGATCACTGTCCTCCTTCCTAGTCTCTCCTTTCCACAGTCCCTCCCCCACATCTCCCCTCCTATTCTCCTCTGAGAGAGTGGAACCCCCACCCCAGCTATACCCCCTGCCTGAAACATCAAGTATCTGTACGGCTAGGTGCTCCTCCTGAGGGCAGACAAGACAGACAACAGCTTTAGGGATAGCTGCTGCTCCAGTTGTCTGGGACCCACAGGAAGACTGAGATGTACATCTACTACATATGTGTGTGTGAGGTGGAGTATGTCTAGCCTGAGTATGCCCTTTATTTGGTGGTTCAGTCTCTGAGAGCCTCCAAGGGTCCAGGTTAGTTAACTCTGTCTTCCTGTGGATTCCTCTTCATGTCTCTCAAGCCTTCTCCCCACTCTCTATAAAACTCCCCAAGCTCCATCTAATTTTTTACTCTGGGTCTTTGCATTTGTCTCAGTCAGTTGTTGGATAGAATTTCTCAGAGAACAGCCATACTAGGTTCCTGTCTGGAAGCATAACTATCATTAACAGTGTAAGGGGTTGGTGCTTGCTCATGGCTTAGGTCTCTAGTTGGGGGTCATTATGACTTGGCCATTCCCTCAATTTCTGCTCAACCCCCCATTCCTGTCACTGTATTTCTTGTAGGCAGGATAAATTTTGGATTGAAAGTTTTGTGACTAGATTCCTGTCACTACACTGGGATTCCTGCCTGGCTACGGGAGGAGGCCTCTTCAGGTTCCATATCCCCGCTGCTGTGAGTCTCAGCTAAGGTAACTCTCATTGATTCTTGGGAGCTGCCTTATCCCAGGTCTCTAGCATGTCCTTGAGATGTCCTCAAACAGCAGCTACAAATAGCAACTTATTGTTACAGTCATCTGGCAATCTCACTTGCCTCACCCCACATCTGATCATGAAAACATCCCATTCCCCTGCCCATCCACTTTCTCACCCAGTTTTCTCACACCTGTCTCTTAGAACTATTTTATTTCCCCTTCTAAGAGAGATTCAAGCATATTTTCTTGGGCCTTCCTTCTGGTTTAGCTTTTTTGGGTCTGCAGAGTGTAGCATGTGTATCCTATACTTTATGGTTAATATCCACTTATCAGTGAGTATAAAGGATTCATGTCTTTTTGGATCCATGTTACCTCACTCAGGAGGATATTCTCAAGTTCCATCCATTTGCCTGCACAATTCGTGATGTCTCTATTCTACTGTGTAGATTTACCTCGCTTTTTTTTTTATCCATTCTTGAGTTGAGGGACATCTTGGTTGTTTCCAGGTTCTAAGAAATATATATATTATTTACATTTCAGATGTAATCCCTTTTCCCTATTTCTACCCCCCTCAGGAACCCCCTATCCCATCCCCCTTCCTCCTGCTTCTATGAGGATGTGCCCCACTCACCCACCCACTCCCACCTCCCCACCCATGATTTCCTCCACACTGGGGAATCCAGCCTTCACTAGACCAAGGACTTCCTCACCCAACTATGCCTAACACTGTCAT
Organism: Grammomys surdaster; assembly: GCF_004785775.1. NCBI lineage: Eukaryota > Metazoa > Chordata > Mammalia > Rodentia > Muridae > Grammomys > Grammomys surdaster. Next base: position 246,989 of record NW_021620336.1, read on the forward strand.
CCTCCCCTACATATAGAGCTGGAGCCATGGGTCCCTCCCTATGTGCTCCCAGGCTGGTGGTTTAGTCCCTGGGAGCTCTGGTTGGTTGGTATTGTTGCTATCCTCATAAGGCCACAAACCCTTTCAGCTCCTTCAGTCTTCTCTCTCATTCCTTGATTGGGAACCCATGATCAGTTCAATGGTTAGCTGTGAGCATCCACCTCTGTATATTTCAGGCTCTGCAGACCTCTAAGGAGACAGCTATATCAGGCTCCTGTCAGCCTGCACTTCCTGACATCCACATCAGCGTCTACCTTTGGTGACTGCACAAGGGATGGATACCCAGGTGGAGCAGTCTCCAGACAGCCCCTCCTTCAGTTTCTATCCCATGGTTTGTCTTCATATTTGCTCCCAGGAGTATTTTGTTACTCTTTCTAAGAAGGGCCAAAACACCCACACTTGGTCTTCCTTCTTCATGAACTTCATGTGGTCTGTGAGTTGTATCTTGGATATTGAAAGCTTTTGGGCTAATACTCAATTATCAGTGAGTGTATATCATATGTGCATGTGTGTTCTTTTGTGATTGGGTTACCTCACTCAGAATGATATTTTCTAGTTCCATCCATTTGCCTAAAAATTTCTCGAATTAATTAGTTTTAATAGCTGAGTAATACTCCATTGTGTAAATGTACTACATTTTCTGTATCCATTTCTCTGTTGAAGGACATTTGGGTTCTTTCTGCTTCTGGCTATTATAAATAAGGCTGCTATGAACATAGTGGAGCACATGTCCTTGTTATATGTTGGAGCATCTTCTGGGTATATGCCCAGGAGTGGTATAGCTGGGTCCTCAGGTAATGCTATGTCCAATTTTCTGAGGAATTGCCAGACTGATTTCCAGAGTAGTTGAACCAGCTTGCAATCCCACCAACAGTGGAGGAGTGTTCCTCTTTCTCCACATCCTCGCCAACATCTGCTATCACCTGTGTTTTTGATCTTAGCCATTCTGACTGGCGTGAGGTGGAATCTCAGGGTTGTTTTGATTTGCATTTCCCTGATGACTAAGGATACTGAACATTTCTTTAGGTTCTTCTCAACCATTCGAGTTTCCTCAGTTGATTATTTAGCTCTAGACCCCATTTTTTAATAGGATTATTTAGTTGTCTGGACTCTAATTTCTTGAGTTCTTTGTGTATATTGGATATTAGGCCTCTATCGGATATAGGATTGGTAAAGATCTTTTCCCAATATGTTGGTTTCCATTTTGTCCTATTGACAGTGTCCTTAGTCTTATAGAAGCTTTGCAATTTTATGAGGTCCCAATTGTCAATTGTTGACCTTAGAGCATAAGCCATTGGTGTTCTTTTCAGGAACTTTTCCACTGTGCCTAGATATTCAAGAGTCTTCCACATCTTCTCTTCTATTAGTTTCTGTGTATCTGATTTTATGTGAAGGTCTTTTATCCACTTGGATTTGAGCTTTGTACAAAGTAATAAGAATGGATCTATTTGCATTCTTCTACATGCTGATATCCAGTTGAACCACCATTAGTTGAAAATGCTGCCCTTTTTCCACTGGACAGTTTTAGCTCCTTTGTCAAAGATCAGGTGACCATAGGTGTGTGAGTCTGGATTTTCAATTCTATTCCATTGATTTTCCTGCCTGTCTCTGTACCAATATCATGCAGATTTTATCACTATGGCTCTGACTTTCTCTTCTATTAAACTTAGTGTATGTGATTTTACAGTTTGACTTTTTATCCACTTGGATCTGAGTTTTGTACAGGATGATAGATAGATATGAATCTATTTTCTATTCTTTTACATGCAGACATCTAGTTACACCTGCACCATTTTTTGAAGATGCTTTCTCTTTTTCTATTATATGGTTTTGGTTTATTTGTCAAAAATCAAGTGTGCATAAGCGTATGGGTTTCTTTCTGGGTCATCGATTCAATTCCATTGATCTCTGTTCCTACATCAATACTATGCAGCTTTTTAAAAAGTACTATTGCTCTGTAGTATAGCTTGAATTCAGGGATGGTGATAACTCTCGAAGTTCTTTTATTGTTTTGGATTGTTTTAACTATTCTGTTGGATTTCTGTTGTTGTTGTTGTGATTTTGTTTTGTTTATATTTTGGGTTTTGTTTTTGTCTTTTGTTTTGTTTTTCAATATGAATTTGATAATTGCTCTGTCAAAATCTATAAGAAATTGTGCTGGAATTTTCATGGAAACTGCATTGAATATGTAAATGGATTTTGGTATGATAGCCATTTTCACTATGTTAATCCTATCTATTCATAAGCATGAGAAATCTTTCCATCTTCTATCTTTTACAATTTCTTTTTTAACAACTTGAAGTTCTTGTTATATAGGCCTTTTATGTGTTTGGTTAGAGTTTCACCAAGATATTTTATATTACTCATGGAAACTGTTTATCACTTGTATAAAGGAGGACTACTGTTTTTTTTGAGTCAATTTTGTATCTAGTCACTTTGCTGACGATGTTTCAATGACATTTATCATATTTATCACAAAATTTTCCTTCATAGTTACACTCCTGCTGTTGTTCCTACTTAAAAGAAAAAATCACTTAACAATCTCATGACCAGGCAGATGTTTAAAAATGTTTTTCTCTAGAAATTGTGTAGGTTCATGTCTTATTTTCAAATCAGATCTGAGATGATACATTCTGAGCTTGTGTGTGTGTGTTAGATGGGATGTTTATGTCAAGATACACTCAAAAAATACAGCAATGTTCAAGAAAGAATTTATTCTTCCTTCATGGAATTTTCTGTTTCTTTTGTCAGAAGTCTATTCATTACCACAGTTAGCACTCACATTATACATGGGCTTCTTTTCCAAGCTCATATTTTAAAGCCTGTAATAATAATTCTTTTATGATTCCATTGTAAATCCAAATAGCCATTCTCTGGCTTTAAATTATACCCTTATCCTAAGCTCCTCTTTCAGTCCTTAGCCCTGAAATGTTCAGGTGTATTTCTACTATAGTGACCATTGAAAGTGACAGGAGGCTGTAGGGTATGACAGGGAAAAGGTGACACCAAAACTATGCAAATGATTCAAATCCTTTATTAAAGTTTTCATCTCAATACCTATGTGCAACTGATGTAGGTACTGGCAGTCAAACTTGGGTCCTCTTCAAGAGCAGATCATGCTCTTAACTGCTGAGCTATCTGTCTAGTTCAATTCCCAGTGGAAAATGAGTATTAGTGTTAAGTTGATAAAGCTATTTTAACCGTCATCTTACAAAAAAGCATCACAATCTCACTTTTAACTTCCCCTATGACTTCACCAGAAGTGAATGTTGTGCATGGAGTTTGTCATTAGTCATCATTCAGGTGCACCTTCATGAACTACACTTAGCATCTTTTAAAATAAAATCATGTCATGGTACTGTGTGTGTGCATTTCTGACTCAGTTAACATGCTTAGATGTATTTTAAAGATTATCCATTCAACATAGTATTTTATCTTAGAAATGTTCATTTCATTAATTCTTAGAAGAAAATTCTGATTTCTTCTAAAATTTTCTTGCTACTACAGACAATAGTGCTCTTCACTTTTTAAACATGACTTGTACAGACTTTTCAGGTTAAAAACATAAGGGGAACAACAAGATTTTCATACCTTGACTTTGTGGTATACAGCCAAATTAATACTCAAAAATTTGGCTTAATTTCAAGCATAAGGAAATTTCTCTTCCTCATATTTGAACCAGAATTTAATGTCATAAAATTCTTTGGATTTCATGTATACTATGTTTTTAGAGATTTAAAAATGCTAGCTTACTTAGCTTCTTTTTTGTTTTATATTTACTTATTTATATAGCTACTAGTGATCTACATACTTTAAGTTTATTGATCTAATTGTCTTGACTTTATAAATGTTATCTTTAATACTGCAATTTAGGGCAAAACTATTTGAACTTTTCTTCATGGTTCATGCTGTGTGTGTGCATGTGTGTCAGTGAGCTCTCATGTGGGGTGTGTGTGTGTGTGTGTGTGTGTGCATGTACGTGCATACACACATGTACTCATGTGTGGTTTTGGCAATTCCTCTCTGTTCCCAAATCATAAAGCTATCTTCCAACTTGAAAAATGCTTTGTAGTTTTAATTTCTTTATTTCTAGCACAATAAACCTAAGATTATTTGTGAATTCCATGGCATAAGTTTCTAACTTTATTCTGTTTTATGCAGAAGTAAATTCCACCATGAAGTATGCATAGTTTTTTGTATTTGACTTACCAACTTATAAAAACACATCTGTCTTAAATCAAGATTCTATACACATAATTTTTCTGTGCTTTCTGTTCAGATCTGTATCTTTATTTGGTATACTTTAAACATTTTATTTATCAAAACATCACATTTTGCTAATTTGCATTTAACAATGTAGTACATGGTATTATTATCATTTGAATATAGGTATCCTAGAATACCCATACCTCTTATTCAAGTATATGTCACTATAAATCCTTTAAAATAGTGATACACATAACAGAAGAAAAGCATTTTCCAATTTAAAGAGCAGATATAAGTGGTTAGAGTATGTGGTCAGAATTTCAGTCTTTGACCGCTTACTTTCCTGACTTGCATGTCGATGGTCACAAACCTTTATTTCCCCATTACCAGACATTTAATTCTACCCATCTTGCTATAGTTAACATGATGCTGAAAGCTCAGCAAAGTTCAGATGCCTTCTCTTCTCTTCTCTTGTAAAGAAATCTACCTCAAAGTCTCTTTAATGGGCAGTTTATTCAGTTATCCACCAAAGTCATGCAACAGTGGAATCCTGCAATCAACAGCTTCAAAGTGAATCAATAGATGGTCCAAAGACAACATATTAAATAAAATCACCAAAAAAACAGATATATGGTCTTAAAGAAATCTTTTTATAGAGGAAGTAATTATAATGGAACTAATTAAGGAAAGAAAGGTCATTTTTTTCATTTATTCTAGAGTTGCATTTCATTTTTAAATGTTAAAATTTATGATAAATTTGACTATCCTATATGAGTTAATTAAAAAAGGATGGGATACAAGATAAAAATGTAGCTTCGTATCAAAATTATAGCCATCCAAAGCATATCCACTAATATATCTGGAATGAGATAAAAGTTAAAAATTCAACTATACTCAACAAGCAAATAGTTGCTTCAATGTTATCTTATTGAGAAATGTTAACATACAAGTGAAGGTTAAGAAAAAACCCTGCTACAGGAGCTATTTTGTGAAGAATCAGAAAATTGTATTATGTAATAATGAAGATGTTACTCTTTCATATGATTATTGTCTTTAACCCACTATATAACTGAGGGTGGTTTTTGTTGTTGTTGTTTTTACATACTAATGAAATGAAAGAGCTTCCACTTGTGATTTCCAGTGAGGGAACAGCAACTAGGCTTTTTCACTTGCATAACCAACTAGAAAATCAGATTCCCACCCAACACCCTCCACTCACAAATATTTACCATCTTCAAGCATATGATACAAACTGCAAGAACATGAATTACTGGAAGGGAAAAATAAGAAAGTAAATTCTTTAGTTGCCTCAGTTTATTGAATGTAGGTCCCTCATAAGTGGCAGAGAGCTAGGAAAAAATGTAAACAGGACCAGCATGTTGGAGGTCTGAGGAGCCAAACCAGCTATACCCTGTGAAATAAAGAGGTGGAAACAATATATGATAACGATTTCAGAGATGTGTGTGAAGAGTTTGGGGTTGGGTGGGGGATCTGAGTCATTGGTGAGTATTTACCTTTAACGTATGCAACAGAAAGTTATTGAATTCTAGAGGGAGGAAAACAAACAACAGACAAAAATGTTGTCCAGGAGGAATCAAAATAGATTTGGGAGTAATGTCCATTTCCACAAGAGAGGACAGAATAAAAGTTATCATTCTCAGAATTTGAATTGAACCCTTACAAGGCTATTCACTTGAAATGATTTATGTTGGCCTTGATCTGAAGATAAATATGTGTCCACTTTAGCAAAGTAGTAGAAAGTCAGGAAAATGTCAAACTCTGATACTCATTAAAGGAATACAATAAAATATCTAATGATGCAGTAAGTGAAAATAATATAATTTGCATTGTGCATTGCTCAATTATTATCTATGATATTCATTGTTTAGCTGCTCTTCCTGCTTATTTTAGTGCAAGAAAAAATAAAGAATGTAAGAATTTAAATATTCAGAAAAATATGATCCATATTTTGATTAAAATCAACCTATAGATACACATAATTTACAATTTTCTTTTAAATTTTTCTTTTATTTATTTATGCATGCCTTTAAGTGTATACTGTTGAGTCCATTTCTGTGCACGTAACTCTGTGTATACATCTGTGCTTCTATGTTTCTATGAATATGCCTGTGTGTGTCTGAGTCTGTGTGTATACATGTGTTTGTGTGTGTTTGCTGCTCACATGCATGTGGCATCTAGTAGACCCCTTTGAACTGGAATTACAAGTGGCTGTAAGCCACAGTGTGGGTGCTGGGAACCAAAAACCGGTCCTCTGCAAGAGCAGCAACTACTCTTATCTGTGAAGCCATCTCTCCAACCTCATAAATATCAACCTACAAAAATTAATGTACTATTTTTCCTCATTGGACACGATATTAGTTTGGGTTTTCATTAGTGTGAAGAGACAGCCTGACCAAGGCAACTCTCATAAAGGCAAACATTTAATTGGAGGTGGCTTACAATTTCAGAGGTTCAGCCCATTAGCATCATGGTGGGGAGCATAGCAGCGTCCAGGCACACATAGTGCTAGAAGAGCCAAGAGATCTACATCTTTATCTAAAGCCAGTCAAGAGGATGAGACTGTCTTCTGTAAGCGGTCAGAAATAGGCTCTCTTCAGCATTGGGCAGAACCTTAGGATAGAAAACCTCAAAGCAGTGATACGCTTCTGCTAACAAGGCCCCACATCTTAACAGTGCCATTCCCTATGAGCCAAACATGTGGGGACCAAACCTATTGAAATCACCAAAGATAGTAAACAATGTTTTGGGGATTTTTTTTGTTGTTTGTTTGGTTTTTTTTTTTTAAATGTGATATCTTTCTCTCCTTTTTAGTGGAATTCTTATACATTTCTGGTAGGGAGGAGAAATGCCACCATTACTTAGAAAATATGCACATCATAAAACTCAGCAATATCTCTCTACCCAATTCCCTTTTTTAAAAAGTTGAAACTAGTGCCTTAGACCTAGTAGGCAAGGTTACTACTAGTAAGTTATTGAACCCCTACGCCCAAAAAAAAAAAAGAATCTCACTTTTAAGTATTCTCTTAGAATACTTAAAAAACACAAATATACTTTATGTGATTATTCAGAGAAGACATAGCAACCAAATATAAACTGACTGTGAAGTGTATCCATAAGAATTGCATTCTAATTTTACTAAAATAGAACCAAAATACATGTATAACATCTGTAAATGAATCTAAATTTATTACAGTAATCAAAAAAATTCCATAAAGAAAGCATTAGAAGACATTACTAGAAAGAGTAAATCTTCTGTGGCTGAAAGAAAATTAGGTCTGTCGCAGACTGAGATGATGTTGCAGGGTAGCAAGGGAGGACAGGGCCTACATGTGGTACAGGAAAATACCTAACTATGAACGTATACAGTTTTCAAAACTCACTGAGTTTCAAACCTAAAACTGGTAACCTTAACTACATGTTAAGTTTATTTCAGTATAGCAAGAAAAAAAACTAAGTTGAGTGGATTTTGATACAGTTCAACCACATTTTAAGTTCACTAGTCTTAAAGAAGAAACAATATGGTACTGAATTCAGTAACAAATAACTACTTGTAAATAAAGCTTCTTGAACTAATGTCAAAGAAGGAAATGTCTGCTCACCATCACAAGGAGCCTTGGAATCCTGCCAAGGAAACTTAGCATGCACTAAAATTGGCACAAAGAAATAAACACCCCATCTTTGTGTTAAGAAAGCTAAGGGTTGTATTTTTTTTCTTTTTCAGGATTAAAAGTAGGTTTAATAATTGAATATATGGTTGTAATGCACACCTGGAATCATTTAAGTTTTACCCTCCACTGACTTCTATAGTCTCAGACACTTGTCATGCAAATACAATTTCAAGAACCAGAATAACAGAATCAACGCAGAAGTCACAGGCCTTTGCAGAATTGGCTCACTCTTGGTGGAAAAAGACAGTCACCACTCTCCCCTAAAACTCTGCTGGGCAGCTCCTCCTCATTCTTGGACAACCAAAGTATTTTCTTTCTCTGGATTTTTCTTGAGAATTGTTTATTGCTTTTACATGCAACTGATGCAGTTAGGAAAGTATGTTACTTTCAACAGCATCATTCCTTACGCTCATTTTGTCCTTGGTAATATGAAAAACTTGTATCACTGATTTCACCCACAGTCAAGATCTGCTCCAGTACTTGAGTATATTACTCATCTGCTTTTCATTTAATTGACTTGCTCAAAAATCTACTGAGCATCTTTTTGTACCTGATGTGCTAGGGACACAACTGTGATTACAATAGACAGTGATCTTGAACTCAATGTATTCAGTCTAGCAGAAGAGGAAAAGAAGCTAGCAATGAAAAGACCAAATTTTAAAAAAATGATGACTTTGTGTGTGTGAGTGTGTGTGTGTGTGTGTGTGTGTGTGAGTGTGTGTGTGTGTTTGTGTTATACAATGAAAAGATGTATGGGGTTCAGATAGAGTACGTAACAAAGAAACAAAAATAAAACTCAGGAAAATGGCAAAAATGAGTGAATGGGAGATGCCCCACAAAGTTGAAAACAAGTGACAGAAACATGAGAACAAAATTTTAGAAAGGAAAGTGAAGGAAAGAGGTTCTACATGTAGGTATGTTATACACAAATAAAAAGTTAAACATGGAGATGAACACAGACAACTGCAATGGGTGTCAAAGCAACATACATGTATTATTTGCGAGGGCTAATTTAAAGACATTATTTGTTGGCCAGAATGGTACATGCTTTTAATTCTTGCAACTGGGATCCAGTGCCAGGTGAGACTCTGTGAGTTCAGATTCAGCCTGGTCCACATAGTGAGCTCCAGTCAGACAAGGATGTATAGTCAGACCCTGTCTTAAAAGCAAACAAATAGAATAAGGTAATAACATCAAAAACAAAACATCTGCTTTATTGCTCCTCCACCAGCAAATATTTTCTTTCTCTTATAATGAGTGCATCTGTCATTTATCTCTTCAGTTCACAGCTATAGGAAACCTACATAAATACTGCTTTTCTGTTACATCCTGCTCATGGCAGAATGGATGGTAAGAAGAAAACTGTCCTTCTTATTGTGTTCATACAAGATTGTTTTCCTTCATAGGATACTCTGTGTAAACCATTGTATTGATAAGATTGTTCTTCCTAGATGGAAGGAGATTGCCTTATTGAAGGAGTGCAAATGTTTAAGTATGCTAAGTATGAGTATAAGTACAAGTATAAATATAAAAGTTAAGATAGACTGAAAAATCCAGTTCATCAAGTTTGCCAAATAAAATGCTTCTCCCCATTCTCCCAACTGTTCACTTTTCTCTTCTTCAGCTCTAAAACTTTTCTGGAATGTTCAATTCACTCTGTACAGTACTCAGGTGCCTCATGTCTACAGAACAAGCTGAATTCCACACCCCATGGAGCTCCACCAAAGTCATGGCTCATGAACTCAGTGTAGTTTGCTTAGAATACCACAGTCTAGATTATGTTCGTCACATTCTTCTTCTTGGTATCTCTAATTGTTCACAGTTTGAGACTTCCATTTTGTGAGTCTCAGGCCATTAACCATCTAGTTACTTCTCCTCTACATTTTCCATCTCAGAAACAGCTCAAACAGTCAGTACCGTCCTTAATGTATTTCTATAACTTTCTTGAAAGTGCTTTGGATGTCAATTCAAGGCATCTAAGAAGCATCCTCTCAATCTTGAACAAAACTGTCTTGAAGGTAAAACGGGATTCCACAGTAGCTAAAACAGATTCTGCTTCAAGGGAGCCTATCAGGTAATACAGTCTATTACATTCTAAATTATTTCCCAGATGTTCACTGTAATAGTAACTCCATACCACCATAAGCAGATCTGACTCAAATATGTTCAATGGGCAACGAGAACAGGTGCATACAGAAAAGTTCTGAGAGGTCATAGTTGCTGGGCCTCCTTGACACTTGCAAAGCAAGTGACTAAATAAAGCATCTCCCCTATGGTTTACTCAGTGCTTTAATGTAAAGAGGGCTTGAAAGTCTTTATACAGAACCAGAGCATGAGCGTGTTTATATAGATATTGACTGTTCCTGAGTGCCCTTTTCTTTGGATATCTTCTAGATTTACGATGTTTTGACATCTGGAGCCACATGAAGAGTCAGACATTCCTGTCATTACCCAATTCATGAAAAATGAAATGAAGTATGTGTGACTTTCTAACACCAATAAAATAACTCAGATTCTACACCTTACCATTTCTTCTGTTGTACCCACACAGTCATGGCTACTAGTTCTGTTCAAATCACCCTGAAAACAGGTACTAGACAACAAAAAGCTACTCCTCTTCTCACAACACTAATGGCTAGGCTAGCCAACCCATACCCATTTGCCTTGCCCATCCTATTCTTTCCTATGGATCCTACACTAAAGGTTCATCCCTATGCTTTCTCCCTACACTTCTGTTCCTTCTACCATCTTGGGGTCTCCTTTTGCAGCACTTGTGGTGTAGTATGACTCTCCCTCTTAGGAGATATGAGTAGCTATTCCTCATATAGTGAACTACCGTTGTGGTGACAGTCATCACCAATCAATTGTTTCTACTACCCTCACATAATAAAATTTGTATACTTAAAATATTTAATTCATCCTTTTTATTTAGTTAAAATATAATCACATGATTTCTTTCCTATCCTCACTCCAGAGGAGGAGGTTTAAGTGTTATTTGAGCCGGAACACTAGAAAGTCTACTGGGAGACAGTGTCTTCGAGATATGGTAGCAATGATACACCATGCAATCTCAATAATGTGACCCCTTAAAGACCTGAAAAATAAAAACAATAATCGAAGAAATGTAAGTTAGAAATTTAAGAGGGAACAGGAGCTGGTGAGACATGAGAGGAGAATGGAATGAGGACAGGAAATGGAGTGAAGGGAGTGAATTTCCCTTCATCTTAGTGGATCTTGAGCCCAATAAGAAAGTAACCATCAAGACATATGTGTCACTATTGCACCTTGAAGGAATTCTTGCCATGCCTATTTTTGTTATTGTTCGTAGTTGTCAAAGCTGGGTAGGCTTATTTTTATTTTTTCTTTCTTGGCAGCTTGAATATAACTTTTTGATTCCATGAAACTTAATCGTCAGTAAGAAATCTTCCAGTTAATATTTAACTTGAATCCTCCAGTTTCTGTGCTGAAGTGTGTGGTATCATCTGTTTACAAATTTACTTCTCTAGGTTCATACTCTGGGGCACTGAAAAATATATTAGGAGTCTTTCCTCTCTTTAACAGAATCTTCTGTGGAACGGAAATAGGATCGCATATCAAAATGGTTTCTTTGCTGTGACAAAACTAGGACCTGAAATCCACACAAATCCATAAGGTCTTAGAGAATGACTGTTACTCAGGAAACATTTAACTGTATATTTTTATTGAAACTTTGGCTAATAATGACTGCCTATGTTCTTTCTCACCCCAAACTGTTCAACTGTTACAAATTTGGGACTTACAAATTCTGGCAGACAACCAAGGGCAGAGAAATAGCCTTTATTGGTATGAGAGTCTCTTGGTCTCCCAAACCAACAACTGGCAAGGGTGTTTTTCATAGGAAGGCTATGGCTATTGGGGGAAGAACTATCATCCTTAAGTAGCTTTCAGCAAAGAGCTGGACTACATAGCTTATAAAACAGAACATGGCCTTTTTAACTTTCTGTGCTAACTTGAGCAATATGTCTTCTGTTTGTAAACAGTTTTTTTCAAGCTCCTGCTTTCAGTATCCTCTCCCATCCTCAACTGTACAAGGAAAATGTGTAATCTTTATTCTCTGGTGAAATGTATATTATATGGTTCAAATAGTATAATCTTACTATATTGGCAAATTATTTTATGAGTACAACTGCTTCATCATATACTTGCTAATTAAGAGCTTCTAAAAAGCTGCACTCATCTAGCTACCTTTAAAGAATCATATATTGGAGATAAAGATATTGTGATTTTCTTTACCTCATCCCATCAGCAAGCAAGTGACTTTGGTGATAGTGATAAGTGTTTCTTAGTGTATCACTCAGGAAATCTGATTTAGAAAATATTTATATATTTATAGAAAGACTACCTTAATATAAACTTGATCATAAAAACATAAGGAATTGAAATTACAATTGAATAAATTAAAATAAATTCTGTATACAGTCAAAAAAGATTAAACCCACTTCGCATTTCTGCTATCTATGAACTAGTAGATTTCTGGCTACTTTCTAACATAATGAAGGCTAAAAAATCACACTGTCTCTTTATAGCTTCATATTTGTTTGTTACTATATTAAGATATTTTCTGGAAATGTATTATCACTAAAAACAATTGTAACTGACTTGAATACTGTTTAGAAGAAATAATTTAAATCTTTATAAACAATTAGTGATTAAATAGCTCAATCACTGGTCAGGGAGATCCAATAACAGCAAGAAGCTTGCAAAAGAAACTTCAAGTTCATATTTCAAACACCCTGAGGGATGCTTCAGCTCTCAATTTCTTGCTGGCAACATTATATCCCTAGTATACTTTGTAGCTTGAATGAAAGTATGTGGGACTTTTCTAGAAAACAATAATGTTCTCTTCCATAGGAGCTGAACAGGTTGGGGTGAGAAAGAACGTAAGCAGTCATTATTAACCAAAGTTTCAATAAAGATATACAGTTAAATGTTTCCTGAGTAACAGTCATTCTCTAAGACCTTATGGATTTGTGTGGATTTCAGGTCCTAGTTTTGTCACAGCAAAGAAACCATTTTGATATGTGATCCTACTTCCGTTCCACAGAAGATTCTGTTAAAGAGAGGAAAGACTCCTAATATATTTTTCAGTGCCCCAGAGTATGAACCTAGAGAAGCAAAAACAGTCTCCAAGTCTATGAAAATAACTGTAAAACCCCAAGACATCTAGGCCTTTTGAAATAAAAATATCAGAGAACTCTGATGCTACTGAAGGAATCCATTTGTCATGAAAGGCTAGCATTGCTTAAGCACATCTGCATGATTTTACTTTAATGGAAAGTTCCAAGAGGTCATGAACATTCTGAGAAATCAACTCCTGAAGTTTCCTTGGGTTCCTAGAATATTGACACTGGACTACAGTTTGTTTATTAAATCCATCTCTGTATTTTGGCAATTAGTTTCTCACACCTTGACTTTAGAAATCTGGAAATATCTGGTATCAAATCTTCCAAGCCTAGGAGACTGATTTTTTCATAAGCTAACATGTCTAATTACAGGAGTTACCTCCTGCAGTGTTTTCATTCCTGATCCACCAGGGAGTTATATGTGGTGATGCATTTAATCTATCATTGGCATCCCTTCTTTTGAGTCTACTGCAAATGTTTTTGTAAACAGTTGACCCCTGAATGTATCCTTTCAGCCAGGAAGCTCATCTCCTGCTTCCTTTGACCAAGAGAATAAGCACATTCCACAGACAAGGAATCTCTGAAAACTGAGTCAAGGTTCATCATACTGCTGTCACTGTTCAACTCAGTTCAAATGATGTCATAAACTGAAGGTCAAGAAAGGACATTAAGTCCCAACTCCAAAGAAACACTTTATTGCAGCTTCTGGAGTATCTTGTGAAAATTTTCTTCTGACTTTCAAAATTGAAACAATTTTTACGAATTACAAAAATAAACTATAAATAAAGAGCTTAGTGCTAAAATCAACAAAAGATGGAACCAAGTCCTGCTGGCATATGCTGAGCAGTCTAGAGAATTTTGATCACAAGATAGGGAAGTAGCCATAAATAGTAATTCACAAAGATGTTGGTGACATCTACCTGGCCAGCACGATATTTTAAGTGTGATTTGGAAAGATGAATGGCTAGAAAGGAACTTCCCAAGTTTCTGTTCAAAACTTAGTAATAAGAACCATCTGAAGCATACTTGAGCAACATGGTTCTTGAACATCAGCAAGTAGGAAGGCCATATAAAATGCACATTATTAGTAAATTCAAATATCAATTAAGCAACAAATAATTATTTTGGGTAAACAAGGAATAATAGGGTCCCTGTGTTTATTTGCTTAACTTCACAGCATGTATGGAAAATAGACCTCAGCTACTATAACTAGGATCCCATGCAATTGTTATAAAGTGAATTATGAGCTTTCCTTCCCTCACCTCAGCTACTATAATTAGGATACCACGTTGTTGTTATTATCAGGTGAACTATGTGTTTTCATTCCCTCAGGAAAGGCTTTGTAATGTACAAAGTTCAAGAAACTACTCTCAGGAGGCCATGCCCAAGTTTGCAAGAACTGAGAGTTCTGAATCACTTTTAAATGAAATTAGGAAACATTTTTATCCATTCACATAGGGGTGATGTAGAGACATTTATACGCTTTTATTGAGGAATTATATTCAAATAAAGATAGTCTTGATCTTATATTCTGGGTAGGAAGTGTGAAATAGGAAGTAAGAACAACCTATGGTCTAGCTAGAGAAAGAGTCAAGTGGGGTCATCTTTTCATGCATATTCTTCCTTTTCTCTTTCTATTTTTCACAGTGGCTGTAATTGACTATACCTGAATTATGTGATATTATAGACACATACATGCTCATAAAATAGTTAGGAGTGTGTATATATGCATATAAGATTCTATGGCATAAAGGATCTTTTTTCAAAATATCTGGAATAAGTTGAAGAATATAGATTAACTGAAATTAAAATATTAATGAGCTAGTAATTATTGAAGTCAAGTGTTGTATATTTGACCTGTAGTATTATTCTATGTTAGCATTGAATTAGAGGTTATATTATCAAAAGTAAGACAATATCAAGAAGCATAATGTGTGGAAATCCACTGGTATATAAGCTATATAATGTAATATATTATAAATATAATATGTAGCTTTATATATGTGTATATTAAAATTATAATATAGAGTATGAAAAGAAGTCCTTACATGGCTAGATAATGCTAGTCTCAAGACACATGATATTAAATAAATGACTCAGTTCCAATCATGAGATACCTCCCTGTAAATTATTGGTCAGGAAGACTCAAGAGGCAATCCCCAAAATACAGACTTTTGCTTTTGTTTTACTAATATAACTGGAAGATAAGACCCTACTGGTGAAGACACAATCCACTTATGATGCAAGCAATATAGATATCCACCTTGAATTGACCAGGAATCCATTTCCTTGTTGGCTAGTTTTCATAGCACCAGAAGGTACTATCCAGGCTGCTAGAGCAGAAGGTCCAACAATGGACTTACCCAACACTAAATCCTCCATGCTATAAAATCTACTTGGCTGGCAAAATGCAAGGATGTAAGAGTGCCATGGTGATCATAAGGATAACTAACCAATTTTTGACTGGATATGAGGCCTCCTGCCCCACAGGAGAGATTTAATTTATAGTATTATGGACTTAGTCAAAAGTCCATGACTACAGATCAGAGTCCTTGGAGAGGAAGTTACTGTTGTTGCTTTGCTAAAAGGTCATTCTAAAAATCTATGTTTACACACATGTATTTGAGCAGCTCAGAACATTAATCAGAGATGCTTTTTTTTGAGACCAGGGTTTGTTAACATAAAAAGACTCACAAGTGGTTAAAGTGCTGATTATACATCACTGGAAGGGTCAACTAAAGATGGGCCACCTATATTAACCTGCCCCATCCAAAACAGAGTATGTTACAGGATGAGGTAGCAGAAAGAATGTAAAGTCCAGAGGATGGGGAAGAATAGTTGTGAAATGTTCACTTCTGAACATGAGATGCATGGTAGATATGTCATACATCAACATCTAGCATCTGT
The DNA here is from genome assembly GCF_004785775.1 of Grammomys surdaster. Classification (NCBI taxonomy): domain Eukaryota; kingdom Metazoa; phylum Chordata; class Mammalia; order Rodentia; family Muridae; genus Grammomys; species Grammomys surdaster. The sequence goes on from NW_021620336.1 coordinate 262,992, forward strand.
GATTATGTGATCAAGACCTGCAGAGAGTCAAGTCAGTCACAATTCTAGCATAGATAGAGGAGGGACTCCAAAGGGCCCTCTACTAGTAGAAGTGCTAATGAATAGTCTCTGGAGATTTGGCCACTGATAGGTTACTCATGCTCCAATGGACATCCCCACACCCCCTGCATAAGACTAGCACTAACTGACACAGTACCTTATAAATAACAACATAACAATAAGACATAATTTAAAGGGAGATTGAATAGGGTCAACTGAAGGAATGAGAGGGACTTGGTGGTAGATGGAAATGACAAAAATACATGGCATAAATGAATGAATGTTTTGGAAAATAATTATTAAAATTTTGAAGAAGTCAGAGTTTTTCCCCTTGATAATAATCATCCTCAAAGTGTCAAAGTGATCTAGAAGCAAAAATACTATTTTAGAGTTCTCCAGTCTCACAAAGAAGCTGAATGATGAATACTGAACCTGAGTGATGAATAAAGAACCTGAGTGATGAATACTTGTGGCCAGCAATAATGGAACAGCTAAAGTATTGGACCTAAAAGAAGCATTCTGAATACATGGAGGCATGGGGAAAATATCCAGAAAAATACAGATGGACTTGAGGTTTGTGGAGGGAAAGCATATGTTAAGAAGATGAAATATTCAGTATAAGTTTGAAGAATCTCTTTCTGTGATCTTGATAGTGATGTAAAAACATATAATGTACAAATTGACTCAGGAAATGTGAACCAAGAATGAAATATTTGTTGTTCATCTTGCTGGCAGCAGGCCTAATGCTCTGGGTTGCCCTAAAGGAGGTCTCCTTGTTTAGGGACACCTTGACATCAACTCTGATAAATGTCATCCAAACTCTGCAAACCTCAGACATTCTCTTTGGCTTTCTAGTCACACATTTTAAGATGAGTGTAGCAACAGATAAGAAGTAAATGAATCATTATTTCCAGAAATGGAAATTATGGTTTAAACATGAAGATAAACTTCAATAATCCTTTTAAACAGATGGAGATGATTGAATCAAACACAGATCGAATTCATAATGCCTGGCATTATAAATTAGCCATGTCCCACGTTTAACACAGAGCCTTATGTCATTGCTGAGCAATGGGGAGATAGCTTGATACTCACCCCATCAAAATGAACAAAATGTCACCAGACAAGAAACTGTGATATAGTGTGTTGTTATTTCTTTCTCTTTCCTTGTTTTTGTTTGTAGTTATTTGGGAGATATCTACAAAGATTATACATTGCATGCCTTTCATTCCTACTCTAATAAGTAATAGCCAGCGGAAGTAATGTTCTAATCATAAAGAAATCTTGTTCCAATCAATTGATCATTGTTAGGGGAAATATTACATGTCCATTAATAACATACCTTTTATTTTCTTTTCACAGGGCAAATGGGAAGATTGTCTTTGGGCCCCTTGACTCTCTTCTGGCCATGGGGTGTGTATAGAGGTGGTACATGTGTTTCAGCATTACCATGGCTCTTGTTCATAATTACCCATGTTCTTACTTCTTCTGGACCATTTTGGGATCACAATTGAAGAAAATGGTTTCTCAACATGACATGAGACTGGATTTTCTAGTCACCAGCTGGAGGAGAGCTCCCAAGAGTGAAGCTTTACCAGCATAGAATGTGATGTGACTGCCACACTTAGACACTAAGATATGGGTTTTCTATGTGACTGACGTGCAAGTCAACCTATTTGATATCCACACATACTAGCATACATCAAACACATACAACAAACACACACACACACAACACATGATTTCATACATGAGCCTCAAGGCACTGTCAATTATCATCATAATTAAATTCAGAACTCTCATTTGGTATTGTATGAACCAGTTGGAGAACTCTTCCCCGAGGAAGACCATTTTCTCCTGCCCTTTTCATTCTTTCCTTGCCTGTAGTTCTTTGTCTGTCTCGATTAAAATCAATATCTTATAGTAGGCTTAGTTCATAGAATTATTTTATTGAAACTGATTTTTTATAACTTATTTTTTTAAATCATAATTCATTGACACAGGGGTTATAAACACAGAAAGGCAGGACGTGGGGAAAGGGATGATACTGGAGTGTGGGTGTTCAGGGGGAATACAGATATCTTTCAGAACAGGGTATCGGCTGGGTGAAGGTTCGGGAGACAGATCACTATGACTCTGCCTATGATTCACTTGTCCTTATCTAAGTTGGTATTGTCTGCCAAGGTTATCTATTTACAAGGTCTATGACTACTCAGGCTGGTAAATTTCCACGAAAGCTGCCTGTTTACAATAGCTTATAGCTATCTGTTTCAATGAAACTGATTTTCTTATATGAACTTTTGATGGTTATCAGTAAACTTTGCTGCATATTACTATAAGTTGTTCGAATCAACAACTTCACGTAACAAGCAAAATCAAATTACTGGGCAGATATTCTAGGGCTTTTTACAGTTGCTGATCAACACTAACCATGTAATAAAGTCATGGCAATAGTATAAAAATATTATTTCACGAAAATATTGTAAGTACATTTATACCTCTAAAATGTTTAAGGAAAAAATATTAATGGAAAAAAAGGCAGAAAACTGAGAGAGAAAAAATTACTCACTTCATCAAACTATGAATATTTGAATCATTTGGAAAAGCCATTGAAACTCAGTCATAAAAAAATCAATTTAAAAAGTGCATTGAGATATTATTTACCACTTCAAGCAAAAGTCAGGAGCACAAATTTTCACAGTTTACTCTGCTGAGGAAATTGTGGAGAGGTAACGTTTTGTGCCCTATTAGTGAGGTTCCAAATCACACACTTATTATTATTTATAATATCAAAATTAAGAACCTTCTGAGTACAACTGGGCTTATCCTCACAGGGGTCCAGGAGGCTGGGCTTAAGCCAGCATTACTTTTCCAAGATTTCTCATGTCTTGGTGACTGGTGTCTGCTGCTGGGAAAGGAGAGACAGGTTTTCCTAAAAGTGTAGCCTCTGGTAAACTGACCGTCCTCTAGTGAAAGCTTGGATATACAAGAATAGTTGAAAAGCATAAATATGGTGTTGAAGTATTTTAAGAAAGGTGGGGACAACAGGTTGGGTATGTAGGGAAGAGGGGATGAATCAAAAATCAAAAATGATCAAAACTCGTATACGAATCACATTCCAAAAAATAATAAATAAGTAAATTTTTATTTGCATCATAATTTTTACCCTCTGGATCATTTTCAGGATTAAGAAGACATCTTTTTCTTTTTCTCAAGAAAGCTTCTCAGTATATAGACTTTGCATGAGAATCAGCATGTTTACAATGCCTGGTGGCAGAAATATTACAGAATCCCTCTCAGGAACATTTCAGCTCATGTAAGTTCAACTTCACTACAGAAGTTGAATAATAATGATGCAGGAGAGTCTAACTCACTGTAGGCTGAGCTATCCCTGGGCAGGTAGTTCCCAACTGGACGAAAGTCAGCTGAGTGTAAGTTAGCGTGAGGGCTAGCTAGTGAGCAGTGGCTTCTGTAACTGAAGTGTAAGAACACTTCAACTTTGTGCAAGTTACTTTCCACATACAAAACATTACAACTCCACAGAAATTTACACATGTGACTTCCTCTAAACCTTCTAAATTACATTTGTAAAACCAACACTGTCTAAGACAGATCAGCTTCTCTTATATTTCTAAATGAATGGTTAAGAACTTGATAATTATATTGGTTGTAAATAAAGTTCAACTCTAGAATAATTAGTAAAATGTAGGGAGATAATTATGAGCATTTATTCATGTTTTAATGGAGATACTTTATTCTGATTTTTTTATTTGAAGTTAAAATATTGCATCATTTCTCCTTTCTCTTTCTCTTGCAACCCCAGTATACTTCTCTGCTTGTTCACAAACTCATGGATTTCCATCTCTTTTGTACATATTCCTAAATATACAAATACAATATATTCAGTCCAAATAAAATTACAAGTGTGGATATGATTTCAAGACTGGCCACTTGATTTGTGTAAACCTGTTGGAGAACTCTTCCCTGGGAAATACTATTGTCTCCTACTCTTGGCATTTCTTCCTTGCCTGAAATTCTTTGTCTGTCTGGGGCCTCATAAGATCAAAATGCATAGAACAAGTGACCTTATAGAAACCAGCTCCAAATGGATCTATTTATAATATAAGTCCTTCACCTGAGGCTCAGGAAACATTGTGGAAGAGGGAGTAGGAAGAGCATAAGAACCAGTAGGATAAGATGTATGCTGTGAGGTTGTGTTTCCTAGAATTGTCAGGAAAGCTACACCCCTGAAGTCTCACCAACATGGTTGCCTAAGCATGACCTGAGCAAGGATGACAGCAATAGACGTGTTAACATGGAGGGGGGAATTCTGAGAATTTTAAGATGTTGCCAAACGTTTCCACTTTTTCTTCCTAGTTTTGAACTCCAGAAACTCAGATGTGGTAAGTTGATACACTCTTTCTTAATGATTTAAAACATACTTTTTGTTTGTACAAAAATTGTGTATCTGATGAAATACAAAATAGATGGAATATATTGAGGGAAAAACGAACCATATGTAAGTAACCAGTAATGCTGAAAATAGATGGCACATGCCACATATTCTAGGAAATAGTTTTGCATATTTGAAGGCAGCTATATCTGAAGAAAACCATTTATTATTTTAAAAACATATGGCATGATTAAAAAGAAATGTTTGTCTGCATATGTTAACCATATTTTTAATATTTTTAAGGGAATAGAGTTGATGACAAAAACAGTCCAGTTAAATTTAAAATATCCTAAAAACTCTGGTATGAAATCCTGGATAAACTCTTTCCACTCTGAATTTTCTATGTTTTATTACCTGTATTATTCTAACTTCTTGGGAAAATATAAGCATAATAGAAAGAGAACAATCTCTAATCAAGCTTTCATGAGTTTATACAATTTTAAACAGATTTATTAACTATGTGTTATTCATGTTTTAGTTTGCTTTTCAATGGCTGTGAAGTCACACTCTGACCATGGCAATTTTCATAAAGGAAAGCATTTAATTGGAGCTGGTTTACAGGTCAGAGGCTTAGTCTACTATTCTCAAGGCAGGAAGCATGGAGGCATGCAGGTAGACATGGTACTGAAGAAGTATCTTAGAGTTCTACATCTAGATCCTCAGAAAACAGAAAGAGAAAGTGATACTGGGCCTGGCTTTAGCATTTGAAACCTCAAAGACCACCCCCAGTGGTACACTTCCTCCAAAAAGCCACACCTACTCCAGCAAAGCCATAGCTCCCAATAGTGACACCTTCTATAGGCCTATGGGGGGCATTTCATTTAAAAACTACAATTTAATTCAAAGTTTCACTGTTCATTGTGAAATTCATCTTAAAAACAGAAGGATTAAGTCTGAAGCAACCTCCTGGAACTTTGAATTGATAAAAGTTGTAACAGGATACACAGGGGTTTTTTTGTAGCTAAAAATACTTATTCAGGAAGAAACACAGGTTTGTATTACAGTCTTAGAAGTTAAGGAACTATTGGATGACTTAACATATGCCTTTGAGGACATATCTGCCTTTGCCACCATTGTATGGCCTTTCTGGAGGAAGTGATCAAATGTCTATTTAACTCATATCAGACACTGAAGACAAAGCAAATAAACACTTCCATTCAAGCCTGACTTGGTACATCAGTGACAATAAGCAAGAATCTCACACCAGGACTGGAGATAGCTATAAAATGTATATCTCTATATCTCCCTTCCAGGCTTCCTGAAAAATTGCTACAAAGATCCTGGGAGAAACAAACTAATAACTAATTTTACTAAGATGTCACCCTGGGCATCTCTTGTCACTAAATGGTGTTCAGTTCAGGGAATGGGTTATATCTAATTGAGTTGTTCAAAACTGTCCCATGGAAGCCTCAAACAACCCAGGCAATAGTATAGGACACTTACCACAAACTAATGGTAAAGCTCTATTGCTGAAGATGAGACCTATACAATCCATGAGATAGAACCCATACCCAACATGGCTCAGGTGATCAACAATCAAATACAAAATTACCCATGAACCTAGGGGAAAACCAAATGCTCTTTATATGAGTGATATTCTGCTATACTCATAAATCAGTGTATTGTTTAGTCTTGATCATCAGAGAACTCTGGAAGTAGATGGAAACAGAAACAGAGACCCACAACAGGACAATGTGCAGAGAGTGAAAAACCTTGGGACACTCAGCCATAAATAGTATGTTACCATGAAATCCCTTCCCTCAGAGCTCACAGATGGAAGGGGTATAAGAGCCAGAGGGGGTTGAAAACACTAAGAAAATAAGGCTCTGTCAATCAATGTAATCAAAACTCATATGAACTCACTGAGACTGAGGCAACATGCAAATAGCCTGAAAGATTTGCACAGGGTCTTCTATGTATGTATTATCATGTAGGCTTAGATTTTTCAAAATCTGCTTTTAATAAGGGTTCTTAAATGCTTCAACCTCCCTTCTAGCTCACCACTGACCACACGTAGTGGAAAAGAAGGGTTATAGTATACAGGGAAAGTGGACCTGTTTAGAAATAGTTCCTTGGAACAAATCCAATCTACATTGCCTGGATATCAGTAGTTCAGTTCAGTAGTGTCAGAATAGCAAAATCAAATTAGGAACATTGTCAAAGTACAGCAGAAATAGCAAGGCCTCTGCTGAATTGGCACAAGCCAGCAGGAGCGACCAGGACCAGAAGGGATGCCAGGGCCAGTAGATATTCTCTGCCAATGAAGTGATGATCATCAAAGATGAAGACAGACCAACGAGCATTTTCAAGCTAGCTATGCAAGCCAGCCATCACTGTTCATTTAAACCTATTTACTCCCTCCAAACATCTTGTGTCCTCCCACGGTCTTCCCTCAGTAAAACACCATGTGAGTTTGTCTTAGCAAAACTCCACATGAGTCTTTATCAGCTGACATATCCAGAAACGTCTACTTTACTCTGTCGATTGGCCCAAGTCCAGGGAAGCAGCAAGAAACTGCCAGAGCACTACAAGAAATATTTTAGTGTGTTTCTTTCTTATGAAGTCATGACAAAGAATGACCAGTAAGAAATGGCAAGGTGTACCAATACCATCCAGAGTTGTCTGTTGGGTTATATTATATTTTTTCTTAACATCATGCGTCCTTTCATGTGTTTACTTTAGCGAAACATCCTTTCACCTGTGTGCCCTGGCAAAGCATCATTTGACATAACTGACTTTCCAAAGAAACCAGAAGTTTCCACTTCATTGTGCTCTGTCTTGGTTTCTTTTATTTCTGTTGCTTTCCTTTGTTCAAGTTTGATGTGATAGTGTTTGTTTTACCTTGTTATATTTTATTTAGTTGTCATTTTTAAATGAAATAATAAAATTTGCAGGCAAATGGATGTAATGAGAACAAATCATCATGAGTAAAGCAATCCAGACTCAGAAAGACAATATGGTATGTATTTAATAATATGTGGGTATTATCTGTTAAGTCAATGATAAGAAAGCTACAACCTATAAAACCATAGAGACTAGGCATACAAAAATGTACTAGGAGAGACATATACATCTCCCTCGGAAGGACGAAATAATAGTTATGGATGAGGTGAGGTGAGGGAATTGGAGAATGGGTGGATCAAGCAGTGAGGAAGAGGAAAAAGGATGACAAGGGAGGGCATATGGGGTCATGTCAGGGGTAATATGAAAGCCTAATACAATAGAAGCTTTCAAAAATACATACATATGTGATGGCAATCTAAATGAAATTTGTCAAATAAAGGGGGAGACAGAACTGCACCTGGGCATCTCTTGTACCAAATGGTGCTTAGTACTTAGTTACATGTAATTGAGTTGTTAGTCAAAAGTATACCATGGGAGCTATTAAACAACCCATGATACTGGCAAGGCTATGGAGTACTTGTCACAAACTGATGGTAAAGCACTATTGTCAAAGATGAGACATATACAACTTATCGAACATGGAGCTGGTGCCAACCTGAGCCTTCATCCCTATGAGCTAGTATTATTGGTTTTGGAGATGAAGTTAAAAGTGGTTTCAAGCTACCTGACAGGCATCCCGGGAACCAAACAGAGGTCCTTGGGAGAATAATACATACTCTTAACACATTAGCCATCTCATTAGCCCAGAATGAAGTATTGGTTTTCTTTAATTTAAAACAAAGTACAAATGTAAAGTAAAAAAAAAAACAAAGTACCTGGAAAATATTTAATTATCCCCCGAGGGTAAGAATTATTGGAATGGAAGTGTTAAAATAGAAATTTTCCTGCAGATAAAAATATAAAGAGGGGTGTAGTAGGAGAACAAAAATTGGATAAAAGAAAAAGCAAGCAGAAACCACTTTTATCCTGCACATTAATTTTAAAATAAATTGGTGCCGCTGTAAAAATAAGCTTTTTCTAGACATTAATATAAAGCATTTTTCTGTGAGACTTAATATCTATAGAGATGAAGAATATAATGACATAAACAGAACTCTAACACCTTTCCAAACTTCAAAGCTAAAAGGAAATTTTCATGATCATTTTAAAATAAATCATTCAATTAGCAGCTTCCATTTACTTGTACCACTTCCACCTGGGTACAGTAGAAATTTTTGGCTTCAGATGCAGATTCTTTTAATCCCACATTTCTGGAATGAATGAACCACATCAGCTCAAGCCACATGGACTATAAATCTTCCATCTTTAAAAATAAAATAAGGCATAGCTCTTAGCTCCTCATCATAAATCCAAATCTTGATTATTTCTGGAAATCACAAATATTTTCTTTAATTGTAATGCCAGAAACAACAGTTTCCAGCAACCAAAATGACTCCGCTCAATGTGCTGTTCCTTTTGATTTTTCCCCCATTGTCTTGAAAAGATTGGACAGATCTATATGTCTGCATTTATGTGTCTTTCGTAGTTTTGTTATTTCATCTGTAAGGAAAGAGATGAAAACAATAACACATAATGACAATGACATCTACAGAGACGTGCATACGTGTGGGAGCTACAATGTTGCAAATATACAGTACTGCAGTAACTAAGGCAGGCAAACACAAGAGCTTAGTAGCCCAGGACTGTATCTGGATTACGTAACGCAACCATCCACCTTCTAGCAGTTCACTTGGCACCCTAGATTCTTTACCTACATATTCTGTGCACACACACCCCACTCTGAAGAATACACCCAGCAACCTCAGACCCCTTGTGCATCGAGATAACATTCGCAGAATGATAGTTTGGGTCTTCTTTCCTGACAACCAAACTGAAACAGCGTTTCAGTTATATTCTTAAGGCACTCAATACAAAAAAATGGAAAAGCTGATCCATCTTGGACTGGTTTTTGGGTACACGCTCCGCTCCATAAGACAAAACTGTGTCCTGACGTGAACTAGCAGGGAAAGTCCCTACTTACCATCTTATGCCTATGCATAATAGGATATGCATATGATTAAAATTAGATGCGTTATGGGAAATGATATCCACAGCAGAAAAATGATTATGTGACCTAACCTATCAATTAAAACAACAAATACACACACACACACACACACACACACACACACACAATCTTAAGACTCTATCCATAAAAGGAAACTTTAAACAATGATCAGTGGTCTTGAGTTTCTACATTCCAGTGACCCTCTAGTCCCTTGAATTATATTCTGATTTCTACTGTTGCTTTGCTTTAAATAAAATTTTATTGCGACTTTTGAAACTTTGTGTGAGCCTTTTTAAATAAGAGGCCACTGCAAATTTCCATTCATTTTCCTGGCTCTCTGGGCCTCTCTCCGGTTTCTTCCCATACCTTATGCTATTCCCCATTTCCCTCCTCCTACCCTCTCCTGTAGGACCGTGAAAGGCAGCCTGGTTCCTGGTTGAGCTCAGGTTGGAAACCCCAGTGACCCTGAGGGACCGCAGGTGTTTTTGCCTGGTTCCCAGACACTAGTTTTCTGGCATGAGGCTGCAGCCCTCCATAAATTTGTGGCCATCAGTCATGTAGGTCTTGTAGCCTCAAGACAGATCTCCATTTTAATGAGATACCTAAAAGCCTGGAGGACTTAACCAATAAATTCTCCTTCCCAGACACTCCTCCTTGCAAAAGGTATTTAATCTCAGGCATGCCCTGAGAAAAGGGGGTACAGTTTTTACTCATCCACTTTCCGCCATAGCAACAAATGTCTCAAAACCATGGACTGTCTCTTTTCGTCGGATCCACCTTGGGGAGCCATAGAGAAGGCCTTCACCTACAGAGCTGCCATCTAGTCTCCAGTACTAGGCCTCTCTGTGCTCCCACCCAGGACCACCAAGACAAGCCAGCCGCCTGCCTACCAAGCCAAGGACTCCCCCCTCAGGACAAAGCTGGAGTTCAATTCTCAGCTCTTCCACAGCTCCCAGCAGTACCTGGGTACCCAAGAGCCTGAGAACCAGATGGCCGAAGCCTCTCTGCTGGCCTGCGGACCCCAGAGCCAGCTCCAGCTGCCTGAGGACCTCAGACTGTGCTCCCTCCCCCAACCCCAGAACATTGTCTACTAACACTCTCCTGGCTGGTGCCAGCTCTGGGTAAGCAGAATCAAACTTCCCTTGGCCTGCCTCTCTGAGTGGCCTGAGCCCTATGGCAGAGCAGACAAGGGACCCCATTTAACCCAACACTCTCCCACCCATTCCTCCCTCCTTTGTCTCCTAAGACTATTTTGTTCAACCTTTAATTATGATTCAAGCATCTTTGCTTGTACCTTCCTTCTTGTTTAACTTCTTTGGGACTGTGTGGTGTATCATGGGTATTCTGTACTTTTTAGCTAATATTCACTTATCAATAAGTACAAACCATGCATGTTCTTTTGGGTCTGGGTTACCTCACTAAAAATGATATTTTCTAGTTCCATCCATTTGCCTGCAAAATTCATGATGTCCTTATCTTTAATAACAGAATAGTATTCAATTGTGTAAATGAACCACATTTTCTGTAAGACACCTGTGTTGTTTCTAGTTTCTGGCTATTATGAATAAAGCTATTATGAACATAGTCGAGCATGTATCCTTTTGGTATGGTGGAAGAACTTTTGGTTATATGCCCAAAAGCAGTGTAGGTGGGTCTTCAGGTAGAAATTCTTTCAATTTTTCTGAGAAAATGCCAGACTGATTTCCAGAGTGGCTGAATCAGTTTGCAATACAACCAGCAGTAGAGGAATGTTCCCCATCTCCATATCCTCCCCAGCATTACTTTTGCTTGAGTTTTTAATCTTGGCCATTCTGACTGGTGTAAGGTGGAATCTCACAGTTATTTTGATTTGCATTTCCCTGATGACTAAGGATGTTGAACATTTCTTTAAGTGCTTCTTGGCCATTCAAGATTCCTCTGCTGAAAATTCTCTATTTAGCTCTGTACTCCATTTTTAATTGGGTTATATGTTTTTTTTAAGGGAGTCTGGCTTCTTGATTTCTTTATATTAGCCCTCTGTCAGATGTAGGGTTAGTGAAGATATTTTCACAATTTGTAGGTTGGCGATTTGTCCTATTGACAGTGTCCTTTGCCTTACAGAAGCTTTTCAGTTTCATGAGGTCCCATTTATCAATTGTTGATCTTAAAGTCTGAGTCATTCATATTCTATTCATGGAAATTTCCCATGTGCCAATGCATTCAAGGCTATTTCACACTTTCTCTTCTATTAGGTCCACTTGTCTGGTTTTATGTTGAGGTTATTGATCCAATTGGACTTGAGTTGGACCTGGAATGAGGGAGGGAGTCAATGTGAGTGACCTTAACCAAGAAGCTAACACTGGGGACATGGAGCCTGAAGAGGCCATCTTCTGTAGAGAGGCAGGACTCTTAGTGGAAGGATAAGAACACCAACCCACTCACAAAGCTTTTGACCACAAATTTGTCCTGCCTAAAAGCAATTCAGGGAAGAAGATTGAACAGAGGCTGAAGGAATGGCTAACCAATAACTGGCTGGACTTGAAAATCATCCCATGAATAAGCATCAGTCCCTGGAATTATTAATGATACTGTGCTATACTTGCAAATAGGAGCCTAGAATAACTGTCCTCTGAGAGCAACTGATTGAAACAGATGAAGATACTTAGACCCAAATATTGGATGGAGGTCTGGGACTCTTATGGAAGAGTTGAGCAGGGAGGTTTGAAGGCTGTGAAGGGGATGGGAACCCGACTGGAGAACCAACAGAGTCAACTAACCTTTACCTCTGGAATTTCTCAGATACTGACCTGCCAATGAAAGAACATATATGGGCTGGAATGAACCCTCCCTCCACCCCCAGTACATATGTAGCAGACACGGAGCTCAAATTCTACCTGGGTCCCACAAAACTAGAGTGGAGGCTTTCCCTAAAGCTTTAACCTATGATATCTGTTCCCAAACAGGGCTGCTTTGTCTGGCCTCAGTGGGACAAGATGTATCTAATCTAGCAGAGAGACAATTTGCCACTGTGGGGGAACACTCAGGGAGGTCCTGACATTCTCAGAGGAAAAAGAGAGTGGGGATGAGGGAGTGACTCTGTGAGGGGTGAATAGGAACAGGGCAGCATTTGGGAATTTAAGAAAAATAACATGCAGACCTCATCTTCCTGAGGAACTACCACACTGATTTTCATAGTTGATGTACAAGTTTGCACTTCCACCAGCAATGAATGAGTGTCCCTTCCTCCACAATCTCTCCAGCATGAGCTGTCACTTGTTTTATTGACCTTAGCTATTCTGACTGGTGCAAGATGAAACTCATTGAGAGCATTCTAATCAATTTCTCTTTAAGTTTCTTTAGGTTTCAGTTTTCAGTAATAATTCTTTTCTAATTTAAATACTTGAAGTAACTGCAACTATTAGGGAATATTCTCTTTGTTTTAGGTAGGATTCACATTCAGAGAGATTTCAAGTAATGGTTTTCCTTCTTTTTAGATGCTTGATTTCTAGGACAAAAAGTTGGTTTAATTGTCACATGTCAGATATTCAGGTAATACAAAGTATTTTAAGATTTCTGCTGTTTTCATTTAGCTGACCGAATGAAGGATGAAAATGTAATCTGAAAACAGCTGTGGATATCAAGGATGAAGGCTCTGTGGCATCCATGGCCATGTGGATGAGGGTGTTTGTCAATAAAATTACAACTCATCCTTCCTTTTTCACCTTTTAGAACTGGAACAGCCAAAGTGTGTTACCCTTTCTGTAATAAATAATCCAGGCTTCTGAAAGTCAAAGTTACAATCTACTATAATATTTAAGTGTCAATGAGATTTCTAATAGCAATTTGTTGTAATTTAATTATATTATCATGTGTTACATACTTTATAAGGTATGAGGGACTTGGATTGTTGCTTAATTGGTAGAGTGAGTTATCTGGTATTCTGGAGACTTTGAGTACATTTCTCAGAAGTATGAAATCCAGATGATAATTACATGCAATTCTAGAATTGGGGAGATAGAAGCACAGAGACTAGTAGTTCAAGGTCAACCTTCGTTACAAAGGGAGTATAAAGTCAGATAGAACCATCTAAGACCCTATCCTGGAAGAGAAGCAAAGAGCAAGTATGAGATTGATCAACTATGAGTTGAGATTCATTCTCAATTTAGAAATCAGAACGATCAATTTAGAAATCAGAATGACATTTTGCTCAAAACTGTTTTCGTTTTTTTCTTTTTTTTCTTTTTATTGGATGTTTTATTTACATTTTATATGTTGTCCGCTTACCCCATCCCCCACCCACCCAGGAACCCCCTATCCCCTCACCCCTCCTCTTGCTTCTCTGCGGATGTACCCCTACCTACCCCCCCACTCCCACCTCCCCACCCTCAAATTCCTACCCCCTGGGGGATCCAACCTTCATGAGGCCAAGGATCTCTTCTCCCACCTATGCCCAGCAGGGCCCTCCAGTCTTATATATACAGCTGAAGCCCTGGATCCCTCCCTAAGTGTTTACAGGCTGGTGGTTTAGACCCTGGGAGCTGTGGTTGTTTGATATTGTTGCTCTCCTCATGGGGCCACAAACCCTTTTAGCTCCAATGGTATTCACTCTAACTCCTCCATTGGGAACCCCATGATCAGTTCAATGGCTAGTTGTGAGCATCTGCCTCTGAATATGTCAGACTCTTGTAGACCTCTGAGGAGACATCTATATCAGGCTCTTTTCAGCATGCACTTCCTGACTTCCACATCAGCATCTACCTTTGGTGACTGCACGTGGGATGGATACTCAGGTGGAATGGTCTTCAGACGGCCCCTCCTTCAGTTTCTGTCCCTCACTTTGTCTCCATATTTGCTCCCTTGAGTATTTTGTTGCTCCTTCTAAGAAGGACCGAATCACCCCCACCTTGGTCTTCCTTCTTCATGAGCTTCATGTGGCCTGTGAGTTGAATCTTACAAATTTCAAGCTTCTGGGCTAATATCCTATAATCGGTGAGTGAATACCATGTGTGTTCTTTTGTGATTGGCTTACCTCACTCAGGACGATAATTTCTAGTTCCATCCATTTACCTAGGAAATTCTCGAATTCATTGTTTTTAATAGCTGAGTAATACTCCATTGTGTAAATGTACCACATTTTTTGAATCCATTCCTCAGTTGAAGGACATCTGGGTTCTTTCCAGCTCCTGGCTATTATAAATAAGGCTGCTATGAACATAGTTGAGCATATGTCCTTGTTATATGTTCGAGCATCTTCTGGGTATATGCCTAGGAGTGGTATAGCTGGATCCTCAGGTAATGCTACGTCCAATTTTCTGAGGAACCGCCACACTGATTTCCAAAGTGGTTGCACCATCTTGCAGTCCCACCAACAATGGAGGAGTGTTCCTCTTTCTCCACACCCTCGCCAGCATCTACTATCACCTGAGTT
>NW_021620336.1:282841-303152 GCF_004785775.1 Grammomys surdaster
AGAGAGAGAGAGAGAGAGAGAGAGAGAGAGAGAAAGAGAGAGAGATGTGATAGTTAGATAAAGACAGAAATATGAATATAATAATACTCACATTAATGGGATACATTTTTAACAGATCTCTTACCTGAAATATATAATATTATATTAAGAAACTAATTTACAACCAAATAATATATATTAGTACGTATACTTTTGTTTTTCACAGTAGCAACCTAAGTTATAGATTATAGGCTATGTGTGCATTAGTGTGCCAGGCTGTGACAGTTCATAGAATGCAGTCTTTGTCCTCCAATAAGATATTCCACTATAACAGTCATTTACTGTCAGGACACTGTGAGCCAAGAATACATCCAGATGTTTACCATTTAGAAATCTTCAGTAAGGTTGACTGTCAAACTTAGTAAAGTTTTTGAAAACTTTACTAAGAAAAAACAGTCTGGCAATTTTGAGGAGAAACCAAGATGGTGGAAAGCACCCAGAAAAGATAAGAACCCAGTGAATGTTCTGAGGAAAGCAGAAAATAGCTTCAGAAAAACAACACTGAACAACTGGGGAAAAGGTACATACTCCATCCCTAATTGTATTCCCAAAATCATGTCACAAATTTAGTACCACTTTGTTATAAAAGTATCTACTTTAAACGATAAAATCAGGATGAATTTTTTTCTACATGGTGTTCTTAGAAAAAAATCATGCTTCTTTGTAGACTGTAGTGCCTTTCTTTCCATTTTCCTACCAATTTACACTTTAATGAGAAAGAATAAATTGTAGCTTCATCAACTTGTTTTTAATAGCTTCTTCTGAATGATAAGCTCAGTCTCACTGTGAAAGCCATTAATTAGATAGGAAGGACACATAGTTTCATTTGTTAGATGAGTACAGTGTTTCAATGTGGGTCTCCCTTTCCTCAGAGGTTATTGGTCACTGACCAACAAGGGCAAACAGAAAAGGCAATTAGGATTTGGATATTCATGAGTATGACAGAAGGACTTCAGAGATATCTTCTTGAAGCAGCTCTATTGTTTTTGTTCCAGAGGTAGAGTATGTAAGAACTCTTAGGGGTACAGGTGGAAATAGTTAATTGGTCATAACATGGCACCTAATTATAATTATAGGGAGAAAGCTAGAGCAGGATTTATGTGCTGAGTCAGGCAGTGCTAGCCAAGAGCTTTGCACAGGGTCATTCTTCAGATTAGGTCAGGCATTTGTGCTCAGAGATAATCTACAAGTAAGGGAAGCCCTGCTAAGAAAGGGAATCCTCTATTTTGCACTGAACTTGGAGAGCTATTTGGATATTGTGAACTGCAACCTTAATAGCAGGGTTCTCCAACATATTGTACATTGCATTCAACAATACTGCAGACTGAGTACATTGTTTCAGTATATTGTATAATGCATTCATCAATACCACAGTCATAGCAATGACCACGAGATGCTCAGATCAACATACTTTGTCTACATTGGCCAGCCTGTACATTCTAGATGTGAGGCCGAGCACACTGAGCATCACAGGTAACCAAGTGTGATGCAGTATCCCTGGGCCTTTACCCAGGGGACTGGATGGTATAGTTTTCACTTCTACAGAAGTTTCAACTCTTTAATGTCAGTCACAGTTGGATGTGCACACTCAGTTCTTCTCATTTCCATCAGGAGTTAAGTGTGAACTCCACACTGTTACTTAGACGCTTCATGTCTACAGAAGGAGTACAGCATAAACCACACACATCTAATGAAATATCCCGGGAATTTCATACATTTCTATCCCCCTCCCCCTGGCCAGATGTTGACCAGATGGTAAAATGAAGATACTAGGGAGGTTAGACAATGTAGTCTATTTTGAGAATTGTGTTTCCATTTAAAATCCTGGAATCTCCATTCTTTCAGCAGAAGGAAATGGTTATAGGAGGAAAGAATTAATCACTCTTACAACTGAGTGCATTTTCCTAACTCATTTCCCCATCAGTTGACTATGAATTCTATATATACAATAGAATTGTCAGTGCTTCCCACTAAATTAAGAACAATTTTTGGATTAATTGTAAGATGAAATATTCTTATATTTGAGTCCTTCCTTGTGTCAACTTTTAGTCATTGTGATAAAAGACTTGAGAAAATCAATTTAAGAGAAGAAAACTTCGTTATGGCTCACAGTTGCAGAGATTCCAAACATTGGCTCTGATGTTTCTAGAGTTGTTGTGAGGGAAAACATTGTGCCAGAGGGAGAGGGGGAGAGAGGAGTAGGGCAAATAGATGTAGGGCAAGTGGACCATGCCATCAGACAGAAGAACTGGTAAGGTCGAAGGTTGAGCAGACTCAGACTTGAGAAAGGCAGGAGTGGAGCCAACTCCCTGAGAATGACTTGACCTGGAACACATAACCATGACACACCACTGAGAGGACTATAGTAATCAGTCACAAGTAGAGGGCAAGCAAGGACCCACAGACCCTGTTTCCCATCTCCAAGTGCTACCCCACACAGGAGTCTGGGAACCACAGAAACCATCCCAGATTCCGCTGTTCCTCCCACCCTAAGAAAACATGGATTGAGGACACTCAGAGTCTTCTGCCTCCCCTGGCAGCTTGCCAGCAGTGCTCGGGCACCCCAGTGGGCAGGCAGACACCCAGCCTGACAATTAGAGACATACCACTAGAAAGAGTACTTCCAGTAACCCAGAACTTCCCAGCAGAACCTGCTCCCAAGGTTTCTGCTTCCTCCTGATAGTGACATAGCCATAAGCACAAAGGTCTTGCTCTCCTCAACATATGAGCCTTTGTGGGGACATAACTTGCAACTGGAGGCACTACTCCAACCTGTTCACTAAAATTCAGAACGTTGGCAAATAATGAATGTAGTTTATAGATGAACTTTAAAATGCTTTTGCTATGGTAGTTGCTAAGGAACATGCATTTTACCTGCTGACTCTCAGGCTGATCCTTGTAAAGCTTAGTAGTGTAGGCAGTGGCATGCACTTTATTCCCAGCACTTCACCACAATAGAAAAGGTGGGTGTTTTTCAATGAGTTTGAGGCAAGCCTTGTCTATATTGTCTAGTGGTATGCTTGTCCATACAAACAAGCAGCAAGCCACAACAACAACACCCAACTAATACACACTTGTGCATATACAAACCAAGCTTCATCTGCATCTTTCTGAGTTATCCTATTCTCACTGCATCCTCTCTAAAGAGCCAATTAGTTTGATATTTAATTTTCTTTTTATTGAATATTCTCTTTCCCAAATACCATGCCCTGTCATTATGTCTGTTCATTCTATTCTTATACATATTGGAAGCTTTGAAATCTAGATCTCCATTGAGGATAAAGCAATAGCTTATGCAAAGCAACTGACACAATTAAAGAAATATGTTTATATGTGTTTACATGGTAACAGAACAATAAGACACTTAAAGTGGTTTCTAAAGCAAGAAGATGGTGTTTCATGTGTATTCAGATGCATGCATATATGTGACTACCCATATTTTAATCTAATTTGAACAGTGTGTTCTTGCCTTATACTTTAAGTGTTTAGATTTTGGAACTGATTAAAAGTGGATGTTTTTGAGAAAACTTCCCATTGAAGAGTAAATATTGACTCACTCAACTTCAAATATGTAGTCAAGTGACAGTTTTGGTGTAAGTCAGTTATCTTGTCACTCACTTTCAGTTATAATTTTCTGGTGTACCAATTAGTTTGAATAGAAATACATTTAAGAAAGAATTTGACTTTAGTGGTATCTTTAAAAGGACAAACAGTAAGGTGTCCTCTATAGCATCATAATACTTTCTTTTCCCAAAACTGAAAGGTCAAATAGAAAGAAAGTGAGTGGTGATGCTCTCCATCAGATCCTTCTCCCAGTGGGGAAGGGTATCAAGTGAGAAGAGCCTCTGACAATTCTTCTATCCCTCACTCTGACTTACAAACATTAACTTTTACTATTTTATTATGTATAAGTGTGTGTGGGGGGGTATGGTCCCATGTGTGTGAGTGCCTGCAGGTGCCAAAGTCCAAAAGGTCTGGGGTTCAGGCAGGAGCTATCTGGTGTGGATTCTGGGAACCAAACCTAGTTCCTCTGCAAGAGCAGATGGCTCTGAAGCACTGAGCCATCACTCCAGACCCTTGCCCCTTGGCTTTTTATTCTCTTCACTTCTTGTCTTTTGCCTAGATTCTTTGTTTCTACTTTTTTTCTTCTCTAGTTTTTCAAAACTTCTCCATGTACTGACCCTCTTAACTCTGCTTTTTATTATGGGATGTGCCCTAACCTTACTTCTGAATCCTTTCTATATCTTGTCTCTTTCATCCTCTGAATAGGATGGCAGGAAATAGAGCAGAAAGAGAAAGTTAACTTAGCGCTTGTGCAGGGATTAGTATATCCTGGTAGAGTGGATAATTGCAGCAGGCACTGTAAATCAGTGAGAAAAGAATGGAAACTACTAAAAAACAGTTAAAATGAATAACTGAATGATATGCATTAATCACAAATGTTTCACATGCTTGGAATCTGATCAAACAAGGAAACATTGTCTGGACTTGAAAATAAATGTGGGAAAGCAGGCAAAGATTAAAATAGATTGGACTTTTTGTCTTAGAAGTAGTTTTTTAATATTTGGTAAATGATAAATCAAACTTGCCTCCAACTACAGCAGGACGTCACTGTCAAGGGCTATGCCTTGGATTACTATGTGGAAGACAAAGAGCTTCCCAGCTTAGTGTCTGTTTTATCCAACTACCTCTGCATCTGCCATATGGTGGAATTTAAAGATGCTTTGCAAAACTCCTGAACAAGCTTTCTCTCTCCCAGTATCTGTGTTCTAAGTTAGTGGTCTAATGAATAAAGAAGTTCTCATTGCAATAGGCACTGGTTCTGATTGTAATTTTTTAAAAACATATTATCCTTTAACTTTTAATCATTGGTAGATTTTATTGTTATGAAATTAGTCACTTTAAATCAATGTTCTGGTTGTCAAGTTTGTCACTGGATATGGATTAGCTCTTCTGAAAGTACAGGTGTTTGGGGTTCTTCTGAGGTGTTATGATTCAGGGGTCTGGAGGAGCAATCTACACTTAAACAAGCAATGCTTTACATTGGAGACAGGAAATAATTATCTGATCATGCAATAAGCAAGATTTATCTCTTGATCTGTGTACAACTTGCCAGAAAGTGTGTACATGTTTCAAATGAAGAAAGAAAGACTCAGAAAGAGGAATATATGAACAGACAACCTAAAACTTCTGAGTCCTTGTTTTCTATAAAGTAGAACTTATTATGCCATACACAGGGTAACATTAAAGGTCATGTTCTGGGGACATGTTCCTCCACTACCAGCAGGACAGCAAGGCAGAAATTTGGAATACACCAAGTAGATCTAAGAGCCAAAAGTAATTTTATAATGAAATATAAGTTTCTGTTTTTTTCTTCCATTGGCTGTACACTTAAGAGAGTCAGGATAACATGAAACAAAAACTATGTTGAGACAGGACTATCTGTAAGGAGACCTCCATGTCACTACTTCTTCAGTTAGAGTTGGCCTAGCTTTCAAAGGTCCAGTCTCTGAGTATAGTGTAGTTCCATTTAGAAAATGTAGTAGTTTCTCAGTTCCCTGAACCTCATGGCCTATGAAGATGTTCATCCAGAGAAGCCTGAGAGCTTAAGATACTCACTCTCAATCTTTAGGATTCCTTATGTGTAACTGCTTGAAGATATTTGCTGACAGAGCAAATGAACTTTCTCTGGGTATAAATTATCAAATAAAATATTAATTAGACTAAACTACTCAAACAGAAAAAACATATTTGTATATGTAGAGGGTACTTTAGGGATGATATTGGTGGTACTATTTGACAATATTTTTATGGGGGCTAGTGAATAACCTGTATTTTATTTTCCAAGTTTATCCAGTGACTTTGTGCTTTGGTGAATAAATTCATAAGTAAATCAAATAGAATTAAATTCAAATAGCCTATCTAACCTCGGAACTGCAGTTTAATGTTATTGCGGATTTCCGTTTTCTCTTCTCTTGTTCTTTTAGAAATATTTAATAAATAATGATACTATTATTCTGATAAAGATGAACTCAATTCTAGATGTCCATGTGTACTTACATATCTACACAGAAAGATGAGTATGTGTGTAAGATGTGCACCATGTCTTGCACACTATTGTCTGTACATTCAAGTGAATATGACTATCTTTAAAAGGAAAGAAAGCACCATATATCCTTAGATAAATACTCTACACAGCATTGCTAATTTCTGAAATGTCCTCAAGATGGAAGCAGGTGATTGAGTGTATAAAATTTACACTCCTTTTTACTTGTACAAGATAAGAGTTGACTACTAGTCCTATATATAAGGACATAGCTGCATTTCCACTTTGATCCAGCTTTGTCTCCTAAATGTTTTGATATTTACTTTTAACGTCATATCTTCATGACTTTAAAATATAGGATCTGGTTTATATTATGTCTTGATTATTTCAACTGTGTTTAGGCTTCCTGTGAAATTTCTCAATGTGATTTTATTATTTTTTTGAGAATTTCATTTAAGGTATTTTGATCATATACAGACCTTACCCAGTTCCTTTCCCCAACTCCTCCAAGAACCACACCTTCTTCCCTACCACCTCCTTTTCTATTTTTTATTGTTATATGTATACGTACATATACATAATAAATATAACCTGCAAATTTTATTTAGTGATGCTTATATGTACATATGTTAAAGGCTGGCCAAAATTATGTAACTAGGTTTACAGTACTAGGAATGAGTTCCCTCATGTTGAGTGAACCTTAAGTCCAATTAATTAGCTGTGGGTTACCACCATGCCATAAGTCTCACTATTACACTTTTGGGACTATTTTACCATGCTGGGCCCTGTGTTCCATAGACATAACAGCTGAAGAAGACTACTGATTGCTTTTCTCTCTTGACAGCTTATACAGAACCTTCCAGGTCTATGAGAACTAGTCCTCAGGGAGGAGCCATTTGAGTTAATTTCCAGCTAGATTCCTCTGAGTCCTGTACCTGAAGTGTATAGTGTCACCAGCAACAGGGATATACTTTCAAATTCTAGGATGAAACCAAGAGCTTTGGCAGTAACCAATATTCACTTTGGAGGTCTCCTAGACTCCCTTGACCAGAACATCAAAAGGATGTTTTCTCATGCCTGGTACTGGGGATTTTGTTAGCTTGTCTATGGGTCTTGGGGAGGCATCATCACTCTAAGTGATGTAGCTTCATTTTTAAAAACTATATGTATAGTCAAAACATATGATTTTCTGTGGCTTTTTCAAATATCCTTTGTGTTATTTATCCAACCTGCATCCCTCTTCCTCTGTATTGCCCTCCCTAATTAAAGTAACATCCTCATTTTTCCCATTTCTCTCTTCATAGTACTTATGTCCTGCTGTTCTCCTCTCTAGGGTTCCCTCCCTAATTCCTTTTTACTTCCCTGGATTCTCAGAAACTCTAGGTTATATTCATATCCAAAGATTTGGAGCTATGGTCTACAGAGAGAACATATGGCATTTATCTTCATGGATCTGGGGATTTATTACTCAGTATATTTTCTAGTTCCAGCCACATACCTGCTAATTTCATGATTTGGCTCTTCTTCACAGCTGAGTAGTATCCCATTGTGCATATGCACCACATTTTCAGTATCTATCCATCATTTTGAAGGGCATTTAAGCTGTTGCCCTTTCGCAGCTATTGTGACAGAATTACAATGAATATGGCCAAGTGAATATTTTTCAGGTAGGATGTTTTCTTAATAGATGATCAATGTCACTAAGTATAGAAATGATGTGGTTGTGCTCCATGATGCTGAATGTCTTCTCTGTATTTTTTCCATGACTTCCTCATTCGTGACCTTACTGGTCTAATTCAACTTCATGGTATACTTTTCTCCATAAAAGAGAGCAAAAGAAATGTAGTACATTTATTCTTTCAGTATGAAAGTATCTACCTTTTGCCCCCCTTTTCCTGAATGATATGATGAAAACAGCATGTATTAATTTGGGCACTTCTTGTTTTTGTCTTTTGATATTTTGTGAACATTACTTTTGCTAAGTCGTACACTAAACAACACCGCTAGTACAAAATCTGAGCATAGCTTGTTTTATTCTCTGCCTCTCTTTATAAATGAGTTTCCATTCTACTACATACCTGAAGACATTAACCTGGAAGTAGCAAAGAGTTTTCTATAGCCAGATATTATTCTCTAAGTCAGCAAATCAGTTTTGGATCAGGTAGACATACTCTTCTCTTAATGAGAAAATTACCAGTGAGCGATGCAGCACTGTGAGCACCTGGTATTAGTTGAGAAAATTCACACACACAACAAATTGAATGGTTGTGTTGACACTCTGAAACATTGACACTGACCAAAGCTGGTATTTAGGTACCCACTGAGGGGAAGAAGAAAAGAAACAAAATAGTGACCAAGGCTGTATAGAGAAAGGATTTTGTCCAGATCAGTAAGCATGAAGAGTCCTTTAATAAAAATGGGGTAGACAGAGAGCTTCTACTAGGGAAAACAATAAACCATTAAGTAATATAACTATCTTAGTCAGAGTTTCTATTCCTACACAAAACATCATGACCAAGAAGCAAATTTGGGAGGAAAGGGTTTATTCAGCTTACACTTCCACATTGCTGTTCATCACCAAAGGAAGTCAGGACTGGAACTCAAGCAGGTCAGAAATCAGGAGCTGATGCAGAGGCCATGGAGGGATGTTACTTACTGGCTTGCTTCCCCTGCCTTGCTCAGTTTTCTTTCTTTTTCTTTTTTTAAATTTTGTTATTGGATATTTTCTTATTTACACTTCAAATGTTATCCGCTTTCCCCATTTCCCCTTAGGAAACCTCCATCACATCCCCCCTGCCCCTGCTTCTATGAGAGTGTTCCCCCACCAGCCCACTCACTCTTGCTTTCTGACCCTGGCATTCCCCTACACTTGGGCATTGAGCCTTCACAGGACCAAAGGCCTTTATTCCCATTAATTCCAGACAAGGCCATCCTCTGCTTTAGATGCAGCTGGAGCCATGGGTCACTCCATGTGTACTCTTTGGTTGGTGGTTTAGTCCCTGGGAGGGGGGGTCGGTTGTTTAATATTTTTGTTCTTCTTATGGGGTTGCAAACCCCTTCAGCTCTTTCAGTCTTTTCTCTAACTCCTCTATTGGGGATCCTGTGCTCAGTCCAATGGTAAGCTGTGAGCATCTGCCTCTGTATTTGTCAGGCTCTGACAAACCCTTTCAGGAGACAGCTATATCAGGTTCCTGTCAGCATGTACTTCCTGGCATCCACAAAAGTATCCGGGTTTGGTGACTGTATTTGGGATAGATCCCCAAGTGGAGCAGTCTCTGAATAGCCTTTCCTTCAGTCTCTGTTCCACACTTTGTCTCTGTTGTCTCATCCTTTGGTTTTTCAGTCATTGCTTTTAAAAACATGTTATTCTTTCTTTTCTTTTAAATGGTTGGTAAAAATATAACTAACCTGAAGAACCTCTCGTGACAAAATTTAAAATGTCACCATTCAGTGTTGTAGAAACATCCATTTCCACTTATTAGTGAGTACATACTAAGCATGTCCTTTTGGGTCTGAGTTATGATATACTCAGCATGATATTTTCTAGTTCCATCAAGTTGCCGCAAAACTCGGGATGTCCTTGTCCTTAATAGCTGAGCAGTATTCCAATAAAAGTACAGAATACCCAGGATACAGTCCACGGAACTCAAAAAGGTTAACAAGGCAAAGAGCCCAAGTGAGGATGCCTCAATCCCACTTGGGAAGGAGAAGAAAGTAATCACAGGAGGGAGAAGAGAGGAAAGGACCTGTGTGGGAAAGGAGAAAGGAAGGGGAAGATGGAAACATGATCAAGTATTGGGGTGGGGGAACAGGACTGAAGTCCTGAGAGCCAGCAGAAAGAATGGAAATGGGTAACCTCAGAAGGTAAGAGGTGAGGGGACCCTCTAGAATATACCAGAGATCTGGGAGGTCAGAGACTCTCAGGACTCAAAGGGAGGGACCTTAGATGAAATGTCCTACAATGAGGAGAGGGAACTTGTAGAGTTCACCTCCAGCAAAGACAGGGCATCAAGTGAGGGATGGGGTTGCCATCCCATAGTCAAAAACTCTGGCCCATAATTGTTCCTGTCTGAAATAACTGCAGGAGAAAAATGTAGAAGAGCCCAAGGAAAAGGAAGTACAGAGACAGACTGAAATTAGGATCCAGCTCAAGGGAAGGCCTCAAGGCCTGATACTATTACTGAGGCTTTGGAGTGCTCACAAAAAGGGGCCTATCATGACTGCCCTCTGAAAGACCCAACAAGCAGCTAAAAGAGTCAGATGCAGATATTTACACCTAAGCAATGAATAGAAGTTGCTGAACCCTGTGGTTGAATTAGAGAAAAACTGGAAGGAGATGAGGAGGAGGGTGACCAGGTAGGAGGACCAGAAATCTCAACTAATCTGGACCCCTAAGATATCTCAGATATTAGGCCACCAACCAGGCAGCATACACCAGCTGATCTGAGGCCCTCAACACATACAGCAGAGGACTGCCAAGTTTGGACCCAGTCAGAGAAGATGCACCTAACTCTCAAGAGACTGAAGGACCCGGGGAGTTTAGAGGTTAAATGGGGGAAGGGGGATAATGGGGGAGACATCCTCGTGGAGATGTGGGGAGGAGGTATGGGATGTGGAACAGTCAGAGGGTGGACTCAGAGGGGAATAAAACCTGGACTGTAAAAAAAAAAGAAAAGAAAAGAAATTAAAAGAAAAAGAAAACCAGAAACATTCATTTCTTTGAATATCAGTAGCTACATCCACTCTTTTTATTTCTCTTTTTCTTAATCATTTTATTAGTTTACATTTCAAATAATATCCCTTTTCCTGGCTACCCTTCAACCAACTCTCCATCCCATGCTCCCTTTCCCCTCCTCTTTGCCTCTATGAGGGTGCTCTTCCACCCTCCACTCCCATTGATTTCAGATAAGGCCATCCTCTGCTTCATATGTCCTGACTCCCTACATGTATACTTTTTGGTTGGTGGGTTAGTCCCTGGGAACTCTGTGGAGTCCAGTTAGTTGATATTATTCTTCTTATGGGGTTGCAATCCCCCTCAGCATCTTTAGTCCTTCCCTTAGCTCTTCTATTTGCATCCCCAGGCTTAGTCCGATGGTTGACTGTAAGTATCAGCATCTGTATTGGTCACTTGACATCCACTCTTTCTAAGATTGGGTGTTACAGTTGTACCATGAATGTATGCTGCTTGTCATTTTCTACTCACTTATACTTTGTTTGAAATATCCCAAAATATTCCTTTTCCAGTCTTAACATGGTGGTATTGATGTGGTTCTAGATATGGCAAGTGATCTAGATGCTACCACCTTGACATTGAATATATGTTTAAAGTACAAACAAACTCAGCATTAACTAGAAAAGGTCAGCAACATTTTACTTTGTAACTATTTAAGGAAAGAAAAGTTTGAACTATGATCTGAATTTTTGTGAAACGCTTTCTTGAACTCATGTGGAAAAAATATCCTCAAAGTCTCATATTAATTTGAGATAAAAGTCTTTGCAAGCCTATTGGGATCACATGAGAGATAAGTGTGAAGCTCTTCTCACTATATTAGTGAAGAAAGACTCAAGTACGTGAAATTACTCCCTGTCAATGTGTGCCACTGAATGCCTTGGAACTCAGCAGAGGGGAGGCCATCACCAAGAACCAGGCAGGTGTCAGGCCATGCTTTTGGCCTTTTAAGTCTATAAGATGATTAGCCAGTCAACCTTCCATTCTTTGGAAAGTACCAGATCTGTGCTTTAGCTGTAGCATCATGAGATGAACTGAGATGGTTCTCTGCCACCCCTCTTCTCAAACTCAAGAGGAAGCTACAGCTAGAGCTGTGTCTTGTTATACTGGGAAGCCTAATGATGTAGCCAGCAGAGAGTTACCATTACTGAAATAGGGACAGAAAAAAACATCTTTATTGTGGTGGATGCTCAGTTAGTCACTTGAGTCCAATGTGTTTTGTTAAACTCCAGTCACACAGTTTGCAATGATATAGTCCATCATAGGAAGAAAGATATGGAGCAGGTATGTAAGACACACTGCAGTCGCTATATATGTAGAGCGCTGATACAGTTGAATGTTCATCTTCAGCTGGTTTCCTCCATAAGGAAGTGATAAAATAAAAACAAAACACTCATTAACATACCTAGTATTTGAACTTTCAATGAAAAAAAACCTTTTCAGTTGATGTTAGGGGCTAAAAATCTACTGTATTTAAGTTTATTTATCTCTATGTCTACTCTAGCACTTTTAGATCACTTGCAGGGGTTTGCAGGGGTTTGTGCCAATTGCTTTGATCTCCAGATCTAGTTACCAAATGGAGTATTTAGATGAGATACTATTTCTGGTACCTCAAATCCCATCATTTTATTCAATAAGGGAACATACACACAGTTTGCAATGATATAGTCCATCATAGGAAGAAAGATATGGAGCAGGTATGTAAAACACACTGCAGTTGCTATATATGTAGAGTGCTGATACAGTTGAATGTTCATCTTCAGCTGGCTTCCTCCATGAGGAAGTGATAAAATAAAAACAAAACACCTAGGTTAACATACCTAGTATTTAAAGAGAACCTGTTACCACAATAAATACCTAGGTAGACTATTATCACATTATTTACATTTTTGTATTGACATGTGCATATCACATTTGTTGTACACTGGTAAACATATATTCATTTTATATGAATTTCTGTCATAATTTCTAAACAGTATAGATTATTTCACATATGTATTCCCAAAACATAAAAAATGCAGAAGAGGGCTGCCTATGGTTTATTATGTAAATTATTTAAATTAATTTAAATTAACTAAAGTAACTGTAGAATTTTTATGTTACATACTTCATTGTCTACTATAAGGAAAAGTATCTAAATAAATGTGTAAATACTGACTTTTCTAAATAAAAACTTTCTAAATTTTCAATAATCATAGTTTGCTGGCTCACCACTTTGTGAACACCAGATGTAGCTATTTTCTGTTGTGTCTTTTTACGTCTGTGGATACAGCTCAGTAGTAGAGCACTTTTTTAGGATATAAAAGCCCCATGTTTGGTCCTTTGTTATTATTAAAAACAAAAGTAAAGTCCTATGTGACATTGTTACTAATGGAAAAAGAAAAGATGTTTATATTAGACCACTTACACCATGCAGCCTTTGTGACTCAAAGATCTCACTTAATTAGTTCATGCTTGTCTTTCTGCTATAAATTTTTATAAACTTCTTAAGTATATACTCATTTCTAAGTCTCAAATTCACATATAGTTTCTAGCCATTTATAACAGCCACTTGAACAATAATTTAACAGATCTTTTATAAACTTCTAGATATTATCTAAAGAATTCTCACTTATTTGCATTAACTTCTACTGACTTAAAAGTCTCAAAGGTTATGTTCAATTCTGATGACAGCATTGACATTTCTAGTAGGTACAAAACGTGAAATAGAACTTTGTGTAACTTGCAATTCCAAACAGTTTGCAAAAAAAGTAAATTTTACTTAAATTACAAATAAAAAGATCATGAAAAGTTTAATTTTCAAAAGTAGCATTTTAAACTCATCTCTAATTAGAGCCACATCATGACTTTATAATTCATCTTTATTCTTTTATCCAACTGCTGGATTTGTTTTTGAATGAAAAGGAAAATGCATGAAATTTCTGGCACATTGGAGGGAAACACATCAAGGGTATAGTAGAATATTGGGACATACTAAGGAATACATTATTTTAGACTTTCATTTTAATTGAATTATGTGTATGTGTGAATATCTCTGTGTAGGTATGTGCACATGAACACCATGCCCATGGAGCCCAGAAAGAGTATTGGATGCCCCAGAGCTATAACTGTAGGTGGTTATGAGCAATCTGACATGGGTACTAGGGGCTAAACGTGGGTCTT
This sequence comes from Grammomys surdaster, assembly GCF_004785775.1. Classification (NCBI taxonomy): domain Eukaryota; kingdom Metazoa; phylum Chordata; class Mammalia; order Rodentia; family Muridae; genus Grammomys; species Grammomys surdaster. The sequence goes on from NW_021620336.1 coordinate 296,818, forward strand.
CTATAAGAGCAGTGCATGGAGAGTCAACTCTCCAGCTCCATGTTTTTTGAGGTTGAGAGAGGTTAGTGAATGGCTTAAAACAAGAACAAGTGACAATAGAAAAAATATGTTTATGAAATTTAATTTGATTAGGTTACAGAATAATATTTATGTTAAAGATGATGTTTGACTATAGTCATAGTGTTTGTTTTAAAGACAGATTGGAAGATTTAAACAGGATATACCTTGAATAATAAACTTCATTTTACATTAAGACATAATTAAATCCATATCTTATCCAAAAGGATGCAGGATAACTTTAGATTTCCATGTAAGTTCCAGTAGAAAACATAAGTAGAATATGAAATGTATGGTCACTTAATGGAGTCTCTGTATTTTATATGTAAAAGAAAAAGAAGGAAATTCTAGTTTGAGCAGTTTCCACCTGAGGTGCTCTATTTGTCAGGAAACTTGGCAAAGTTGTTCTTTTCAGGTTTGAATCCCATCTCATCTCCTTCCATATAAAACCAGCTATCCATGACCTGTAAAACCTTGAGAGTCAAAGGTATTTTGCAGGCAAATGGATGGAACTAGAAAATATCATCATGAGAGAGGTAACCCAGACCCATAAGGACATGCATGGTACGTACCCACTGATAAGTAGATATTAACCATGAAGTATAAAATACTCATGATATGCTCCACGGCTTCAAAGAAAAGAAGAAAGAGGACTCAAGCAAGGACGCTTGAATCACACTTAAAAGGGGGAATAGAATACTCATTGGAGGCAGAGGAAGGAAGGGAACTGGGTGGGAAAGGAGATAGGGAAGGGAATGAGGGGGTCAGGATCCAGTGTGGGGAGACACAGGAGAGAGAGTCAGAGGGACATGAGAATGAATGTAAATCTGCAGCTCCTGAAAGTTGAGGAAAGGAGGGAATCTCTAGGAATCCCCAGAAACTTGGGATTGGGGATGTTCCAAAGAGTTAATGCAGGTGACTTTAGCCAAGATGCCTAACAGTGAAGACATGAAATCAGAAGAGGTTACCTTCTGTAGCCAAGCAGGACTCCCAGTATAGGGATAAGGATGCCAACCCACCCACAAAATTTTTGACCAAAAGTTTGTTGTGTCTAAAAGCATGCAGGGACAAAGATAGAGAGGAGACTAAAGCAATTGCCAAACAATAACTGACCCATTTCACAGGCAAGCACCAATCCCTGACACTGTTAGTGATACTCTGTTATGCTTACAGATAATTACTATCCTAGTATAACTGTCCTGTGAGAGGTTGTACACAGAAGCTGACTGAAACAGATACAGATATCCAAAGCCAAAGATTGAACAGAGGTCAGGGACTCTTATGGAAGAACTGGAAGAAGGACTGAAGGAATGGAATAGGAACTCCACAGGAAGACCAACAGAGTCAACTAACATCGACCCTTGGCAACATTCAGAGACTGAGTCACCAACCAAATGACAGGACTGAGGGCTCCAGCACATAGGGCTGCCTTGTATTGGTGGAGAAGCAGAGGATGCTCCTAACCCTTTAGAAATCTGATGCACTAGGGTAGGAAGACACCTGGGGGCGGGGGGCATAGCACTCTCTCAGAAAGGAGATGGGGGATAGGGGAGGGATTCTAGGAGGAGGACTGAGAGGGAGGACAGTGTTTGGGATATAAATAAATAAGATTTTGAGATATATTTTACACAGGGGGGGGGAGGGTGTTGTGGGAATGATTACCCTCTTTGTGTTCAGAACAGATCTCATAGAAAGAAGGAATTCCTGGGAAGACATGACCATGAAAACAGAGCTTAGCCAGAACCAGAAAAGAACCTGCAGGAAGAATCAGTGATCATAGAAAAGCTGAGGGAATATTCTTTGCCCTGGAAACCAACAGTTACAATTAAGAAAACAGCTGATAATAAATTTCTTCCTTCATAGAAACTATACTGTTTTTCTCCAGTTTTGTGCATTGAGATGGTCCACAGGTTCACTGCATGTATGTTCTTAAGTGTATTGAAACTGTTGCTCCTGCCTCCCAGAGAAAAGCCAGTTGACACTGGTGTAAGCAAATGGATTGTTCCAGTGTATCATAAATGTGTCCTGACCCATTGGATCAGACAGAGTCAATAAAACCCTAAAGAGTTTGACAGAGTTCAGGAAGATGGGAAACTGGGATATGGAATGTTTCTTCCTCACTAGGAAGGTCAGATGTTCTGTCATGATCTCTTCAAACCAGTAAATATGAATTTAAAAAGAAAGCTTCCAAAGAGGAAAACATCAATGTTGTGAGAATTTCCTACTAACTTAACTTTCAAAGAAGTATTTACAAAACATGACATTGAAGTAATGCCTCTAGTGGCAATGAAAATATATTTTATTAATTGATTTGTTGCTATACTAATATGTACTCCATATGAACAAGTTAAGGGGTACCAAAGTCTTCCACAGAAGGTAAAATGTGAGCTGGATCATATAACATATAACAGAGGAGAGGTGAGTGTAATTGATGATGTTTAGATTCTTCCATAGAAATAATTAAGGTGTGTTTATAATGGCTCAGTGGTTAGGAACACTAACTGCTCTCACGAAGAACCCCAGCTCAGTTCATGTCAACCACATTGTGGCTCATAAACACGTGTAACTCTGTTTTGGGGGATCCAATGCCACATTCTGGCCTCTACAGACAGCAAGCTTTCATGTGATGCACATTCATGAGGCAAACACTCATGTACATAAGACAGCATATATATACACAAGTAAAATAGTAATACATAAATAAAAGTAAAACGTCTTTTAGAAAGAGTTCAGATGGTAAATTATGCCACATATCTTTTACCAAATTAAAAAAAAAATTGTTGCTTCAGGTTAGAATTTTTTTTCCTTTTGACCATTTCTGCTGCACTCTGAGCATTTCTTTTCCTGAATTAAGCTTAGCTTATGGGATAAAAAAGTTCCTATTATGGCTATTACAGTTTAAGAAGTGTTGGTGGCTGTCTGCCTATATCAGGCTGTAGGAGTTTTTATAGTAACTATAAATATTAGGTGCTTTTAGTGCCAACAAATAAAATCCCGGATGTCCTCTCACTATATTTTCCTGTTCTTACCAGAGTTTTGCCTGCATTTTTCAAAGGCTTATCATGGTAACTGGCAGGCTCCATCCTTAGCCTTGTCTAAAATTCCTTCCATTATCTCTTACCACAGTTTCCAAAGATGAGAAGGCTTAACACCTACTGCTTGGCTAGTTCCAAATAAGAAGGCTTGCACACATTCCTTGGCTATTAGGCACAGAGAGTGAGAGTCAGATTGGCTGTTTCTCCATGGATATTGGGATGCTTCTTGATGATTGACAGTTCTCTGGCTCTGCCTGCTTTGTATTCTTTGGTCAGAAGCCAGGTTTGGCAAGTCAAAGGAGTCCCTTAGCAAACCCAGTTTGCATAGGACTGAAGAGGACATCAAACGGTCTAGTCACAAGCATCTGAGCTAATCCCCTGTTGCTGAGGCTGAGACAAGTGTAGAATCAAAGCATGTGAGTGCCATATAGAAAACATGCTTTTCAGCTTAATAAAGTAAACAGCAGGACAAAATAGCTAAAGCAAGGTTCCTACAGCTGGGCAGGATTTCATTTTTGGCTTTATCCTAAGAAAACCATGGCCCAAAATAAGATCCCTATTCTGTTTTGAGTCAAACTCAATTGCACTCTTGGTCCTAGAGTTTGACCAGTTTCAAAAAGCCAGAGCTGGAAACAAAGGATGAAGGAAACCAAGAGCTCACTCAAAGTAAAGACTGGAACATTCATGCTTCCCCGGCAGCTTTGCTGACCCAGCTTCTCCATCACGAAGCTGGCTTGACTTTGAGGGGTCCGTTTACAATGAGGTGAATGAAGAGTTGGCAGTCTGGCTCTCACTTACTGTAATTGAGTCAGACAATTAAATTGCCTCCCAGTTACTGAAAATGTAAACCACATACACCGTATGTAGGTCACAGCATTCCAGTGGTGCATGTCCAGTATAGTGACTTAATGCCTGGATATGGAGGACAGTTTTAAGTCAAAGCAGCAGAGTATGCTGGCTCAGCAGATGCACATACATGCAACAAGGGCGACACCAAGGGTCTGCAGCTTTGGAAGACAGGAACCAGTGCTCATGCACATGCACTAACGCAAACAATATAATGTGTCAGCTGATCATAGTGCTGTAATTTTCGAACAGCTTTTCTCAAAATCTTAAAATGAACTCTGTTCTTAAATACCTCTGAAAGAAACCATCCACATATCTTTCCCAAACCAAAGTTATATTGAGTGAGGTAAAATGACTCCTCTTGCACCAACAGAGTAATTGAAGTATGACTGATCAATATCTTAACTTCAATGTGTGATATTGCATAGCCTTTGGAGAACAGAGATTTCACAATGTCAGTATAACTGGGAGAAAGGATAGATCCTATGTGTAGGTAACTTGATTGTATGCTGTCAATTGATTGTTGTGATATAGAGGGTCATGAGAAGCAGAGGAGTTTTGTAAACATTGCTACTTTGAAATCAATAGCTTTCTCACATCTGTTTTTTAAACAGAATGCCAACTGTAGACTACAGAACAACTACACTTAAATACTTAGTTTTTCTTTATAGCTCCCTTGCAAGTTTCCACCACTACAAGCTTTGAACTTCTGTCCTCCTTATCAAGTGACTAAGAAACATGTTTGCCACTCAATGCAAGCAGAGTAACTACTGCATTTTCTGGTTTTCTCTTATGGTTTCCCTGTCCAGGGCTGCTGCCTACCAACGCATCATGGATCTTCATCTCAGGCCTTGTGTGCATACTGAACAGACAGTGCTCATAGAATTGTGTTAAGATTTTATGAGGAAATCCAACATTGCTCTGATGGGCTTGCTCTCCTCACAGCCCTAGTTCTGCTCTGGATATCTTGCTTATGAGTTTATGTTCAACATCATCACACACTTCCTAAAAAACCTGTGGGAAGAGCAAATATAAACCTTGGAACCTCTCTGCTTTCTGCTACTGCTTTGTACTGTGTGCATATTGTCATACAAAGTTAGAGAATGTTTCAACTTCAGGTTGTAATCATGCAGGTTGAAGCATTTTATGAGCTGTCTCAAGGCAGCCTTATTCTTAGGTTTCCCTCCAAGTGTGGAATAAAAGACTCCATGAAAAAGATACGTACTAGACATATTGATGAAAGAAAACATGAATGAGGAAAAAGAGGCTTCATAGCAAGTCCAGTTCCCATCACGTCATCTGTATTGTAAACTTCCGGTTTCAGATATAGGTTGTATATAGATATAATATGTGGCATTTCAAGGAACCAATATAACATGAGCAAGGTGTATATAACACACTAACAAATATACATGTAAAGAATAAAAATATTAGAAATGTATTATTGTGTGTATAAGCCAAAGGTCAAACACAGGTGCTTCTCAGCAGATATTAACCTGTTTTTTGGTTTTTGCTGTTGTTGTTTTGAGACAGGCTCTCTCACTAGTGTTAGAAACTGCCCACATTCCAGAAGCAGGTTCTCCCCACCCCCCACCTTCAGTGATTCAATGATGTCATCACCCAACACCAGATGCAACACATTTCCACTGTCTCCACAAGTCACATACCCTTATAAAGACCCTGCCACCATGCCCTCTTCTATATCTCTGTCACTCTGTCTCTCTGTCTCTAATCTCTGTCTCTGTCTCTGTGTGTCTGTCTTTGTCTCTCTCTTTCCCCAGCTGACGCTTGCCACACCCTCCAATAAATCTCTTATATGAGATCTATTGCATGGTAAGTTCTCTGCAGAAGTCCTTGGCCCCTATCCTCTAATGAACTCCTTCCCTACAAAACCCTCACAACCAGGCCTGGAGCTTTCAGTCTAGACAAGGCTAGCATGGGTGCCCAGAGAGCTTCAAAGATCCTTCTGCCTCCTCTTTCCCAGTGCTGCCATTTCAAGTATGTACAAAAACATCTGCCTTTTTCCTCAAGCACTTTACTCTAGAACATTTACTATTAAAACATATACTTAATTTTAATGAGCCTATGTTATTCTTGTTGACAGACATTTGTGTTGACCAGACAATGTTAAACAGCAAACATCATCAAGAAATATAGTCAGAGATAAAATAATGATATCTATTACAATTATAAGAAACGGACTATAATTTTCTTGATGTGTGGAACTATGAAAGATGCTAAGATTCTCTGATAGTACCATTTATCTCCTTGACAGAATCCAGAGTCATCTGGCACATGGACCTCTGGGGCAAGCCTACAGGAGTCATCTTGACTGTCTTCATTGAGGTATTGTGAGCAGCACCATTCTGTCTTCATTGAGGTACTGTGAGCAGCACC
>NW_021620336.1:303162-400917 GCF_004785775.1 Grammomys surdaster
AGCAGCACCATTCTGTCTTCATTGAGGTACTGTGAGCAGCACCATTCCTAGGTTGGAATAATGGACTACACAGATGGAGGCAGGTAACCAAGAAGCCCACATTCACACTTATTACCCTCTGCTTCCTCATTGTGGGTATGAAGTGATGACCATTTTCTTTAAGTACTTGCTGCCTTGACTTCTCCACCACAACGGACTATGCTTTGAACTGTGAACCAAAAAATAAGTCCTTTTTCCCTTAAATTTCTTTTGTCACAGGATTTTACCATAGCTACTGGAAAAGAAGATAGATGCTAAATAACTTTGCCTTAAGGTTATCCAAATGCAAAATACCACTATCCCAAATGTCAAATAGAAAGGCAATAAAATAGCACTGATTTACAATAGCAATGAATATGCAAATTCCTAACCTTACCCTTAATTAGAAACATGCTACCAAGTTAACAAAAACAACACTGCAAGAGAATGTCAATTGCAAAACATAAAATGTTCTTATTTTTAAAAGACGTCAATAATATTACAGAATTACAAGATGATACAATGTTAACAAAATTCCAACAAAATATGTTAAATGCACACACACATAAAGTAAGCAAAAGCCCCACCACAAATCCATTTGAGAAGCTCAAGTTTTTCACCATTTCTCAATAACATGTCCAGAAGCCATCACCATTGCTCAAGTGTTGAGTTTTTTTTTTAAATCACATTATTGTTTTTATTTTCAATAAAGTTTTAACATGTCCAAACTTAGGTCTGTAGGTTTATTTTATAAACAGCAAAATCATATATACAGTACATTTCGTGGAAAATTGACCACTGGAAATTGAGGCCTTAAGTTCTGGGCTTCTGGGTACAGCAGAAGGGACACAGACACAATGACAGGGATAAGCCCTTAGAAACAGTATCACGGGAGTGTTCATGTAATTGGGTTAAATGCCTTGCTTTTTCTTTGACTGTTTGTGTTTATTGTCTTGCTTGTTCCTTGACTATTTGCATCTATTGTACTGCTAGACTCTCAACCTAGAACTGATATTAATGCATGCATGTAATTAAAATGGTAGAAAAACATAAAGGAGGAGGCAGATAGGATAGGGGATTCTAGGGAGGGGAAATGGGGAAGGTATTGTATTATAAATAAATAAAATATCCAATAAAAATTTTTTTAAAAAATAGAAAAAGAAAAAAAGAAAACCCTGGCAAGATGTCTTAGATACTCAAGCCACTATAGATATAAGCCCAGACCAGAGTTGCTTCTTTTATAAATAGCCATTTTGTGGCATGTTGGGAGAGACAATGGACTATGGCAGTGTTCAAGGCTTTGTTGTGAATCACTGGAATGAGGAACAGATGGCACTGCTGGAGGAGACTTATGGCATGCCTGGTGGTGGTAGGACACAGCAGAATGAACCTGACTTCCGAGGGCCACAAACTTTTGTTTCTTCTCCTTCAGACACAGACTGTATTTACATTCATTCTTCTACCTTAACAGTGACTTCTTTGCAGTTGATGGACTTATGCAGGCAGAGAGTACCCTTAGGATGGTTTGACTCAGCCTTGTCCTGTGCTCTACTGATTAAAAATGATCAAGGTACAGAGATGACAAATGTTACCCTCTTCTTCACTATCATCTTGCTCCTAGACTACATGTTAAGTTGTTCTCTGCAGCAAATCCAGTGAGCCTTTCTAAATGCAGATGAACAAGTGTTGAGTTTTTACAAAAGATGTGCAGATGCTGTTAAAACAGGGTGACATATTGCTCCAGGCAGTAGCAAACACCAAAAGGCAGATAATGGAGCCAAAATAGAAATTATGCACAAAAACAAAGCTTAATGCAAAGAGAACAAGTGGATTGGGGTTGAAGTGATGGTGAGAGCTATGCTGAGTCCTAATGTCATGCCAGAAATCTCCAAACCCTAAGAACTAATCTAAGAGTGTTCTACTGCCTGGGGAGAGATCGTCCATAGATGTCTACCATTCTGTTTCCTGTCAAGATCTGGCCAGGATGGAGCATGTGACAATGGTGGTATATGTGGGTCAAGAATATACATAAAAGTTTACATATTGATCAAGAATAAACAGGGAGAGGTGAGAAGTTGGAGATTCAGAAGAAAAAGAAGTAACTACCTCTGTCTTTGGATAACACATTTAAAATGAAGGTGAACACCAGAAAGATAATTACAAGTGACAATTGATATTGATATAGAACTCTATAAGTGTTACCTTATTATGTCACTCAAGGTTATGATGGAAGGAAATGTCTAGCAATGTGTAGTACAAACAGAAAGTACCTCTTGAACTACATTAAGTGCAACTTCACAGGATAGAGAAAGAAAATGGGAGTTACTAGCACAACACATATTTACAGAGTCTTTAGTGTAGATGCTAGCACTAACAATCAACACTCACAAAATCCACTGTACTCATGGAGATTACAGAGTTGAAGGGACATGTGCACTAAACAAATGGACAGGCAGATTGAAATTTTGTCCTTGAGGATAGGGCAAAAGAGATTGGTGGATAGAAGGTATATATTGGTTTAAAGGCTCGTTTAAAACCCTGTGATCCAAGAATGGGATATATGGTGTGGTTGGGGTAAAAAGCAAGTGTCAAAACAGTGAAGGATAAGATCATAGGCACAGAATAAAAGAGGTGAGAACTACACATCACTGTTGGGGCATGGGGAGGGGGTATGAGGACATAATCATTTATTCCAAGTGAATCAGAAGTTACTACAGGGTTTTAAATGAATAAATGAATGAATGAGATAATTTGGCTTACATGTAGAATACTCTTCTCTCCTGGTGTACACTGTGGTGAGAACAGACCACCAAGAAAGTAAGAGTGGGTGTTATCTGAATAATCAGAGTAAGACATGTTGGTAAGAAGAACTCAGATAAAGTGAATTAAAGGATGCTCCAGTGAAGACAAAAATCAGAAGGATTTGGAGTCAATGAGAACCTGGGCTAATGCTAAGATTTTGGCCAGAGCAACTGGAAAGCATGGTGTTATCATTTATGGAGATGGGAAATCCGTGGGAGGAACATTTGGGGTGAGATTAGCAGTTCATTTTGGGACATGTTAGCTTGTGATTCTGATTTAATATCCAAGTGGTAATATCAGGCACGCCATTAGGAGTAGCACAGAACTTAGGTTAGAAATAGAAGTCTTACTGAAGTCTCAGACTATAGAAAATTTTAAAATTGTCAGTGTAAATAAAGATCTAAGTAGAATTGAGGGCTGGACACTGGGGCAAACATTGAGAAAAGGTGGAGGAAGACAGAGATTCCTGTAAAGGGATGAGAGACTCAGCAGACTATATTGTCTCTGCAGTCAAAAGTTAGAAAGAAGAATGTCTAGGAGGAAGTAGTAGGAAGCTGTTCTAGTTTCTTTTCCTGTTGTTAGAATAAAAAACATTGACAAGAGCAACTAGAAGAAAAAAAGGTTTATTTTACCTTATACTTCCAGCTCTATTTTGGCGGGTAAGTCAAGGCAGTGCAAGCTTGAAGCAGCAGGTCACATTGCATCCACAGTCAGAGTAAATGTGTGCAGCCTAGTACTCATCTTGCTTTGTCCACTCTTATGCAGCCTAGATTCATCCACCTAGTGAATGAGGCCACTCATAGTGGGCAGTTCTTTCTACCTCATTGAAGCAATCAATCTCATGAATTACTACAGGCTAATGTCCCTAGATACTGTCAGACTGACAACAGCATTCATTATAGTGTCCAAAAGTAAAACATATATAGTGTACTATAGGAATAGTATGGATAGGGCTACACAAGATAAGAACAATACTGAGATGATGAAATGAATATAGTTTTTAGTTCTATTCAAAGTTTATAAGTAGTTGTTTAGCAAGAAGGAGATATCAATCAGATATAAGCTAACCAAGTGGTCTGTTCAGGATAGTCAGGGTAGTTGGTTCACAGAAGGGAAGCCAGTAACGAGCTATTGACTAAGTAAATGAACGATGGCCTGTTGAAGCTCACATGAAGTGAAGAAAACATAAGCTCTGCTAACATCTGCCCTTCACAGCCTTGTTCTTGTAGTTTTCTAGTCTAAATTAATGGTCTGAAATTCCAGCTTTTCTATAAATCTCATAATCGAGGGATCAAGCAACTGGGTGAAAATCTCACCTTTAACTTCATGCTTGTAACACTCACTAAATTTATGTACACTTTCAACACTGGTGTACGGTTGAATTTTGACAATGTGTGAGCTACTATAAGTCAACCAGCCTCTTTTAAAGTGGTTTATGTTGTGCAGTCATAAAGTCTTGGTTGTTTTGAAGTATCAAGACAGGCTGACTTAAAGAGAACATTTTTTTTTATTTTGATGTGAATGAGAATACAGAATTCCTGATTTCATTCCAGAAGAAAAAAATGAGTAAAAATCTACTAATGCACCTCTGCTTCCAGTTCAATGACCCATCCAAGAAGGACATTAAGAGTCCAGAGATAAAAAGCAGTCTCTTGGCAGGATGGCTCAGGGAGGTTAATCTACAGGGAACAAACTACCATTATACCCAGTTTCACTTACCATGCTTCATTTTCTCTGAGAGTTCACTGTTTTTAGAAAAATTGCCCTGAGCAGATTTTTTTTCCTTGTCTTCCAGGGGTTAGTGTTGCTGACAGACATTAGAATGGATAGACTAGAGTGTTATGTAGCCACCAACATATGAAATGTTGTCTAATCCAGTTGTTCCAAACCTCATCATATGAATTAGCAACAACACTGTTTTAAACATCGCTTTCTATCATGAAAACAATCATGATGGGGAAGGATGCTGGTAGGCATGTCTTGCAAGACCAGTCACAACTATAGTTTTCAGAGTTCACAGTTCATTATGGTTAATGCTTGCATTTCTCCTCCGGTAGTATGCATAGCAACTTCCAGCACCATGAAAGCTAGCCAGTGGGGATGAAACTTCTAGATAGGTACAAGCTTGATGAAATCCTTAAGATTCTATATGACCTCACTCACCAAGAACTGAGAAATAAATAAATAAATAAATAAATAGCCCACTCTTGGTCCTGTGTTTTATTTGTTATTCCCAGGATTGTAGGGGTATTATTGCTCTGTTGTATGGTAATCTCACACGCACGCACACACACACACACACACACACATATATACACATACATGTGGACTATATGTATGTGGAAGCTTCTATAATCCAGGTTTCAGATTTATAATTAATGTCTTGAACCACTGTCAAATAGAACAGTTTCTGTTCAGTTGTGGATAAAAGGCTATGACAAAAGCTGTATAATTTCTTGAGCGATGTATGATTAATAGGAATAGCAGAAGGTTCGGTGTCTACTTTAGGTTTTCTTCCTCTTTATTAGAAATTCAATAAGAAAAGAAGCCCCAGAATCATAGATTTCTTCCCTGCGACAATGTACGAAAACCATCTCTGATTTCCAACAGGAATGCAAAACATAGAAGTGATATGAAGTACCTATTGTCACTCAGATGGCATAGAGTTAGAACAATGTGAGTTACGATGCTGGAGGGTGGGGCAGTACTACAGACTAGAAGAGTACTGAACACCCATTTGAGTCTTAATGCTGATTTATGCCTAACATAGAAGTCCATGTTAAACCCTAACAATGTCTACAAAGTAGTGCCAAAGAGTTGCTCAAATAACATGAATGTTCACACAGTTTCATACAGATACTTGCAAATGCATGCCCATGACCAATGACACAGAGTTCACCAAAGATCAAGCAGCATAAACTGATTTTAGGACATAATTTCAATGGTCAACATGTTCATCTTCTTCAATAAAATGTAAGATTCTCAAAAACAAGTGTATATATTTTTGAAAAACGTGTTTTCCATCTGGAATTGAATAGTTAACTACAATTATTTTTTTAAGTAAAATAATCACTTACTGACATTTGTGCTATCTCAAAGTTGAAATAATAAAAGTTAGGGGTGGTTTAAAGAGCAGATTTCTCAAGTTTCTGGTAATTGAAGAATATGTAGCTGTAAACTTTATATTATGATCTAAAACAGATTGGACGATCCTATAATTTTCCATATAGTCATTTATTATTTCCACAGACATTCCATCCTTCTTAGACTCTAAATACTTTAAAATTTGTAACGTACCATAGTTTTGCAATGAAATATTTACTGGAAGGTTATTTCAAAATTATCTACTGTCTGAAGAAAAATAAGACAATTGTTTTTAACAACATAGTTGTGATGAGATTACTTTTGATTATATGTGAATAAAAATCCAAACCAAACTGGCTTGACTCAAAATAGAATTTATTGCCTCACTTAACCAAGTTTAGGAATAAAGCATTGGTCAGATAGAATGTAAATGACCAGGTTCAAACGATATTGTCAGGACGTGGTTTGTTTTCATAACCTTGGCTTGTTTCAGAGAATCATGCTTCATTCTCCGACAAGGGTGACTTCAGGGTAGTAAAGTGGATGTCACACTACGAGTGCTTCCCACTGTTAGTTTCCCACCATGTAAGAAAGAGTGTCTGTTATTAGCCAGAACAAATCACTCAGATTGATGTTTCAGGCTTCTACTGATCCCCATGGATGCTAAATTATATTGGACAAATTATTGCATGAGGAGTACATATATAATGTGAGGTACCCGGGCTTGGAGAAAACTCTGGTACATGCTCTAATGAAAGCAGAGACGTGGCTCTTCCATAGAGGAAAATAAAGTACTATTATGTCTCTCAGCTTGATGTTTTCTGGGTGAGTAACATGAAAGAAAAGAACTTACTTAGTTTATGTCAGTATGTCAGTAGCACATAATATAATCTCTGGGATATAGCAGGCACTAAATACAAATGAAAAACAGTATTCTATTTGGGTTGAATCAGTGGATGACTCATGGTAAGAATTCTATTACTGTAAATTATTTCAGGTTTTGAATCTTCCTCCCTTTTGGATGCTCAGCCTTCTTTGACCAGGATGATTCTTTCCCATCAAAGATCTGCCCTCCACAAGTCTGCCTCTCTACATCATTCCTGTTCTCTTTCCTTCCCTGCTTTTCTACTTCCACTGGCATCAACACATCCTTGAACTTTATTACATAAACATATATAAGGCAAAGTGTCAGTCATGGATGCAAGCTGGGGTATCTTCTACAGGCTCATGTTTTGAGCACTTGGTCCAAGGTTGATGGCACTACTTTAGGAGGTAACAGAACCTTTAGGAAATGGGGGTCTTGATGGTTGATATAGGTCACTAGGATCAGGTCTTTGAAGGTCTTTGAAGGTTGGCCTCCATTTTTAGTCTCACTCATCTGTCTGATTCACAAATATGTTAAAGTAACAGCTACAAACTCACACATTTCATCACAGTGATGAGAAAAGTAGTAAGCTGAACCTCTTGCTTAATTGTTTAATCCATAATTCAATTATTCCTTTCTTCTCGTCTACTTTGACTTCAGAACAAATTGTTTTAAAGAACACTTTGAATGTTGGTACTTACCTGATGACAACGTATGTATTGCCCTAATGACGTTCCAGCTCCTTAACACACCATGGGCACTTTTCAAAGTGGTTATAATGCTTAATATAAAAACTAGTGCATAAATATGATACAGATTTTTAAAAATTGATATAATTGAGTAACAACCCTAGATAGTAAGAGACAGCCATGAAGCCAGTGTGAAATGGGAGGGACTTTTGCATCCTTAATTTGAGTTATCACTGACACAACAATTCACTTAATTTAATAAGTGTATATTATTTTTGGTCTTATTTCATACTTTTACATTTAATAAAAATACAGTTATAAAGCTCCCTCCCTCTCCTTCTTCTAATCCCTCCCAAGCTCTTGATGCCTCCTCTAAAACCATCATCATTATTATTATTGTTATTATTATTATCATTATTATATGTAATTATATACGTATATATAACCTAATGAGTGCACTAAATGTTTCTTTTATGTATACATGCTTTTAAGGCTGACCAGTTAGTATTAGATAGACAATTAGGGGGCTGATACCCGGGGGAGACGAATTATTTTAGTTGCCTATAGCTCTTTACCTAGGGTTGGGACCCCATGAGATTTCCCCAATCCATGTTGGACATGTTTATTGGTGTGCCATTGTTCGGGTCTTGTTTCAGTGTGGATATAAGTACCATGCCATATCTAGAAGCTACAATCTCTCAATTCTGTGGATCTTACAATCTTTCTCTTCCCATTTACACAATGTTCTTTGAGCCTTAGGTAAAGGGATTGTGTTGTGAACGTACTAAATGAGGCTTGGCATACTGTGTTTACTTGTCTGCTGCATTTTGACAACTTCTGACTTTCTTTAATGATCTCTATCTTCTGCAAAAACAAACTCCTTGGATGATGAGTAAGAGCTATATTTATCTGTATGTATAAATGGCAGAGGAGACCTAGCCATAGAGCAGTAGAGCATAAGGCTCCTAACAGCGCTGCTTCCACTGTTAGAACAGAGGCTCATGGTGCATCACAGTTCTGTTGTTCTTCTTGAGACTAGGACCTCAACCAATCTGATGGTACTACCTGCAGTCAGGGTGTGTCTTCACCCCTTGTGTGGACATTTCTAAAACTATCCTACAAACACAAGGGATTTTCCATTCTAATTGTAATTTTGTCAAATTGACAGTGAATAATAATCATCACAATTACTGTGTTGCAAATGTGTTTCTTTTATCTTTCTCAGAGGATGACCAACATTCCTCCTACTCAAAAGTCTTTTTGCTTGGGATAGCAAGATGGCACAGAAGTAAAGGCTTTTGCTTGCCAAGTCTGATAACTTCAACTCAAACTTCAGAACCCCAGTGGTGAATGGAGGGAACCAATTTTCACAAAGTATTCTCTGACCTCTGCATTTACATGATTGCATGCTCATGCATACACACCCATCCATTCCACCAGCTGACACAATAGACTAAAGAACAAATGAATGGATGTAAGAAAACAGTCTAAAAATGGCTTTTGCTCACAAATGTAAGAAGTCCCATTTTTATTATTTGAGTGCAAACAGCATCTTTTCCAGGATCCATGTTTTCATACACTGGTCTCTGGACTTTACTTACAGGCATTCAAAACATACTCAATCTGAAAATTTTAGATCTTTATCCAAGTTTGTGAATTATCTTTAGTCTGGATAAAAGGTTGTGTCTCTTGAAACATAAAATAATTGAAAACAGATTAGTTTCATAAGCATAACCACAACTTCAGAAGTACAGCAGCTGTGACCTCTTACTGATAGGGCTGTAGCTTATGGTTTGCTTCATGGGCATAAGATGCAAGTATTTAATCACGCTCAGAAAGTGGAATCTCCTTATTTCATCAGATTTCAAAGCTGAACTCAAGCTTCATTCTTTCATTCAGTAGGAAGTCAAATATATGCTCATTAGGCCTCAACTCATATTCCACTATTGCTTAAGGGAACACTAGGTGTTTCTGAGATTTGTGGCCTTACATCAATTTTATTGGAGCTGTCATAACTTTAGAAATAAAATTGATTCATTTTATTTAATGTCTTCAAGAAGATGCTTATACAGCATTGGATAAGAAGAGGCATAATTTGTTTTCTTGGAAAAAGAAGCATTTTAAGATACACTAGTTCACTTCTCTTTTGTTTTTTTTCCCTCCATTGCAGTTATCAATGATTGAGCTGTTGAAGAATGCTTTTAATGAAAAATATCAGATATAAACAATCTGCTACTTTTTAGTTGCATGCTGCCCATAGTAAACTAGTAAGATCTTAATGTAGATTTGATTCATGGCTTTGTCTAGTACACACTTCACTGCATGCATGTCCACTCATCGCTTACTAACCTTCTCAGTCATCAGACGGATGTCACAGTATCTCAACACTTGTGTTTTTTTCAATAACATTTTGCTTAATAATATATGATAGTACAAGAGAGTGATACAAGCAGCAATTTGAATATTCCAAAGAGAAGCCATAAAATGCTTCATAAAAGCTGCTCCAACATATAACAAGGACACATGCTCCACTATGTTCATATCAGCCTTATTTATAATAGCCAGAAGCTGGAAAGAACCCAGATGTCTTTCAACAGAGGAAGGGATACAGAAAATATGGTACATTTACATAATGGAGTATTTCTCAGCTATTTTTTTTTTTTTTTTTGGTTTTTCGAGGCAGGGTTTCTCTGTGTAGCCCTGACTGTCCTGGAGCTCGCTCTGTAGTCCAGGCTGGCCTCGAACTCAGAAATCCGCCTGCCTCTGCCTCCCAAGTGCTGGGATTAAAGGCCTGTGCCACCACTGCCCAGCTGACTTCATGAAATTCTTAAGCAAATGGATGGACCTAGAAATTATCATCCTGAGTGAGGTAACACAGTCACAAAAGAACACACATGGTAAAGCACTCACCGATGAGTGGATATTGTCTCAAAAGCTCGGAATTCCCAAGATACAATTCACAGATCACATGAAGCTCTAGAAGAAGGAAGACCAAAGTATGGATGCTTCAGCCCTTCTTAGAAGAGAGAGCAAAATATTCCCGTGAGGAAATACAGAAACAAAGTGTGGAGCAGAGACTGAAGGAAAGGCCATCCAAGACTGCCCCATCTGGGGATCCATCCCATATACAGTCACCAAACCCAGACACTATTGTGGATGTCAAGAAGTACTTGCTGACAGGAGCCTGATAGAGCTATCTCCTGAGAGGCTCTGCCAGAGCCTGGCAAATACAGAGGCAGATGCTCTTAGCCAACCATTGGACTGAACATGGGGTCCCAATGAAGGAGTTAGAGAAAGGACTTAAGAAGCTGAAGGGGTTTGCAACCCCATGAGAAGAACAACAGTATCAACCAACCAGACCCCTCAGATCTTCTAGGGACTAAACCATCAAACTAAGAGTACACATGGAGGGACCCATGGCTCCAGCTGCATATGTAGGAGAGGATAGCCTTGCCAGGCATCAATGAGAGGAGAGGTCCTCGGTCCTGTGGCGGCTCAATGCCCCAGTGTAAGAGAATGCCCAGGCAGGGAGACAGGAGTGAGTGCAGGAACACCCTCGTAGAAGCAAGGGTAGGGGGTATGGGATAGGGAGTTTCTGGAGGGGAAATCAGGAGAGGAGATAACTTTTGAAATGTAAGTAAATATCCAATAAAATAAAAGAAAAAACATTTTTTAAAATGAGAGTGTTGTACTTTAGTAAGAGAAACATACTCCAAGACTTATAAAACCCACTATAATAAACACATTATCTAAATATAAAATTATAAAAAAGCAAAAGAACTTTGTACAAATTTGTATACTGACCTTAAAAATCCAATGTGTTGTAAATGCCACGCTAAGATAGAAAAGATTAAAGCATGCAACAATTCTCAGTAAAATACTTACAAACAAAATACAGGCACTATATCTAAAGGAACATCTGCTGCAATCTATTTTATTTTATCCTGGAGAAACAGAGAATTGTTCAACACATGTAAGTTGATCAATGTAATAAATTTGTTCAACACATGTAAACTGATCAATGTAGTAAATCATATCAATGGACTTACAGACAAAAATGTCACATAATCATCTCAGTAGGTTAGAAAAGGTCTTTGATGAAATCCAATATGCCGCCATAGCAAAAGTCTTTCTAAGAGAGCACAGGTCTGGGAGAATATATCTCAGCATAATAAATGTATGACAAACATAAAGCCATCATTATCCTTAAAGGAAAACAGTTGAAGCAACTCCATTAAAATTAGGAATGAGATAGTATTGCCTCTGTTTAATTCAATTGATGAAGCTTTACCTAGAGCATTAAGACAAGAGAAGGAAATTAAAGAGATACCAATAGGAAAAGAAGTTAACTATTCCTACTTGCAGATAAAATATGTGATACTCTACACAAGATTTCCCCTACCCTGCTCTACCCAAAAGAACACCAGAAAACTTCAATAAATTATTAAACTTTTAACAAAGTGTCAGGACACAAAGATCAACTTACAACCATTAATAACTTTTCCATATACCAATAATGATCATTCTGAGAAAAATTGTAGAAACACTCCTATTCACAATAGCCTAAAAATTAAAAATTAAAATTTCCTTTTATAATGTCCAGTGCATTTTTGTAATAATGATTCCAGGGTTGAAGCCACACACTAATTGTGGTTCCTTTAAACATATGGATAACTTTATGGCCTTCAATAAAATCATATTATGTCAAAAGAAGCTCAGGTAATGATATATACTTAGGGTTTATGTGTGAATCTGATACACAAGATCTTCCTTATGCTAAGTGCTCATCAAGTGGTGTTGTCTCATGACATGTCATCATTCTTTGGCTTTAACTATATGCACAAGTTGGATTGCAATAGGTTCATGTGAATAGATAATACATATTCTCAGATATTAAATACATGCATATAAAAATAAAAAGTCATATATATATAAAGAATGCAAAATCTCATAATTTGTGCAATGGCCGCATACTATATTGTGATTCTATGTAATTGGGCTTCTTTAAATGTTTACTGCACAGAGATTAATGAAAAGTCACTCATTTTCATTGCATTGTAAGTGCCATTACGTAGTAAATATTATTTTAAAAAACAGTCCAAATATGCTCTGATTAGGTTGATGCATCCATATGAAATATTCTTACTAGAATATCATTTCAAATGCTTGGCATTAACCTTGTGTTCAACAAATACTATTTAACAATGAATTATTGAGCACCAATTTCATTTCCATGAAAATGTCTTGGTCATAAAACACCAAAAATTTACTGAGACTTCTAGAAAGATAAAGTTTTCTGCTCTACTTCAAAACATAATCTTTCAAAAACTAAGAATTCTCTCCCTCTTCTTTGCATAAAATTACCTAAAATATCTACTGGCAATAAGTCATTTTCTGTTACAAATTTTGATATCCAAGTGAATAAATACAAAGTGTCGAGAGAAAGAGTGGGCTTTGAATCGTGTTTCGTGAATGAGGACTGCACGGTCCTTATTACATTCTAAGGCTTTCTGTGATGTGCTAGGATTTCTGCTTGAAGGAAAAAAGGGCATATGTACAAGATGCTTCCAAATTTATTTCCACTATGACATGAAGGAAAATAATTGGAACAAAGTTGCACTCATCCTTTCCGAGGTAGTTCGCTTTTAGTTGTGAAATATGTTTTTTTAAGTAAAAATATCCCCAAATATGAAGGAACAATATAACCGATGCCAAATATTGCAGGACATATAAATACTTAAGTAAGTCCTTATGAGAAGAAGAAACATTTTCATGTCCTCAGCTTTTCGGAACAGAAAGAGTGTTGACTCTGGCACTGAGTGCAAACCACCTATGTATCATTTTTCATGAGCTACCAAAAGATGAAGCCAAGAGCAAAAATGTATACTGAGTCCCCTGTTGAGAAGATGGAAAAAGAAATGAAATTCAACAATAACAGAAATATTAAGTCTGCATGGTTAATAATTATTGAGTATGTGAACCAAGAAGCCAGAATTGTGAATACTTGGTTATATTCGCTCCTTGTCTTTCATTCAGTATTTATTTTTAATAACATCAGGGAACTTGTTTTGGATTTTATCCTTATGATTGACAATGTGGATTTGCTTAAGGTCAGCTCTGGTAAATGAAACTTTTATCTGCAGGCTTAGATTCTCTGAATCTAGATCAAGAGAGAAGAAACAATTTCTAAGAATGAATACTATGATTCTCATTAATGAAACACACACACTCATACCTATAAACACACACACACACACACAAATCCAAGTTTAACTACAAGGCCACATTCTAAAAAAAAATTGCAGTGTGTCCATGTTGTTATTACAAATGGTAAAATTTGATCTTTAGAATAAAGCCTTATGAACTTAGAATAAAGCCTTTATCTCAATGTGTTTCAATAAAGCCTTATGAACTACTTATTACTAAATGAAGTATTTAATTCTATGGAGCATGTATATTTTTTATTTGTGTGGTTGTTAGACAGAGTCCCACTGTAGTCATGTAGAATATTTTAATGAGCTAATTCACCCTAATAAAGTCATTAAGAAGCATTCAATGCTTCTTAGCATTCAAAGTATTCCATTCACTATAAATTAATTAATAAATAATAACTTTATAAGTAGCTCTTATCCGTTAAAAACACTGTTTTATTACATGGATATAAGCAGTAAAGAAAAGGTAAATTATGGACTAGAATATTTTGCAGGAATTTTAAAAAAAGATTTTAAGGTTATAGAAGTGAATCAGAAGTTAGGAGCACTTGTTTTGGCAGAGGACCCAGGTCAGTTCCTAGCACCTACATGATGGCTCATAAACATCCATACTAATTCCAGTTCCAAGGGATCTGGCTTGCTTTTCTGACCCCTTTGGGCACCAAGCATGTATGCAGTGCACATACACATATGCAAAGCAAAATACTCTCATAGGAAACAATAAATAAATATAAGAAATAAACGAATTTTTAAAAAGTGTTAAAAAATATAATATGAAACAATTCTTCCTTTTTCAATATTTAAAAAATAATTAAAATACAATTACATCTCCATTACCCCTCCAGAAATTCTAAAGTTGAAAGCCTCCTTTTCTTCAATTGGTGTGTGTGTGCACGAGTGTGTGTGTATAGAAATATAAAAAGATATCCTGCTGAATCTGCTTTTGTTGTTTATATGTACATGGTTTTGGGTCTGACCTTTGCACTGGACAATCAATAACAAGCTCGTCCTTGGAATGAGACCTCATGAAAAATTTTCTCTTCCCTGTTAACTTGCCTATTTATATTGCCATTGTCTTGTTTATGCAGCCATTTCTAGGAGAGACTGTTTCACAGCATATTTCGTGGTATTCTGGCTGTTACAAACTTTGTTCTCCCTCTTCCATAATGTTCTCTGATCCACAGATGCAGGAGTTGTGATATAGAAGTGTGTGGTAGTTTGATAGGAATGGCCCCCACAGATGCATGTGTTTGAATGCTTGACCCATAGGAAGTAGCATTATTCGGAGACATGGCATTGTTGGAGTAGGCATGGCCTTGTTGGGAGAAGTGTGTAACTCTGGGGGCCAGCTTTGAAGTCTCCTATGCTCTAGCTATGCTCAGTGTAGCACAGTCTCTCCTTGCTGAAAGCGGATCAAGCTGTAGAACTCAGCTCCTCCAGCACAATGTTTGTATGCATGCTGCCATGCTTCCCACAGTGATGACAATGAACTACACATCTAAAACTGAAGGCTGGGCCCAATTAAATGTCTTCATTTATAAGAGTTGCTGTGGTTATGGTGTCTCTTTACAGCAATGAAACCCTAACTAAGACAATGTGTCTTAAAGGAGAAGGAGGAATAAAGACACATGACACCAAGGTTGTTTGAGAAAGCCTCTATCAGATGAAGGATTGGTAAAGATCTTTTCCAAATTTGATGGCTGTCATTTTGTCCTATTGACAGTGTCCTTTGCCTTACAGAAACTTTGCAATTTTATGAAGTCCCATTTGTCAATTCTTGACCTTAGAGCATATGCCATTGGAGTTCTGTTCAGGAACTTTCCCCCTGTGCCCAAGTATTCGAGGCTCTTCCCCACCTTCTCTTCTATTAGTTTCAGTGTATCTGGTTTTATGTGGAGGTCCTTTATCCACTTAGACTTGAGCTTTGTACAAGGGGATAAGAATGGATCAATTTTCATTCTTCTACATGTTGTCCTCCAGTTGAACCAGCACCATTTGTTGAAAATGCTGTCCTTTTTCCACTGGACAGTTTTAGCTCCTTTGTCAAAGATCAAGTGACCATAGGAGTGTGGGTTCATTTCTGGGTCTTCAATTCTATTCCATTGATCTTCCTGCCTGTCTCTGTACCAATACCAGGTAGTTTTTATCACTATTGCTCTGTAGTACAGCTTGAGGTCAGGGATGGTGATTCCTTCCGAAGTTCTTTTATTGTTGAGAATAATTTTCGCTATCCTGGGTTTTTTGTTATTCCATATGAATTTGAGAATTTCCTTTTCTAACTCTGTGAAGAATTGAGTTGGGATTTTAATGGGGATTGCATTGAATCTGTAGATTGCTTTTGGCAAGATGGCCATTTTTATTATATTAATCCTGCCAATCCATGAGCATGGGAGATCTTTCCATCTTCTGAGATCTTCTTCAATGAATCATATTATCTTATATTTGCCCCAAATTATAATACATATATATATAAAAGGAAATTAAGTCACTTGGGTTGATAACATTTTCCACATACACGAACCAAACCCCTTGTATGAGACATGAAAAACATCCTTTTAAATGGTCAGTGTAGCCCAAGTGACTCTCAAAACAATATAGATCGTGAATATAGCCCTTGTTTGCCTCTTAGAGCTTGATGATAGCCCCTGTTGTAGAAGTCACCACACAATTAAGACACAGACATGAATGACTCAAGCTTGATCAGACCTGAAAGTGTCTTTCCTGTGTTCTAGCTTATCCCATGGTTCTAGGAAAACTATGCCAGTTCCCATGGAAGGGAAAAAATTAAACAGTCACATCCTGTTCCAACATCTATGAACCATGACAAGTTCTAGCATAGAAAGTTAAGCATATAAGTGTAATACTCACTCACTCACATATTGGTAGGGTCCATCAGTTGTCTGATTGGACTAAGGCTCACTCAATATGGAGAAAACTATGCCTGGTACTGGAATCCTATCCAATTTCCTGCAGCTAGTGAGGTTGTGGACCTAAGAAAGTAAGCTATTAGTGTCATTTTGCTAGACCAATATAATTCCTTACTAATTTTTAAATCTTATCCTTATACCCGCAGATACATGTAACTTCTATCCTTTATCAGAGAACCCCCACTTTACAGCAAAATGGACCATCCCAGGATGCAGATATGAACAGATTATGGGGAGCTCAGTCCCAGTGGATACAACTACAGCACAGTTTCTGAATCTTTGGCTCAGGAAATAGTTCTTTTAAAAAATGATATTTTCAAATGAGGGGTAGAAGAAATCATTTTAACTAAGTAGGAACTTGCATATAAATTACATGACTGATAAACATCTCAAAATATGAATATTGTTTGCAATGCCTGTAAGTTTGCAACACATTTATCGTCTATATCTGATTCCTAGATCTTTTCTTGCATAACAACCTGATGCCTGAATATCAACTATCTACTTGTTTCTCTGGTTAGAATATACCCTAAACTTTCAGTCTCCATCAGTAATGTCAAGTATAATCTGTTAACCACAAATTTTAATTCCTAAATATCTCTCATACCTTACTCTTCCTAGCTTCTCTCTTGTTTTCAGTGCCTTAAATCAGGCTCCTTCAATCTCATGTCTGGGCAGTGCAGTCTCCCACCTTGTCTTTTTCTAGTTCTGTCCTCTTTACATTGCACTCCATCATGGTCTAGGAATCTATTTCAGGTGTAGGGATGAGCCATGTATCTTTCATTTAATGGTGCCTTGTTGTCTATAACATCAAGTTCCTTGGAGTGGCATAGAATAATCCTGCTGTGACCAACCCTGGCTATTCTCCTCAGCCTTCTTTTGTCCTTTCCATCTTTGCTATATACTCTGTTTTCCTATATCATGGGTTTGTGCAGACTATGTTTATGTCAAGTATGTCCTGAATAAACTTATTCCTGCTAAAACTTAAAAGTGAAGAAACCTCTTCATGGAGTTTTCTTCCTATCAGGATAAATGGACCAAGTCTCCTTCCCGTCAAACATCCTGCTTCTTAGTTGGACCACACTATACAATATTGAATATATTTACTCAAGATTTTTGGTGTTTTATTATACTCTAAGGCTTTGGAAAACAGAGATGGTAAACAAAGCACACTTCATTCTTTTAAGTACATGGAATAGGTATGTCGAATATATTAGACAGTGAATAAATGTCTATTGAATCAAACCGGCATTAAAGTTACTCATAAAATTAAATTTAGCTTCAGTAGCTATATTTATAAATAAATATAGCTTTCTGCTATATAAAGGAAATGTTTGTGATTAAAAGTCATTTAGATAGATGTTGAACACTGGAACTGTGCAAGACTATTACCTATACACTGTGAGGTTAAAACCTCATCAACTGCTGTTGCTGTCTTTTAGCCCATCCTTGTGAGTTTGAATACGGAAGTTTCTGAGAAACACAAAGACAAAGAAAACGTATTTTTCAAAGCTTCAGAGTGCAGACAACTCGATCTTATACGGCTTTCTGTGGCTTGGAAGCTGGTTCCAGAGGCATCGTATTTTTCCTAACACTTACCTAAGAGGACATACCTAAGGTTTGGAAGTCAGTTGAGAACATCCATTTCTGAGAAATTTCCTGTCTTTTTGTGGTTCTGGTCAAGATGGTCAAAGCATTGGTCTGTGTGTCCTCTTGGTCTGGGCCCAGGTTTAACACAGAAAGATCCCTAAGATCCACGTTTGGCGATGATTAACCACAGACTCAGGAAAAGCAAATAAACTCTTAGGTTTCAATTTCCTTCCTTGTTACCCGCTGGCATCAATCCTACTCCAGGAGATCAGCACCAGCACCCCTCAGCATGTGGACCACTGTTTTCACTGCCTGCCGTCTCAGAAGCTTCCTGCCAGAGCACAGAGCACAGCTCTGCCTTTCAGCATGTTGGCACTGGTTTCCTAAGATGTTTGACAGAAATTATAGTTCCATACAATGAAGTATAAAGTCACAGGGGCAATCATCCTGACGGGTGGGTTGATACCCTGTGGATATTAGCCCTTGGGTCAGACATGTTTTAGTTTATTGTTTTGTCATCATTTTGAGCATACTTATGTAATTATAATGGTAACATTTGAAATGTAAATAAAGAAAATATCCAATAAAATAAAATGAAAAAAATTAAATGTGTGTCAGGAAGGTTAAACAACATGCCCAATGTGATGCAGCTATTCTTCCTGTTTAACTTAAAACTATACTTGAGGTTGAACAAGAGATTACCTAGCCCTGCTGAGTATCTGCATTATGAAAATCATCAAGACCCTGACTTTGCTTCTTAATCTTTTGAAAATACTTTTGTAGCTCAGCTTTTTCCTTTCCATATAAGCCAAATATTGGATACCTGGTGTTTCTGTATTGTTATTTAAATATATGACTATATTCAAGATTAACAATTGGAGAGGTGTCTTTGAAAGTACTGAAAGCATTTGGAAATTATTCAAAGAATTAGGTTAAATATAATAATTTCCCCTTGGTCCAAAACTATTCTGCTTCATGATCAAGTAATATTTTTCATAATTGAATATCTAATAAGAATGTTCTAGAAGCATTTATCATGCAGTAATTTTATCTGGGATTTAAAAAAATTAAATAAAATTAACATCACATTTAAAACTCATCATTTTAATACCATGTAAGAAAAATATTGCCAGGGATTCTCAGCATAAGAAAAAAACATTAAAATGGAAAATATTGAATGACAAATAATGCATGTTGTCTAGAGAGAAATATTAAATACAAAACAATCAATTTGGATAACATACTCCACTATGTTAGTTCAATTTTCCATGTCAAGTTTGAGAGAATTTTGGTAAGAACACAGGATAATTAGATAATTTAGTGACAGAGTAAGAGTTAACTACAGTGGACAAATTTTTTATTGCAAAAGAATCCATAAGACATGGAAATCTTAGAGGAGGCCAAGGATAGTGCTGTGTATCTATCATCTCACTGTTTGGGAGCTAATACAAGTCTGGACTGCATAGCAAAACTAAATGATCTGTTTTTAAAAGTAACTAACTATAAAGAAATGTTAGACATCAAGAAATATTATAAAGTAAGCCTGTAGAAAAATTTGCTTAAAATTATATAATGTAATGGGTAAATGTTAATTTTGTAAAAAAAAAAAAATTGCAGATGTTTCTATGAAACTTAACATATTTCCCTTCATCCTTAACCTGAAATTTCCTGGAATCTCTGAGGATGGTCCTAGTTAGGACTTTTATGGAGTCTCAACTAGACATCTCTTGTAGCCAGGCAAGGCTTCCATTGGACAGACTGGGTTAGATTTGGTTGGGTAGTTGGCTAAGATTGTTCATTGAAGATCCCCAGACAATCCAGGCTGATGTTAAAACAGAGGTTCACTCTCTGACAGCTGACAATGAGCCTCCATTGCTGCTGACAACATCTGCACAGCTCACTGAACATGGAGTGGTTGAGTTGGTGGCTGAATGGAGACTTTACCCTACATTCTACTCTCTTCCATGCAATGAGGTAGTCTGCAGGCTATCAACAGAGACACATGGACACCAACCCAGCCTCAAAACCTTTGAGCAACAATCTGTCCAGTGTGCAAGATGTACAGGGACAATGGTCATGCAGAACTTCTGGGGTAGCCAACCAATGTTTCATGTAATTTTAGGCTTACTCCATGAGAGGAAACCCATATCCGACACTGCTTGGGTATCCAACACTCACTGACTAGATATCCTGGACACCTACAACTGGTCTAAAAATGATTAAATCAATGTGATTATTGTGCAATAGTCATAGACAGTGCCTTGTTCAGTTGCCATTAGAGAAGCTTTCTCTAGCAGCAAATGAATGCTGATACAGAGACCCACAGCCAGACTTTATGTGGAGGGAGAGGCTAACTTGAAGGGCTCCATTGGCTCTTCCATTGTAGCACAGAATGAGGAGACAGAGGAATTCTAGGAGCCAGGTGGACTGAAGGACACCAAGAGAACATGGTCTACTGAGACAGCTCATTCATATAGACTTACAGGACTGAAGCCTTCTTGGATCTACACCAGGTCCTCTGTGTATATGTTATGCCTGTTAGTTTGGTGGGTTTGTAGGACTCCTAATGGTGGGAGCTGGTGTGTCTCTGACTCTTTTTTCTGTTCTTGGATTCTTTTCCTCCTGTTAGGTTGCCTTTTCCAGTTTTAGTATATCTCTCAGAGGCCTGTTCTTTTCTGGTAGGAGATGGAGAAGGAGTAGACCCAGGAAAAACAGGTGATGGAGTGAGATGGAAGCAGTGGAAGGAGGAAAAACTGAGGTCAGGGTGTATCACATGAGAGAAGAATCTATTTTCAATTTAAATATGTATATGAGTTCATATAGTATGGTAGCATCCACCAGCCTGCACAGGTCTAAGCCAGATTGTGTTCTAGACCTGAGAGGGGAAGGGAACACATGCTTCCATCCCTAACCCAAAAGCTACTTCCAATTGACAACCACTGGGAAGGAAAATATTTGCTTTATCCAACAGAGTCCTACTGGGTATACAAACCACAATTACGAGCAGGCCCCAAGTCCAGCACTAGATAGCTAAAACAAATTCAATGGTGTGTGTGGAGGTACTTTGTATGGTCATTTTTTTTTTTTAACTTACAGGTCTTTGGCTTATATAGCATGGTTTCCAATTTTGTGTTTCTATAGAAGTTATGTTGTGCAAATGTGTGTGTCTCTGGGTTTATTTGTATTTCATGTGCTTATTATTTGGTTCTTACATTTCTTCTGTTTGTTTTTTCCTATTCTGGTTTGGTCTTGTTATTTTTATGTGGTCTGTTTATATTGTAATGAAACAATGTGGATTTGGGACAGTTGAGGAAAATCTGGTAGGTGTTGGGGTGGGTGGAGCCTATATGAAAAATAAATTTCTATTTCCTTTCTTTTCTTTTTTTTCTTTTTCATTTTCTTTATTCCTAAGACAAGATTTCTGTGTGTAGATGTGTCTGCCTTGGAATTTGCTCTGTAGATCAGACTTGTCCCAAAGTCAGAGATTCATTTGCCCCTCTGCCTCTCTGCCTCTCTGCCCCTCTGCCTCTCTGCCTCTCTGCCTCTCTGCCTCTCTGCCTCTCTGCCTCTCTGCCTCTCTGCCTCTCTCTCTTCCTCTCTGCCTCTGCCTAAGTGCTGGGGCTACAGGAATAACATGGAAAACAACTTGTAGAAGTTCAGCACTTGGCCTTAACACAGCAGCAACATAAACATAACTGGGTAAAGTGTCAATGTTAAGAAACTCATAGAACTCAAGTCAAATTTGTTAATAGGCATTAATGCTTTACTTTTGTATAATCTTTTTGTGTTACATATTCTTCTTTTGATTCATTCTGAATCATTGACAGAAAATGAAATCAACCAGTTGAGATCACAGATTATATAGAAACATGAAACAGGCTCTATCTGTCCTACCAGCCAAGGGCTGTCAACCCTGCCTCAGATTGAATGGGTGGCTTTTTGTCTGGATGGAAAATCTCGACTAGAAACCAGAATATTTGCCTGGGGAGAACCCATGCCACATCTCAGTGTCTGTGGTGAGCACAGCCAGGGCTGATCACACCCAGTTTTGTTTTGACTAGTACCCAAGGACACTGTGGGTATGGGCTAGCAGCACACACTAAAAAGAAAAAAATACTAAACTCTGAAGATTGGCTTTTTGGGGTTTCACATGAAGTCTAACATCTGTCTTTTCTAAAGACCTAAACATTCAGGGAAATCAAAACCATAACCATCAAATATTACCATCCAGTACTTAGAGCAACTCTGGACATGTATGACTAAACTTTACATGCTAGACAAATAAAACTGAAGAAAATAAGGGTGTTAGAACTCAAAGGAACCCTCCCAAAACTATGTGTAATCTATTATAAATGAACAAATTCTGTCACTTTACAATAATAATCATGAATTAAGCTAAAATGATAAGCAGTAGTGAAGAAACTCTTTAGCTAAAAAGCACCGTAAAGCTGTATTAAAATGAACAAGCTAAGACATTACATATGTGTTACTTAAATTCTGCTGTCTGTGTTTTAAATAAAATGTCATAGAGTTGTTTGTGTTATATAAAGTTTTCTATTAACACCAGTTAACAGAAAAGGAACAGCACAAAACCTAGGCCTGATGGCATAGACTTGCTTCAGCTTAAGTACAGAAGCCCAGCTTGTTCTTTGCCACTGAATCAAATTAGGAGCAGCTGGTAATTGGGACCAGATGAAGTTTCAAGGGGAGGAGATGTAAGACATTCCAAAGTGAACACTGAACATTTTTCCACAAAGACTAATGTCAATTAGTACGACATTCACTGCAATTACACATGGCAACTGAACTACCTTGAAAGTGAAGCAATTCGGTTTTGGAGATGGACATAATTCCAAATTTGGAGAAGTTTAATAGCAATCAGTGTTTTTACACATGCTTTGTGATGCTTTGATGTGTTCTCTTCTACAAGGGCTTGCATCTCTACACAAAAGAAGGAGCATTTGTCTTTTATTTTCTTTACTCAGATTAATCCCTCAGTTTCGTGGAAATTAGTAACTTGTTTACTTAATGCAATATTCAGAGAAGTGTAAATAGTTTAGCTCACTTACCAGTACTCTCACATATCCCATTCCCCAATACTTCCTCAACTCTTCATACCTTTAAAACAAACAAAAAGTCAGGATACAAATTACAGTATTCTCGACATTATATAATCTAGAAAAAAAAACACTTCACTTTAGAGCAGAACCTTTATCTAGAAGGCTTACAGAAGCAGCCACATGAAAACACAGGGTGCTCCCTACCCCATTTGCCTGTTCTAGGAGCCTGTGCACCTTTATCTGTAATAATTCTGACCACTAGTCTCTAACAATGTCAGAAAGATCAAGTCTTTTATGGATAGATTACTCTGAAGGAGAATTCTTAGAGAGCTAATACTTTTGCTATTAAGCAGATCCTAAAAATAAAAAGGCATGTCCTGCCTGAGAAGTAATGAGGCAGACATAATTAGGGACAGGTAACCGTAGGAGGGAAAAGATACTCTCCCTAAGATCTTTTGATTGATACACCAAGTTCTGAGATACAGCTAACAGGATTTCCTTATTAAATATTCTTGCTGGCATTTGGTCATTTTAGCCTGTTCCTTATTTTATGTAACGTTTAACTGTGTATTCCTAGCTCCTCTTTCGCCCCAGGTCTCAGTCCTGTCTCTCAAATTTCTGCAAAAGTTGTAACTTAGGGCTGTAAACTGAATATAGCCGTCAAGCTGTTATTCTGTGATCCTAGCTGTTTGTAAGTAGATGACCTTC
Organism: Grammomys surdaster; assembly: GCF_004785775.1. Taxonomy (NCBI): domain Eukaryota; kingdom Metazoa; phylum Chordata; class Mammalia; order Rodentia; family Muridae; genus Grammomys; species Grammomys surdaster. The sequence continues at coordinate 327,118 of NW_021620336.1, forward strand.
TACAGAACCTGGGTGTAGGATCTATATACCTTCCCTCCTCTGAATAAAGCTGCTTCTGCTCGAATGAATTTATCTGTGCCATATCAGAATGGGAGCCAGTGGCTCCATGGGTGTTGATTTTAAAAAGATTGTATGATATGTGTTAAAATTTCAAATTTGTCAGTATTGGCAGATATATCATAAAACGTGCACATTGTATATCTTTTACCTGGAGATACCTTATCTTCATCAACTCATTTGATAATTTCACATAAATATATATCTTTTGAGTATCTGACACTCACTAAATTAGCTTTTAAGCTTTAAAAAGGTTTTTTTTTGGTTTTATATTACATGTTAGGTTTTTCTTTAGCTAAACAGAATACAGACCACTTTACATAAAACTAAATTTTGTAATCATTTACCAACATAGTGACCAATCCATTAAAAGCCTACAATACATAATAATTTGGTTAGTAAACTATTTTGAAAGATTTATTTGTATTATTTTAATTATGTACATGTGTGGGTATTTGGCTGTGTGTGTGACTATAGGTGCCCATGAAGACAAGGGGCCTTGGATCCCCAGAGTTTCAGGCAGTTGCAAGCCTGAGAAATGAACTCAAGTACTCTGGAACAGCAGTAGGCACCCTTAACTCCTGAGCCATCTTTCTACCCTCCTTTTAGACTAAATTGCTAAAATGAACTAAAAGGTAGGTTATTAAAGAGTAAAACTGGAGTTGAATAATTTAAAAATCCAATAAAATTCATATTAATAGAACTAGAAAGTCTTGACACAAATAAAAACTTTGTTATAAGACTCAAATAAGATACAGGTTATGAATGTTTACAAATAACAAAGGGTAAGAAAAATAACCATAAAAACTCCTAAAACCTTTCTACTTCCATAACAGTGTGTGAAATATTTGATAACTTTACTTGCTTATCAAGTAGTGGTTTATCATTAAATATATTTCTGATTGGTGGTTTTATAGAAAGAAATCTCTAGGTCACATTATTTTCATTCCTTTATCTATTTTCCCATATGCATGGATTTCCTTTAAAAATAACTCTGCCCTTCATATCTGAGAAAGCCTGAGCACTTGAGCAGAATAAATAGAAGTGATTTGAGAGGCTTCAAATTCAAGCATGTTTTATTCCTCTTAGCTTACTCTGGTAGAGCTATCTCACTGGATAGGGATCGTCTAGAGAAAACTGTAAATGAGTCACTTTCTTATGGGAAACCATTAAAGTCACGTAAATGAAAATAAAAGTTTTAAACTGTGCTAAAGATGGGAATTACAAAAAAATTGTGTTTTTCCTTATGGTTTCTTTGAAGTGTTTATTTATTATTATTATTATTATTATTATTGTTGTTGTTGTTGTTCAAAAACTTTTTTAATCTGACAAAGAAAGAATTCTTTAATTCTTTCTGGCCCACTTGAAATGTTCAAGAATCCTGTCTGCAGTATAGGATGGTCACTCAATAGGATTAACTAGGATTATAGAGAGTAACAAGGCACTCTTGTTTCTCCCTTTCTTCCCAACAAGTAATCTTCTTGTATTTGAAAGGATTGATTGCAACTTGGTGTGACCAGAGGATAACCAAAACCTTTCTTTCATATTCCCATTTGGGCTCCAAATGGAGGTCTTGCCAATGCCCTTGGGCCTCCTGGCAAGCCAAAGTCTGGCTGCCAACTCCTAGGAAGAAATAGCAAATAGATTAGAAGGACCATGGCATGAAACTCTTTAGTGAATGACCAGGAGTAGAGGCCACAGTAAAAGAAAGATTGTTTGGGATCAGGCCTTGTGGTCAAGAGGTATCTGATGAACTTATAACTTCTTTGCTATTTGGACTTGAGTTTTTAGACATTTCTCAGTAGACTTAAAAATCTAAAAGCTCATGTTTAATGTCCATATTTTCATGATTTGGAGTATTTGTGTTTTATATATAAAACAAAATAGTTTAAATTTTTTAAGAGTAAATGTAGGAAAGGAAGTGATCTTTCCACTAAGAATCCTTTCAGTGGAGATCAGCACACATATATAGCTCACTGAACATGGAGACTTAGAGCTGATGCCTACATAAAGCCTTCACCACCCTGTGTTAGCATCCTTCACATAGGAAGGTATTTTGCAGACTACCCACAATGAATCATAAATACCAAGGCAGACATAAAATCTTTGATCTACATTGGTGTCCTGCCTACAAGATATACCAGGGTTATAAGGGCATGATACATGTGAGAATAACTAACTAGCGTTTGATTTGACTTAAATTCACTCTATGGGACAGAACACATATCTGACACTGCTTGAGTGACCAAGAAGAGACTAGATAGCCCGAAGACCCAAGGTAAAATTAAATAATGCTGGTCTAATAAAACAGAAGTAGTGATAAAATAATCCCTAATGATATTATGTTATACTCATAGACCAGTGCCTTGTTCATCCATTATCAGAAACACTCAACCCTACATGAAATGGATCAAATCCTTCCCCTCAGAGTTCAGGGAACCCCATAGAAGAGGAAGTGGAAAGAATTTTCAAGTTATCATTGTTACATTTTTCACTTTCTTAGGCTTCTTTCAAGTATGTTGCTGTTGTTGTGGGCTATTACAGATAGTGTTGTCTCCCTCATTTCTTTCTCAGCATGTTTATCATTGGTATATAGGAAGGGTACTGATTATATCATGCCATTTTGTTGAAAGTATATATTAATTCCAGGAGTTTTCTATTGAAGTCTTAGACTCTATTACACATAGAGTTTTGTCTTCAAATAGGGATAAATTTATTTCTTCATTTTCCATTTGTATCTATTTTGTTTCCTAATCTTGTTCTTTGTCTCTGGATAGGACCAAGTAATATATTAAATAGAGGAGGAAGATTGGACATTCTTGTCTTGCCCCTGATCTCAGTGGGGAAGCTTTGAGCTTTTCCCCATTTAGTTTTAATTATAGGTTTATTACAAATTGCCTTCATTAGACAATTGCTTTTATTCCTAGTCTCTTCAGGGCTTTTACCATAAAGGAATATTGATTATCATCAAATCGTTTACTTCGATCTTTGAAACAGTCATATGAATTTTTTCCCTCGAATTTCCTTGATGAATTATGTTTTTGTTTACAATGTTGAATCATACTAGAATGAAGTTAATATGATCATTTTTATTAATTAAATATTTTATATATTTACACTCCAAATGTTGCCTTCTCCTGGTCCCCACTTACTTAGGTTTCTCCCACATGCCCTTCCCCTTCGCATCTGAAAGAGCACTCCCCACCACAGGGATACCCCCTCCCTAGGGCATCAAGTCTCTATAGGATTAAACACATCATCTCCCACTGTAAACAGACATGGTAATCCTCTGCTATATATGTGTCAGAAGCCTCAGACCACCCATGTATGCTCTTTGGTTGGCAGCTTAGTCTCTGGGAGATCCCAGGGATCCAGGTTAGTTAATACTGTTGGTCTTTCTATGTAGTTGTAATCCCCTTCTTTCAATCCTCCCCCTAACCCTTTCAATAAGGGGTCCCCAACCTCAGTCCAATGGTTGGCTATGAGTATCTGCATCTGTCTCAATCAGCTGCTGGTAGAGCCTCTCAGAGTACAGGCATGCTAGGCTCCTGTCTGTAAGCACAACATAACATTGGTAATAGTGTCAAGGATTGATACCCACCCATTGGATAGATCCTAAGTTGGGCCTGTCACTGATTAGCCATTCTTTCAAGTCTCTGCTCAATGTTTGTCCCTTCATTTCTTTTAAACAGGAAGAATTTGGGGTTACAAATTTTGAAGATGGGTTGGTGACCCCATCCCTCCACTGGGGGCCTGTCTAACTACTGGAGGTGGTCTCTTCATGTTCCATATTTCCATTGTTGGTCATTTCAGCTAAGGTCACCCACATTGAGTACTGAAAGCCTGCCTCATCCCAGGTCTCTGGGACTTTTTAGAAGTTCTCCCTACCTGCAAACTTTGGCAGCTATATATTTCCATTCATTCTCCTGGCCCATCAACTTTTAAATGAGACCTCATGAAACTGAAAAGCTTCTGTAAGGCAAAGGACACGGTGATAGGACAAAATGACAACCTACAGATTGAGAGAAAAAAATCTTCATTAATCCTACATCAGACCGAGAGCTAATATCCAAAATATATAAAGAACTCAAGATACTAGACTTGAAAAAACCAAATAACTCAGTTAAAAAATGAGTACAGAGCTAAACAGAGAATTTTCAACAGAGGAACTTGAATGGCTGAGAATCATTTAAAGAAATGTTCAACCTCCTTAGTCATCAGGGAAATGCAAATCAAAATGACCCTGAAATTCTGTCTTATACCAAGCAGAATGGCCAAGATCAAAACCTGAAGTGCTGGTGAGGATATGGAGAAAGGGGACCAATCCTCCATAGCTTGTAGGATTACCAACTGGCACAACCACTCTGGAAATCAAACTGAAGGTTCCTCAGAAAACTGAAAATAGTTCTTCTTGAAGACCCAGCTATATCTCTCCTGGGCTTGTACCCCAAAGATGCTCCACCATACCACAAGGACATATGTTCCACTGTGTTCACAGCAGCCTTATTTGTCATAGCCAGAAACTGGAAACAACCTAGAAGTCCCTCAGCGAAAGAATGGATACAGAAAATATGGTTCATATACACAATGGAATACTCTTCAGCTATTAAAAGAAAGGACATCATGAATTTTGCTGGCAATTGGATGGAACTAGAAAATATTATTCTGAGTGAGGTATATTATTCTGAGTGAGGTAAACAAGACCCAAAAGGAAATTCATAGTTTGTACTCACTAATAAATGGATATTAGCCAAAAAGTACAGAATATCAATGATACACCCCACAGACTAAGTTAAACCAGGAAGAAGGCCGAAATGAGGATGCTTCAATCCTACTTAGAACAAAATAATCATGGGAGGCAAAGGGAGAGAGGTATCTGGGTGGGAGTAGGGAGAGAGAGGTGAAAAGATGGGTGGGATCAGGTATGAGTGGAGACAGGAGAGAAGCCCAGAGGGCCAGGAGAATGATTGGAAATATGCCAATATGATCATTATGAATGATCTTTCGATATACACTTGTATTTAGACTGCAGGTATTATAATGAGAATGTTGTGTCTAAGATCATCAGGAAGATTGTTTTTCATTTTCTTATAATGTTGTTTTGGTATCAGAATAATACTAGATTTCTAAAAGGAAAGCTTTTTTGGAAGCTTTCCTTCCTTCTCCAGTTTATAGAATGATTCAAGAATTGTTGCTGTTAGTTCCTCTTTGATGATCTGGCAGAATTCTGCTATAAATGTTTTCGTGCCTGAGCTCCTCTTAGATGGGAGACTATTATTGTTTCAATGTCTTCATTTGGTATGCATCTATTTACATTACCTGCCTCTCTGTGGTTTAACTTTAGTAGGTCATATTCATGTAGAAAACATCCATTTATCCATACTTTCCAATTTAGTAGAGTGTTTCCAAGGTACAACCTAACAAGTTTTAGGAATTCTTTGATTTCCTTTTTCATCTTTTATTTTGTTGCTCATGGTCCTATTCTTCTTTGTTTTGTTTAAGAGATTCTTGTTTTTTTTTTTTTAACAAGGGGTGCTAGGTTTCCACTTGTGCTGTTGAATCATGTAGGGACTCTGTGTTCAAGTGTCACTCTAGCTGTGCTGCATTGCCCTCCCTCAAAGGATCATTTTCCACTTCAGAAAAGAAAGTTGCTCCACACACTGATCACTATTTCTGAAACTCCCTGTGCTGAGTGGAGGAAGGTGGGAATGGAGGATGTCAAACCATTTGGATGCAAATAAAGAGACAGTTAAAAATATTAATGAAAGCAGAGGAAGGTCATTTTGCTGTCCTCTTCATATTTCTTTAGGGCTAAATTTGATTTTAGTCATTTGGGATTGTGTCATTTGTATAAATGCTAAGAATTCCTAAAGGACTGAAACATCTTCTTGGCCTCACTGGCTTTATTTTATCCTCAGATCACCTTGAAAGAAGGCAATCTTCTGGTGGGAGGGCCACACGTGGACAAGATGAGAAAACAGTAGAGAAGCAGCTCCCAATTCCATCTGGGTCACAGATTCTGGACAAGGAACAAATCTTTACCACTAGCACCTATTTGCTCTTAAAATATTGCTTAGCTGTTTTACAGTTCTGGACTCTGAATTAAGATGGGTTTGTTGTGAGAGAGGTGAAATATTAAATAAAATCAGCAGAGAGCAATGAGAAAGCACAAAGGTGCAGTTTTCTGTCAGAAAGCTTGAGGATCTCAGTTTGATTTCCATAACTCATAAGGTGAAAGAAGAGAATTAAATTCTACTAGGTGTCTTCTGTTTCCCATTTGTATCACACACGCACACACACACACACACACACACACACACAAATGTAAAAGAAGTTATCAGAGTTCATTCAGAAAATTTGGCATAAAAAAGTATAAAACTACTTTTGACAAAAAATCTTGTGAAATTATTAACACTTATATTTCCCAAAATGTTTATGAGCATATTGTGTAATTGGATAAAATTCAGTTCCTCTAAGTAAAGAGTAGCCATAGATTATTGATTAAATCATGTTAATTCATTTGTTCACAGACTGCTAAGAAACAAAGCACCTGTTTAGTTGCTCTGTTGAATAGTTTTCAATTTTTCTACAATTTCAAGAAAAATTTAATCAAAAAGCTATTTTATAAGCCATTTTAAATGAAACATTTTAGAATGTTAGCATCACTCTTTTTAACTGTTAAGTAAGACTCCACTGTGTAAATGTACTACCGTTTCTTTATTCATTCTTTTGTTGAGAGACATCTAGGTTATTTCCAGTTCTTGCTATTATGAATAAGGCCACAGTTATCATGGTTGAGAAAGTATCTTTCACTTTCATTTGTGGCAGGATAGACTATCTTTGAATATATGCCCAAGAGTTGCATAGCTGGGTCTTAAGGTAGAACAATTATCAATTTTCTAAGGAACTGCCATGTTGATTTACATAGTGACTGTACAAGTTTGTACGCCCACCAGACATGGAGGATTGTTCTTGCTCCGCATCCTTGCAATCCTGAGCTATCTCTTGTATTTTTGTTGTTAGCCATTATGAAATATGCAGGCAAATGAATGGAACTAGAAAAAGTCATCTTGAGTGAGGTAACCCAAATTCAGGATGGCAAAAATGGCATGTAATCACTTATAAGTGGTTATTAGCTGCTAAGGTAATGATAACTAGGCTACAATACATAGACCCAGAGAGGTTAAGCAAAGATGAAGGATAAAGGGGAGACACAGAAATCTTCCTGGGAGGGGAAAACAGAATAGATTTTATGAGCAGACTGAGGGAGGGTAAGGAAGGATGGGAGCAGGGGATCAGGTGCAGGGACCTGGTGTGAAAGGAAGAGTTTGGGATAGACATCTGAATTTGGAGGTGGGTGTTTGAAAGAGTTGTAAGGAATCATCGTACAGTGGAAACTATACTATACATCTGTTTCCAGATGAGGACTAACTGAGAGGAGCAGAGGGAGGGGAAACTATAATCAAGAATTTGTTAAGATGATTCTAATGAGGACTCCTAGAAATGGGAGAAACTGTGTCTGTTTTTTTTTTAATCTGTAGAAGCTTCTTTTATTATTGGATATTTTATTTATTTATAATACAGATGTCATCCCCTTTCCCCATTTCTCCTTCCTAGAACCCTTTCTCCCATTCCCCCCCTCCTTTATGCTTTTATACTATTTTGATTATATGCATGTATTAAGGTCAGTTCTAGGTTGAAGGTCTAGCAATACAATAGTCAAGATGCAAATAGTCAAGAAACAAACAAGACAATAAACACAAATAGTCAAATAACAAGCAAAGCAATAAACAGAATTCCATGAACACTCCCATGATCACTGTTTCTAAAGGCCTATCAGGATGGAGTCTTAACTGGTAATTTCTTGTTCCTAGGTAAGGCTTCCAGTGGTTGGACTGAGTTGCATTTCAATTGAGTTGTTAGCCAAGGGGGTCCCATGGAAATCTCTAAACAACCTAGGCTGTTACTAAGACAAAGGTTTGTTGTTCACAAACTGAAAGTGAGACCCTGAGGACAACACATACAAATCATTGAACGTGGAGATATCAGGTTGGTGCCTATGAGGAGACCTCATCCCAACATTCTAGTCTCTTTGATGCAGAAATGTACTCTTCAGGCTACTGAAAGAAAAACATGAACACCAACCCAGCCACAAAATTGTTCTACAATCTGGCCTGTCTGCAAAATATGCTAGAGCAATTGTGGCACAGATCTTGTGGGAGTAGCCAATCAATGCCTGATTTAACATAAGGCTACATGAGAGGGAAACCATACCTAATGCTGCTTAGGTAACCAAAAACTAGTGACTAGATAGCCCAGAGACTTAGGATAAAACCAAACACTACTGGTCTAAAAAAAAATCAGTAAAATGACTCCTAATGATATTCTTCTATACTCAGAGATCAATCAATCATCATCAGAGAGGCTTCATCCTTCAATAGGTGGAAGCAGGTGCCTAATCACACAGACAGATATTATTTGGTTAGTCTAAATTGGAGGTTTCCATCAAATCCTTCCCCTCAGATCTCAGGAAATCCCATAGATCTGTGTAAAGATCGTAAATGTAGAGAAGATGGAGGACACCAAGAAAACAAGGCTCTCTGATTCAACTAAGCAAGGAGCATTTGAGCTCACAAAGGCCGGAGCAGCAAGCACAGAGCAAGGGTCTTCTCCGAGTCCTCTACATATATATTATAGTTATTAGCTTAGTGTTTTTGTGAAACTCTTGACTATAAGAAACAATGGGTCTCTAACTCTTTTGCCTGCTCTTGGGACCCTTTTCCCCCAGTTTAATTGCCATGTTCAACTCCAATACGATAGTTTTGTTTCATCTTATTATATTTTATTTTGTGGTGTTTAGCTGTTATCTTTTAGAAGCTTGTTTTTTCTAATCAGAGATAAAAGAGAGTTCATCTAAAGGGGAGTGGGGGTGGGGAGTAACTGAGAGGATTAGAGGGAGGGGAAACTTAATTAAAATATATTGTATGAAAAATCTATTTTCTTTTTCTTTCTTTTTTTGTATTTCACATTTTATTAAAATCTCATGTGAATACTTCTATGTAAATAATTATGACAATGAATCAAAGTAAACATCAGGGATCGTATGTAGATAGTAAATTAACATTATACTTTATATAATAGATATGTAATATTTAATCAAAATTTAGTTGTTATGCAATCATTTTTTTTAGCATACACTGACTTCTCTTTATCTTTCTGAGCCTTTATCATTTGTTTGACTTTAAGCAATTAGGCCTGGATATCATTATCTCTTGGGGCTATCTCCTGTGCTGTCTTGATCAGCCAATGCTTGATCACATTCTTTTTTTTTTTTCCCCTTCCCTTCTCTCTCCTTCTCCAGCCCCTGCTCGCTCCAGCCCAAAGTACACTGTAGCTACTTCAGACACCCATATGAGGGCATCACTTCTCATAACTGATGGTTGTGAGCCACCATGTGGTTGCTGGGATTTGAACTCATAACCTCCTGAAGAGTAGTTGGTGCTCTTAATCGCTGAGCCATCTCACCAGCCCAATCATATTCTTTTAATCCTTGTCATCCTTACACTTTGTGGTACAGTGCTTTGGTATTGGATGAGTACATTTCAAGAGCCCCCAAATAACTGTCTGTTGCTTCACACTAATTTGACATCTTCAATTAACAAGGACCAATATTCCGTACAGAGCTTAGGGTTATAGGTTGCAGTTGCAGTTGGGATGTATCTGCTCTCTCAATAACAGTTTTTGAACTATCCTCATACCTTAAAATGTTCACACACACACACACACACACACACATATACACATACACACACACACACACACACACACATATATATATATATGCATATACATATACATATACATATACATATACATATACATATACATATATAGCCATGCTCAGCAAATCTTCCCAAACACAGCACAATATAAACTCATAGAGATTATGGCTACATACTGGCCTGTACAACTGTGGGTTAGTTGCAGTCTCAGTGCTGAAAGGGGAAGCCTCCATACCTAACCCAGAAACTGTCTTCAATTGGTAACTGATAGTAAATGAAAATTTATTTTTTTCCAAGGGAGTCTTACAGTATACAAACTACTCTTACGAGTAGACCTTGTGTCCAGCAGTAAGTGGCTAACACAAAATGAACTCAATTACATTGTTTGGAGGTTCTTGTCTCATATTGCTTTGTCGGGAGGCATTGTTATAATATTTTATTACCTTATACTATCATTTCTTGTTTTGTGTTTTTATGGGATTTCTGCATATATGAATGTGTGTATCTCTGTGCCTATATGTGTTTCTTGTGCTTTTTCTTTGGGGCTTTTTCTTTTCTGTTTGTTTTGCACTATGCCAGCTTGTTTGGTTGTATTATTATTATTATTATTATTATTATTATTATTTAGACGCATTGTTCTATCAAGAGAGAAAATGTAACTATTTTGTTCCCCTTTCTAAGTAGGACTGAAGCATCCACACTTTGGTCTTCCTTCTTCTTGAGTTTTATACGGTCTGTGAGTTATATCGTAGGTACTCTGAGCTTTTTGGCTAATATCCACTAATCAGTGAGTACATAGCATGTGTGTTCTTTTGTAACTGGATTCCTCACTCAGGATGATATTTTCTAGTTCCATCTGCTTGCCTGCAAATTTCATTGTTTTTAATAGCTGAGTAGTACTCCATTGTATAAATGTACCACATTTTCTGTCTTCATTCTTCCACTGAGGAACATCTGGGTTGTTTCCAGCTTCTGGCTATTATAAATAAGGCTGCTATGAACATATTGGAGCATGTATGTGTCCTTCTTATATGTTAAAGCGTCTTTTGAGTACAGGCCTAAGAGTGGTATAGCTGGATCCTTAGGTAGAACTATTTCTACTTTCTGAGGAACTGCCAGACTGATTTCCAGAGTGGTTGTACCAGCTGGCAATCCCAGCAGCAATGGAGGGGTATTCCTTTTTCTCCACATCCTCGCCAACATCTGCTGTCACCTGAGTTTTCGGTCTTAGCCATTCTGACTGGTGTGAGATAGAATCACAAAATAATGATGGGAGATAAAAGGAGGGAGGGATCTGAGAGGGAGAGAGGAGAGGAAGCCATAGGATATCTCCTGAGGAGTGCTGCTAACAGGGAATGGAATCAGCCCAGGAAACAAAGTTTGTTTCAGTCAACATAGATGAAAAGAGAGTTGACATCAGACATGGAGATACAGAGTTTGGAGTTTGCCCAGTTGGTTTCCTGTCTTGATTTGTGGATTACAGTTAAGTGATTGGATGGATCTCAGATGAGACTTGGAACTTTGGACTTTTAACATTGTTGAGATTGCTATAGACTATAGGAACTTTGGAAGTTGAACTAAATGTACTTTTAATTATGCTATGGCTAGACATGGCCCCCATAGACCCATGTGTTTGAACAAGCCTATGGAAGCCAGGGAATAGAATGTGATGGTTTGTATATGGTTGGCCCAGGGAGTGACACTATTAGGAGGTGACCTTGAAGTAGATGTGTCACTGTGGGCATGGGCTTAAGATCCTCACCATAGCTGCCTGGAAGTCAGTTTTCCACTAGAAGCCTTCAGATGAAGATGTAACTCTTAGCTCTGCCTGTACCATGCATGCCTGGAAGCTACCGTATTCTTGCCTCGATGATAATGAACTTAATCTCTGAACCTGTAAGCCAGTCCCGATTAAATGTTGTCCTTATAAGAGTTGTCTTGGTCATGGTGTCTCTTCCCATCAGTAAAACCTTAAGACAGGGACAACATTTGAAATGTAAATAAATAAAATAACCAATAAAAACTGAATAAAAAGAGAGACAATGTGGAAATTTGAGTGGGAGAGTTAGTGGAGAGACATGTGAATGAGAGGAGCTGAGGAAGGGAAAACTATAATCACAACATATTCTATGAAAAATATTTTAAATTAAAAAAAACTAAAAATGTTAATCATCAGAAAAATTCAAAGTAAAAGTACTTTGGGTTCCATTCAGCCACAGTCAGAATGGCCAAGTTTAATTTTTTGTGTCTTTGTGGGAGTATGCCTCTATGCAAGCTCAGGTGCCCAGAGAGGCTAGAAGAGGGTGCTGGGTCTCTTGGAACAGGAATTAATTGTTCTTACAAGTTTTTTCATGTGGTTGCTGAAATCTAAACTCCTGTCCTCGCAATTGAGCATTTTTAAATGCTAAGCAAATCAATCCAGCTCCTGAGTTTTGTATATCTTTAAATTCCTATGCTTCTTTGAGTTCTTTTTTCAATTTAATATTTTTGAGAACTTCGTAGATAAGTACTGTATTTACATCATTCTACCATCTTCACTCTCACGTGCCTCCAGCTAATTTCTCTAAATATACAACCTCCTCTTTAATTTTTGTTTTACAGAGAGAGAGAGAGAGAGAGAGAACATGCACATGTATGCATGCATGTCTGCTTCAGATTGTATAATCTATCGGGGAATATATCCATGGAAAATGCTGATTCTCCCTCTCTTCAGCAATAGAGTCCAGAAAGATTTTTTTTAAGAAAAGATCGTTATTAATGAACCAAAACCAGGGTGTAGGAAATATTCAAAGCATTTTCAACTTCCATGGTTTTAGATAATGTGAACACAATTTCAACCTTTTCTGGGATTGATGATGTTTTAATTTGGAAACTTAAAGTAGAAATTTGGAGTATTATCTTTGTAGTCATCAACAAATCCTGGATCACAATATGGCTTAGACATTCTTTTGCGTTTTTTCTCTCTAATCAGAAATTCTTTTTTTTTTCTCTCATTTTTTTTATTGGATATTTTATTTACATTTCATATGTTATCCCCTTACCCCATCCCCCACCCACCCGGGAACCCCCCATCCCCTTACCCCTCCTCCTTCTTCTCCGTGGATGTAACCCCCACCTACCCCCCCACTCCCACTTCCCCACCCTCAAAATTCCCACCCCCTGGGACGTCCAGCCTTCATGAGGTCAAGGATCTCATCTTCCACCTGTGCCCGGCAGGGCCCTCCACTCTTACATATTCAGCTGAAGCCCTGGATCCCTCCATAAGTGCTCCCAGGCTGGTGGTTAGGACCCTGGGAGCTGTGGTTGGTTGGTATTGTTGCTCTCCTCATGGTGCCACAAACCCTTTCAGCTCCTTCAGTCCTCACTCTAACTCCTCCATTGAGAACCTCATGATCAGTTCAATGGCTAGTTGTGAGCATCTGCCTCTGAATATGTCAGACTCTTGAAGGCCTCTGAGGAGACATCCATATCAGGCCCTTATCGGCATGCACTTCCTGACTTCCACATCAGCATCTACCTTTGGTGACTGCACATGGGATGGATACTCAGGTGGAAAGGTCTTCAAATGGCCCCTCCTTCAGTTTCTGTCCCTCACTTTGTCTCCATATTTGCTCCCTTGAGTATTTTGTTGCTCCTTCTAAGAAGAACTGAATCACCCCCACTTGGTCTTCCTTTTTTATGAGCTTCATGTGGCCTGTGAGTTGCATCTTGGGCATTTCAAGGTTCTGGGCTAATATCCAATAATCAGTGAGTGAATACCATGTGTGTTCTTTTGTGATTGGCTTACTTCACTCAGGATGATAATTTCTAGTTCCATCCATTTACCAAGGAACCTCTCGAATTCATTGTTTTTAATAGCTGAGTAATACTCCATTGTGTAAATATACCACATTTTTTGAATCCATTCCTCAGTTGAAGGACATCTGGGTTCTTTCCAGCTCCTGGCTATTATAAATAAGGCTGCTATGAACATAGCTGAGCATATGTCCTTGTTATATGTTCGAGCATCTTCTGGGTATATGCCTAGGAGTGGTATAGCTGGATCCTCAGGTAATGCTACGTCCAATTTTCTGAGGAACCGCCACACTGATTTCCAAAGTGGTTGCACCATCTTGCAGTCCCACCAACAATGGAGGAGTGTTCCTCTTTCTCCACACCCTCGCCAGCATCTACTATCACCTGAGTTTTTAATCTTAGCCATTCTGATTGGTGTGAGATGGAATCTCAGGGTTGTTTTGATTTGCATTTCCCTGACGACTAAGGATGCTGAACATTTCTTTAGATGCTTCTCGGCCATTCGAGTTTCTTCCGTTGAAAATTCTTTGTTAAGCTCTATACCCCATTTTTTAATAGGGTAATTTGGTTGTCTGGAGTCTGATTTCTTGAGTTCTTTGTATATATTGGATATTAGCCCTCTATCAGATGAAGGATTGGTAAAGATCTTTTCCCAATTTGTTGGTTGTCGTTTTGTCCTATTGACAGTGTCCTTTGCCTTACAGAAACTTTGCAATTTTATGAAGTCCCATTTGTCAATTCTCGATCTTAGAGCATATGCCATTGGAGTTCTGTTCAGGAACTTTTCCCCTGTGCCCAAGTATTCGAGGCTTTTCCCCACCTTCTCTTCTATTAGTTTCAGTGTATCTGGTTTTATGTGGAGGTCCTTTATCAACTTAGACTTGAGCTTTGTACAAGGGGATAAGAATGGATCAATTTTCATTCTTCTACATGTTGTCTTCCAGTTGAACCAGCACCATTTGTTGAAAATGCTGTCCTTTTTCCACTGGACAGTTTTAGCTCCTTTGTCAAAGATCAAGTGACCATAAGTGTGTGGGTTCATTTCTGGGTCTTCAATTCTATTCCATTGATCTTCCTGCCTGTCTCTGTACCAATACCAGGTAGTTTTTATCACTATTGCTCTGTAGTACAGCTTGAGGTCAGGGATGGTGATTCCTTCCGAAGTTCTTTTATTGTTGAGAATAGTTTTCGCTATCCTGGGTTTTTTGTTATTCCATATGAATTTGAGAATTTCCTTTTCTAACTCTGTGAAGAATTGAGTTGGGATTTTAATGGGGATTGCATTGAATCTGTAGATTGCTTTTGGCAAGATGGCCATTTTTATTATATTAATCCTGCCAATCCATGAGCATGGGAGATCTTTCCATCTTCTGAGATCTTCTTCGATTTCTTTCTTCAGGGACTTGAAGTTCTTGTCATACAGGTCTTTCACTTGCTTGGTTAGATTCACACCAAGGTATTTCATATTATTTGCAACTGTTGTGAAGGGTGTCATTTCCCTAAGGTGGGGAAGACCCTTGAATACCTGGGCACAGGGGAAAAGTTCCTGAACAGAACACCAATGGCATATGCTCTAAGATCAAGAATTGACAAATGGGACTTCATAAAATTGCAAAGTTTCTGTAAGGCAAAGGACACTGTCAATAGGACAGAAGGCATGAATAATTGCCAGAGCAATTAGACAGCAAAAAGAAGTCAAAGGGATACAAATAGGAAAGGAAGAAGTCAAAATATCGCTATTTGCAGATGATATGATAGTATACTTAAGTGACCCCCAAACTTCCACCAGAGAACTCCTAAACCTGATAAACAACTTCAGCAAAGTGGCTGGTTATAAAATCAACTCAAACAAATCAGTAGCCTTCCTCTACATGAAAGATAAACAGACTGAAAAAGAAATTAGGGAAATGACACCCTTCACAATAGTTGCAAATAATATAAAATACCTTGGTGTGAATCTAACCAAGCAAGTGAAAGACCTGTATGACAAGAACTTCAAGTCTCTGAAGAAAGAAATTGAAGAAGATCTCAGAAGATGGAAAGATCTCCCATGCTCATGGATTGGCAGGATTAATATAATAAAAATGGCCATCTTGCCAAAAGCAATCTACAGATTCAATGCAATCCCCATTAAAATCCCAACTCAATTCTTCACAGAGTTAGAAAAGGAAATTCTCAAATTCATATGGAATAACAAAAACCCATGATAGCAAAAACTATTCTCAACAATAAAAGAACTTCGGAAGGAATCACCATACCTGACCTCAAGCTGTACTACAGAGCAATAATGATAAAAACTACCTGGTATTGGTACAGAGACAGGCAGGAAGATCAATGGAATAGAATTGAAGACCCAGAAATGAACCCACACACCTATGGTCACTTGATCTTTGACAAAGGAGCTAAAACTGTCCAGTGGAAAAAGGACAGCATTTTCAACAAATGGTGCTGGTTCAACTGGAGGACAACATGTAGAAGAATGAAAATTGATCCATTCTTATCCCCTTGTACAAAGCTCAAGTCTAAGTGGATAAAGGACCTCCACATAAAACCAGATACATTGAAACTAATAGAACAGAAATTCTTTTCTTTCTGAAAAGTGTGGTATTTTCATGAAACTCCCATTCTTCAGTATCACATTCTATTTCAAAATTGAATAAAATCTAATAAGAGTTCACTTCTTGCAACAAGTACTATGTGTCCCACAGTCTATGCTCAGTGTTGAGATACATGCTTGAGATCTGTAAATAAGCAAGCATTTACAGTAAATGTGAACTAGTCCTGCTCACGATACATGAAGAGACTTTTAGTGGGCATCTAGCAAAAATGTTCTCCCTTGGAAATAGAAATGATTCTCCAAAGGAAAAGTCCTAGAACCCCTTCATTATACCACTTTAGATCCTACTTTTGTTGGCTATTTGATGGCAATAGTTCTCAGCAATGAGAGGAAGCTGGAGGAGGAAGCTCAATGTGCTGATATGAATCAGAAGAATGGAAAGCGAAACAAAGTATACCTAAACGCACAGGTTATTTCTCTAAAGAGAGAATGTCAACAAATAAACGCAGGTCCCCTTCACAGACAGACAGACATGATAATGACATATACAATGAAAAGAAAAATTAACAAACTAAAGGAACTATGGAGCACAAGGAGAAGAAGGTAGTTTGAGTTTGAGCCTTTGTGAACATCCTTTGTGAATATCATGTGAGATGCTCACATGATAACAATACTGGAAAGCTGTAGAATCTCATGGGCAAGCATTTTGTGTTCTTTCCTTTTAAAGAACTGTTAGTGGAGCCTTCTATTATTTACATTCCTACAAATCTTGCCTGGAAGATGTATGCCATGGATGATCTTTGTTACAGCACCTATTCATGCCTTCTTGGAAAAGGATAGATACTTCCACTGGATCTATGACTGAAGAGCTTCTAGCGGAGTAAGTAGCAGTCAAAAACAGGCCAGTAAAAAGGGGAGAGGTGTTCAAGGAACAGGGACTAGAATCCAGAGCCACTCACAGGGAAGGGAAGGGTCAGGATCTTCTGGTAACTTGTATTTTAGGAAGAGGGTAATGTGAGGGAAGAAGTCCAAAGATTCTATATTACTTATCAGTTCAAATTCCCCCAAGATTTTCTCCTTTCTCAGTACAAGCCAAAATCCTTAATGTGACCCCAAGACTTTGTGGTCTGTACCACATAGTTGTTCTGGTATTACCTCATGGTATTCTTCCCTCAGTATCTCTGCTGCAGGACCAGGGACCTCATTTCTGTTCTTCATGGATCCTTAGCCTGATATTGCTTAGCATGTACTGTTCCATTGAAGCAGAACAGCTCCATTCTTCCACAAATAGCATACATTTCTGCCTCTTGTTTTCTTTAGGTTTTTGCTGACATATCACCTTCTCAGTGATCTCAGCATGATTATATACGATAACAAACTAAAACTACCTCCTTCCTGTGGTTCATAGATCCATGATTCTGTTCATTTTCCCTTTCTCTTGTATGTGTCACTGGGTGTTTTGTCTTATGTGTAGGCTACAGTCACCCCAGTGAGACTCTACAGCCAACATGAGTCTGTCTACTCTGCTTCTTCTAAAAATTGTCCCCTTTGTCTCCCACAGACAAAAACCATTCGCAAGT
This sequence comes from Grammomys surdaster, assembly GCF_004785775.1. Taxonomy (NCBI): domain Eukaryota; kingdom Metazoa; phylum Chordata; class Mammalia; order Rodentia; family Muridae; genus Grammomys; species Grammomys surdaster. The sequence goes on from NW_021620336.1 coordinate 344,889, forward strand.
AACTGGGGACGAGGGTAGGCCAGGAAAATGAATTATTCAAGGTCTTAAAATTTTTGGCCTTTTTTTCTTAATGGATACTTATTTTCACAACTCACTGTTCCTCAGGGAATTCCTTACGGGGTAGAAACTGACAGGAGATGACTCATGTGAAGAAGCTAATGTGAATGTGAACTGCAGTGTGATCTTTGGAACTGGAAGAGGCAACTCGAATATTTGCTAGCACTGTTATTTTAACAGATTAACAGTATTTACTTTTTTCATTTATAAAGTGTAGATAATTGTGCCTAAGCATCATAAATGTTATGAGGATTAACTGAAATAATACAACTAATAGCCCAATGCTGTAGATTCATAGTACATGCTAACAAGCAAACATGGGTCTCCTTCCTGCCCTAAACTACTGCCAACCTGCTGGTAGCTTACCAATCACCCTACCAAATGATTTCACACTGACATTTCTGGCTTATCATTCCTGGCCAAGCATTCTACTAACTCTATATATGAATCAGAGCAGTCAATGGTAATGTTGATTTCTGTGCTGAGAGATTGATTACAGCTGAAAAGAAGGCCAGAGTGTTTGGAATCCATTTAAATAACATTAACAATGACATTTATGTATGTGTTTACCTAGGTTTTCTTAAAAAAAAATCCTTTTCTCTAGTGTTTGATTTTTCTTGTGTTTACCTGTTTGTCATGACCTAGATGTGACTGACGAGTGTGATGTGTGTGTGTGTGTGTGTGTGTGTGTGTGTGTGTGTGTGTAGACTGTGTCTGAGTGTATTCAATATGCCCTAAGTATGTAGTAGGCCATACCATCCAGCTTCATATGTGTGTGTGTGTGTGTTCTATGATGGCCATACATCACAAACAAAATCACCTAATGATGCATTTATCAGAAGATACCCATCACTAAATGATACAGGATCTATCATTAAATGCTCCATGATAGTACATGTAATGCATGTATTCCAGCTGTAGGGATTAAAGAGAGGCTAGCCAATATAGTTTCAAGAGGAGGATTTCTGCCATGATCTGTGTGTTGGCTTGTTTTATGTCAGGTTCAAACAAGCTGAAGTCATAGGAGAGGAGAGAACCTCATTGGAGAAAATGCTTTCATAATATCTGGTGGGCAGGCCTGTATGGCATTTTCTTAATTAGTGATTGCTTGGGGAAGACCTAGCCCCATTGTGGGTGGAGACATCCCTGAGTTGGAGGTCCTGAGTTCTACAAGAAAGCCAACTTAGCAAGCTGTGAGGAACAAAGCAATAAGCAGAAATCCTCTATGACCTCTGTATCAGTCCCTGCCTACAGGTTCCTGCCAAGTTTGAATTTCTGCCTTGGCATTTCTCAATCTACTCTTGTCTTAGGGTTTCTATTGCTGTGATGAAGCATCTGTAACCAAAGCAACCTGGGAGTCAGTGAGGATTTATTTGGCTTACACTGCCAGAGCAGTGTTCATTACCCAGGAAAATCAGGACAGGAAGATCTTAAGAATAGCTCTTATGAAAGAATTTTCTTAACTGAGTCTTGCTCTTCCCAGATGACTTTAGCTTGTGTCAAGTTGACATTAAACCATATAACACACCTGTGAATTCAGATATTAAAGCCAAATAAACCCTTTCCTCCCCAGTGTTCTCCTGCTCAGGTTGTTTCACCATAGAAGTAAAAATCCTCACCAAGATACTCTGTTGTTCCCACATTTGTCACTAAGATACCTGTCAAGGCACTTCAGATTTTAAATCTAGCTTTCAACCCACAGTGTTTTGTAGTGAGGTAGATATATGTGTTCTAAAATTAATCCTTATGTTCTATTAATTCTTCTATTTAGTCCTCATGGCAGACAATGCCTACTGGCACGGTAAGCCAGAGGAGTCCCAGGATGCTGCCAGCGTAATACAGCATATTGTTTCTATAGTATGCTTTCTTTAAATTACTAGGAATCTCTTTTAAAATAAGATTATACTATAGAAACACCTTTCTATGATTGACAATAGTATACGTGTGTGTGTGTGTGTGTGTGTGTGTGTGTGTGTGTATTATGATGACAGTTACAAAAGTAATGATTGGCAATGATGGCTTTAGGCAATAGGGATTTTCAGTTCCATTTTCATGTTATGAGACTACAACCCTATATGCCACTTATCATTGATAGACATAAAGATACTCAGCACCTTCTCTTCTGTTCCATATATCTATGTGAGTATATTAGATTGATACTGGGTCCTTCAGACCTTAGATTTATGTTTAGGACACTATTCCAAAGCAACTACATTCTATTAATATAACTGCAAGTGCTGACCTTTCCATGTAAGGCAATGAAGTCAGTGAATGACGCTACCCCTTCTTCCTAAATCTACTCTTTAGAGTTCAAGGCAATGTGACCTTCAAGGCTGCTGATGTGGAACTCATTCTGTTTTGTTTGTTTTTTTGTTTGTTTTGTTTTGTTTTTTGTGCTTTCTTTCAAGCAGAAAATCTGAAGCTACCATACGCATATGCAAATGGAGTTAGAGAGGAAACTGTTCCAACACAGTTGGAGAACCTTACATAGTACATTTTTCCCCTAAGACTGAAGCTTACAAATGGAAACTTACATGCTTTCTTTCAGTGGACCAAGCAGTCAAATTCAAGGTCTCCTTGGTCTGCTCTAAAACAGAGGACCCATTGTAACAAGACAGATCCAGATCAAGGTCAGGACCTAAGATTCTACTTGTAATTAATTTTCTTCAAGTTTCTATATCACTCTCTTCTCTGTTCCTTCCACATACTGTGTTACCAGAAGAATCCCACAAGAATATGATGAAGAGTAGCCAGTGTTCCATATTTTCTTTGACCCTGACACAGTTGGTTTGCCTTTCTCTATCTCCTTTTCTTTTTTCTTTTTTTCTTTTTCTTCCTCTTTGCTCAAATAAAAGCATTTCCTCTCAAACAGTGTCTCTGCTACTGTTGTGGTTAGTCTCCCGTCTTGCCTTGGAATGTATTTTGAAATGCCAGACAGGATGACTCAGAGAGGACTGGGGGAGGGTGAAGTCTGCAAGCCTCTTGCTCTCACACAGTGTGTGAAATAGAATACTATGAAGAAGATCTCATTTTGCCAAAGTAACCAGAATAATGTGCACATAATATTTTCCACAATCAAACACAATGCCATAAGGACGTATAAATGATGAATATGAGCACGAACGTGTCCACCATGTCTTCATTTATTGAAGAAATAAGGATGTGGGGTGCCAAAGTTTGGCTAGAAGTTCTGCATATTTAGACACTGGAATGGGAGAAGAAGTGAACTTGCTGTAAGGAATGAAGCTAAATGAGAAAAGATGTACTTAAGAGGCCTGTGCTTTTCATTAGTAAAAATAGTCTCTTAAGTTCCGTCAATATAATTTTGAACATATCACTGAGTATTTGAACTCATGCCATTCTTTCCGCTCCAGCCTAGAAACTCAGTACTTTGAGAAACCCCTTGATCTCAGTCTCTACTTTTCACGCTTCAGGAGCAACAGTTCCAGCCAGGGTGGAGACACAAAGGGGAGCAGGGGAAGGGAGAGGCAAAAGTGCTTAGGATGGAGGAATCACTGAGGACAAATGAAAAGATGAAGAACTAGAGTTTTCATACGCAAACCTTGTTTGTGCAATTCTTTTCAATGAGCAGAAAAAAATTACTTTCTTTACAACTAGGTGGAGGGAAACTCTTATTTAATAACTGATATACGTGATATTTAATTCATATGTTTGTATTTTAATATTTTATTAAGATATTTTAATGTCAGAATTCTACAATTTGATTTCCTTGTCTAAACACTACTAAGGTTATTTGGGGGGATAAGAACAGAATATGTTTGTATTATGAGTCATATACCTCGACTGCTGTGATGATTGAAGCTTTCTCAATGTCACTTTCTTACTGAAGAGCTTAAGTATCCTGTGTAGACTGAAATATGCTCTTAACTCACAGGATGCCAAGACTTTAAAGTTAAGTCCTTTAGAGGAGCAGAAGGCCTACAGGATATCCTGGTGTCTTTCCAGGAATAGTCAGAAGTATGACCATCCCTGGAATGGCAGGAGAAGGACAAATTAACAACCCTATTATATTCCTATTTTATGATGGAGTTTTTTGTTTAATAGTCAACAAAATTAGGGATTTGGAGTATATGATGATTTTTAGATGATTTTTTCCTTTGAAATCCTACTGTTTAGAGACAGTGTTGAGGCATGCCCTTGCTTTCTCTGCTCTTCTGCACTGAGAATGAGAGTTTGATCCAGTGTCTGAAACTCACTTTCTTGGATGGGATGACCTGTTATTTAATTGGATGTGTATTCATGAAATTATATCAAATCCTTCATGGTGAGACTTGGCCGATAGAAATATTAACCAACCAACCAACCAACAAACAAACAAACAAACAAACACTTTTTCAGAAGCCTTTCTCTTGACTAGAAATTAGAGATCATGTCTATGTATTTGTTTCATGAGTCCTAGCAGAATTAGAAAATTACTTGAAGGATGACCATGGAATCCCTGTTTCAAGAGAGAAACAACATACTGGCTACAGGGGAATATCTTGTCACTGGATCATTTGTGACCAGTCTTTCTGGATCATATTGCTCAGAGTATGAATCCCAAAAGACAAGAAAAACCTTTGCCAAAAGCCATATCAGATTGTTCTGCCTATCTGCTTTCTATAAAACATTTCTCTTTTCAGAACACTTAGAGGGTCAAAGTGACCAGACAGGACTGAGCACACATGTTCTAGTGATAGCCTCATGTTCCAGTGCCTCCATTTCTTATTTAAACATGAAGAATTTGACAAACTACATACATGATTATGTGTGTAGTTTGACAAACTTCACTCACTAATTAATGAGAAAATATTGTAACACCCAAACACAGGATTTGTAAAATTTAAAAATAAACTATGCCAGGCAGTTCTGAGTACTTGTATAAAATTTAGACTTCAACGGAAATGCAATGTATAAATCTATATATTAAGCTCAATGATACATTCAAGTAGCTATAACCCTTAACTTGTTTCATTGATGCCCTTTCCAATAGCTTCAGATCAGAAGAGTTACCTGGAAGAGGAAAACAGTGGACTTGATGGAAAATGTGTGAACTGAATAGGAATCTCGTGGGCTAGACCTGAGGCTAAATTCTGGCTCACTGTCTTTATGAGTAACATTTAAATTTCCACCCCTCTAGTCACTCACATAATTAATGAGAATAACAACCTTTCCTAGGACTGAGACAGAAGCAGCATGGATATTGTCTGTGGTGGATGTTGACACATAACGAATGGTATGTAACTTCAAAATATGGCTGTATGATTAATCATAGAGACTGAGGAGGATTCAGCAACTTTTCCTCTAAAGGACAAGACTATAAATATTTTACATTTATTTATTTATTCCTGTGGTAACTACACAGCTTTACTCTTGTAGGAAGGATGTAACCATAAATAATAAGTGAATGAATGCGGGCACCTATATTCCAATAAATTTTATTTACAAACACAGAGGAATAATAGGAAGTAAACATGCATGATAGTTTGTCCAACCCTAGTGTAAAGCATCCTGTCATTTTGTAAATAAATAAATAAATATCATCGCAAAATTACATATTCAACAGGATTTTAATTAATTATATGCAAAGTTCTAAGTTGATGTTAAATTTGCCTCCAGGAGTAATTTCAGAAACATTCAGTTTAGTTAGTGAATTGTGACTTTAAAATTGCTTTTACTGAGAAGTTATTCTTCATTTTAATAACATTCACCACTCTACTGTTTAGTCTGATGATCATGGTGGATGACTAAGTAGAACTAGAATCAGCCAGTGCTCAAAGCACATTTGACAAACATCAGGAAAATCTGGGGTTCAGAAAATCAGTTTACATGCATTTCACAACAAGCTGAAAACCCAGTGGCAAAGGTCACACAAACTTTCCAGTTCACTGACTCTGAGGAGACAAAACCTTTCTGGCTGTGTATCATTTGTCAGGGTCTGCCTTAGTTGGCAAGATCATATCAGCCATTTCACGATACACGTTTTAGTACAATGATGTAGTTTTATGCAATATTTAACTTCTTTAGTATTCATTTAATCCTCATTTTTATGAGGAGCTTTGGTGTTATCAGGTTCTATGATGTCATCAGACTGATGCTGCTCAAATTATGGAGAAATAAAGCTCTGTCAAAAAAGTTACATATAAACAAAAATCATAGCTAGCTAGCTTATTCAACATAAGTAAATAAAGTATAAACAGTAATGACTAGCAAGTCATTGCCTAGGAAGGTGAATATTACTAAAAGTTAGAAGAAAGGATAGCAAGTGTTTCAGTTAGGGTCAGTAGCGCTGTGATGGAACACCATGACCAAAGCAACTTGGGGAATAAAGGGTATATTTGGCTTATACGTCCATATCATTGTTCATCATTCAAAGAAGTCAGAACAGGAACTAAACAGAGCAGGAACCTGGAGGCAGGAGCTTATGCCGAGGCTGTGCTGTTTACTGTCTTATTCTTCATGGCTTCCTCAACCTGCTTTCTTATACCTACCCAGGGAATGACATCATAATGGTCAGGGCTCTCTCCCATCAATCACTAATTAAGAGCACGCCTTACAGGCTTGCCTACAATCGAGGCTCCCTTGTCTCAGATGACTTTAACTTGTGTCAATCTGGCATAAAAAGACGTAGCACATGGGTTCTTCCACCACATACAAAAAGAATAACTGAGGACTGGAGAAGCAGCTAAGCAGGGAAAACTGCATACTGATATTGAAGAGGATCAGAATTCAGTTCCCAGCACCCATGTCTGGCAGTTAAAAACCACTGTATCTTCAGCTCCAGGATACCTCTTCTGTCCTCCCAGACCACCAGCACTAACACATGGCAAAACCAACATACATACATGTACACATAATACATATATAAACAAAAGAATGAAACTCTAAATGTCTAAGGAAATGATCGTATTTAAATATGTATTGAACCATCATTTTACTTCATTATATTTGTAATTTATTCTTCTATATGTCAACTAAAATAAATTCAATTTAAGTTAAAACCAACATATGCATTTGTACATGGAAAATTAGATAAATATGAAAAAGGACAATAAGTATAATCCAGATGATAGGGAAATGGCTGAGTGGATAAAATGCTTGGCTCTCTAGTGCAAGAACCAGATTTTGGGTTCCCTGACCCGTGTAAATGCTAGTGTTAGCCCATGTGCATAATCCCAACATACAAGAAGTAGAGACAGAGGATCCTTAGAACAACCTAGATAGAAAGACTAGCCAGAATTTGCAAGCTCTAAGCCAGTGAAAGTTCTTCCCTCATTAAGTTAATTTTACAAGCTTATACATCATACTTTCACATGCATACACACACACAAGCACACATGCTCACACATCATCATAATCATCATCATCACCATCATCATCATCTACATGCAAAAAACAAACATAAAGCCAAACATTCATATTTATTATAACTTACTTAAGAGATTTATGAAGTTGGGTCAGGAATCACACTACTAAATTGAGTATCCTTTTCAGGAGGTGCTTTGTTCTTCTCCAAAGTACGATTGGTGAGTTTTCTTGAGAAAGTTCTTCTCAGATCAATACAGTAGAAAATAGTCACTGGTATGTTCATCTATTCTTTTCAAAATATTATCTATAATGTTGTAGGGTTTTTTTTTCGAGTCACAGAAATAATCTTAAATGTTTTGTTGGTATACTTTTTTCTTATTATTAATAGTTCTTTAAGAATCTCATACAATATATTTTGATCACATTCTCCCCATGCTTCGGTGGATAAAGTGCTTACCACATAAGCAGGACGACTTCAGTTCAGATAGCACCCATGTCAGAAGTTGGGTGTAGTCATTTGTAACCACAGCATGACTAGACAGAGACAAGAGGATCCTCAGAGTTTCTGGTGAACCTGTTAAGGTCCAATGGGAAGTTTCAGACTCAGTAAAAATATACTGTCTCAAAGAATAGAATAGATAACAATGGAGGAAGAAATCCTAAAGTTGATCCCTGGTCTGCACAAGCACATGCATCAATATGTACTCCCCTGTGCACAAGTGTTACACACACACACCACACACACTAAATATCTACCACACACACATATACACAGAATCACATCATCTTTAGATTACAAAATTTCATACACGATAGAATTTAATATTCCTTATGCAGATGAGGAATTTCTGCATTTAGCATTTAAACACACTAAAATAAATAATGAAGAAACTCAAATAGAATTTATGGTTTAGCCTTTCATCATAGTCAGCTAGATAACATGACAACTATTTTTATGTGATAACCACAAAATATAAACTACTTGCAGAATAAACTACTTGTGAGACTATTCACTGACCAGATAAGATCTTGTAAAACTGCATATATAGAAAGATAATGAAATCCAGTGAGAACAGCTGATATCTAGAATAAAGAATAAATATTCATAAGTTCCACATTGGAAAACAAATATTTAAACTGTCCTTTGCTTCATATTATCACTGACTTTCTCTTGAAGTGAAAAACTGTGTGGAACATCCTACAGTGAAGCTACTTCCTGCTACACCATCTAATCAGGCACTCTATATTTTACTAATAAAGAATGGGATATTTTCCTGATGTCAGGTAAGTCCATGGTTATATTGGAATCTGAAATATACATGTATTCAGAGAGAAATGAATGTGTTGACTACCCTAACACTTTGTGCTTTTGTTAATTTTGATTGGGTTTGTCTTATAGAAATCCATCCTGCGTACAGAATTTTGTAAATTGAAATAGGAAACACTTGCTACATAAAGTGTACATAATTTTTAAAAAATACTGCAAAACAAAAGAAGGTGAGGACTGAAAATGACCCTTGATGGCCGATGTCTTTTATGAGAACAAGGTAGTGGAGTGGTGGACAGAGCACGCTGCCTCTATCAGTCAAGAAAAGAAATGGATAAGTGCAAAAAGTTCAGTACCTTCTGGAAAGTTGGAGAACAAAGGAGTGAGGCTATAAAAATTAGGATCTTGGGGATAAGGAAATATTTTCTTCTAAGACTTGAGCTACTACACTGTAACTGTCTGATATCAGCCTTGAAGAGATACGGACTTTGACAGAGAGTAAACAGGAAGAGCAAATAACATGAAGTAGTTATAGTATGCAAAGATGCTACACAGAGCATGGGACTATCAGTCATTTCGTTTATGATATCTTCAAATGTAACATCACAGATATCTCAACAAAAATGTTATTAAAGTCACTTTATTTTATCAATATTAAGATGGTATTGTAATGTAACTCTCATTTCACATTTAAAAACTATAACCATTTAAAAATATGATAATAGAATAGAGATCTTCAAGTTGAGAAGCAGTATCAAACTCATTCAGAATGTCTGCAGATTCTTGAGGCACAAATATTTTGCCACGGCTGCTTTCAAGTTACCAACTATTTAACTACCAACTCTCCACCTTCCTCGGTATTTAACAAAGATTGTCATTAATCAATATTCAGATCCAACATACCATTGCTGGTAAGAATTTCAAAATCACAGTCCCTCCACTGACTCTTCATTCCTCAAACAGAAAGGCACCAAGTCCGTCTTTCTGCCCTGTATGCACAGAGTACTTGATTTATCTAATGTAGACAAGTATCAGACAGTTAAGGAAGGAAGGACGGATGGACTTGTGCTGTGATCAGTGTCAGGAATGAGTGGCACCTGTGAGTCACTGCCTCCACATCTTATACTAAGTATCACAGTGTTAGAGGACATTTTTTATTGATTCTATCCAATCAGTCCCTCTAATTTTGTATCTTTTTCACTGTCATTTTTTTTATGTCATAGTACCCATTGTTCCCTAACTACTCGGCCATATACTATTTCATTACAATTTCAAAAAAAGCAAGGGGCTCTTTCTTACTCCTACTGCTCATTTTGCATGCCAGATTGTATCTGATCCATAAATGCTTAATAAATACACTTTAGTTATTTTTATTTAAGACTTCAATTGCATTTATTTATTTATTTATTTATTTATTTACTGTGTATCCACATGTGTGTATGCCCATATGCAAATACCACAAGCAGGTAGAGGTCAGACAACTTTCAGGAGTCAGTTCTCTCATCTTATGGGAATAAAACTCAGGTCTCGGTGGCAACTGGCTTTTATTCATAATCCATCTTGCTAGCACAATAAATATACTTCAAATGAAGAAACATTTGACTTGATTTACTAGTGAAAAGCAAGGTTCTTTATATAATATAATTTTTAACATTATTGGTCTATGACTGAAATTTTCTAATACCATTGTACTTAATGTTGAGTTTGGTTTACTAATCAAAGTAGAAAGTTAATGTTGTTGAAATGTTCATCAAATTTGGTTTTTATGTGCTGCTGCTGCCATTGAACTGAGTGATATTATCTGCCACAGTTTTGTATTCTGAATAGGATAATTTTCTTTGGAATTATTATTCAGATTCTCATAGAAATAATAATAGTCAGACACATAGAAACTATGGAAGTGAATGCAATTGACAAAGTTCATTCTTATCTAACAAATAATGGTGGTAGAGTCTAAATTTCTGCATGATAATAAAATACCAAAGAACCCTTTTCCATGTAGCAACACAAACCTATGCATATCCAGCAGCTTGCTGGCCTTTTTAGAAGCTGCTTATTGGTCCTTTTTGCTATGCTTGCAAAGTTTTTTATGTCACAGATTCTTTTCATCAAAATTCTACTCTGGGACAAGTTCCATTGCCACCATTCTGCCCAGCTGTGAGTGAAATGGTTCTCATTTTTCTATGTCAGTTGTTAAAGAATATTTACTTGATGTCTATGTTGCTGGCACCAAGAAGTGGTGGGGAATCTATACACAAATAAGCTGTAATGCTGTCACAAGGAGAGAACTGCATGGATGAGAATTAAACCAGGAAGTCTATTGGGCTTCCCACAGACTAAGTGTATCAATTCTGTACAATTGAGAAGTGGTTACCAGGAATCCTGATCTCTCCTATTGGTCATTCCTCTAGGTAGGCTTTCTTCTTGCAAATCTCTTGAATGTATTTATAGTTCAAATGCCTTTTTATAGATTTCAGATAAAGAAATAAAAAGTGAGTTTTGCAAAGAGCAATGGGCTTCAGGAAAACTGAAGAAAAATCAGTGAATAAACAAAAATATAGAAGAGAAAGTTACTAAAAAGGTAAAATAATAATAATAATCTAAAGAACTGAACCTAAGTCTGGGACATAGAAACTTCAGTAAGTATAAAGTAAAATAAAATGAAAGGGAAAGGAAGTGCCCCAGGAAAGCCTTATAAATCAACTTTGTCAGGTGGAAGAGAAGTCCTCAGTACTTAAGACAAGGTTGATAAGTGAGAACATTCAGATAGCAAAACACAGAACACTGGAGAGGGAAAAAGAGACTACAGGTGAGAACAAGAAATAACCTTTAACCATAGCCAGAAAATAATCTTAAATCCCATAACCAGGAAACAATGTTTCTATACCACTTAATATTTTCATGAAAAAGTCTGTAACTGTTGATGACATAAACATCTCATTAGAAAGACAATCTCATCAGAATAATGGCATACTTCTTAGCAGAGACACCAAAGACCAAGAGACCATCAAAATGTATATTTCAAACCATGACATTTTTGAAAGTTTAATTCAAGATTAAAGAAATCTAGCAGTGTTATTCTTAGACTTAAAGAAGAAATAAAATATCCCCCCTAAAAAGTAAAAGCTAAAAGAATTCAGGACCATTAACCCAACATTGAAGAATATATTGAAGGAATTCCACAAAGTTAAAGGATATATATATATATCCTCAAGGCCACCAGAAAGATGAGTCCATTAAGAGAGCAGATAAGAGTTAGGAAAGTGTCAAATATTACAAAACTATAAAATACCTGAAATTATTATATAGTTTTCAGTTATTATCCTGAATTAACCTATTATCCAGCTGAAAGACAGGTTGACTAACATTACTAAAATATGAACCCAGTTGTTTGTTCCTTACAAGAAACACTTCTTACTGAACAGACACAAACTGGAACTAAGAAGATGTAAAATCATATTACAAGCAAATAGAATCCAAGAGGAAGAAGAAAATACCTATATTTGTACACAAAACAGACATTAAGTAAAATTGGCAAAGGAAACACATTGGTCTCAATTTATTTGAACTTTTGCAAAGACTTACAAATCCCTAGAGCACTTTTAGATCCAAGTTTTAGAATCCTCTTGTTTCGGGTTTCTGCTATATTAGCTATTGTTGTTATGTTATTCATTGGAAAAATAAAGTAATTGTAATATGTATATAATCATATACATATGTATATAAAGTCATCCAAACAGATTATAATAACTATATATAATACCCATGATATTTCATACTCAGAATTTTGTACTAAAGCTTGACTATATTTTTCTAATTGTTCACATGCATAGTATAATTTTAACTATAAAATATATATCAATGCAATTCAGAAGATCAAAAAGTGATCTACATTGTGTAAGAGTGTGTGAAAATATGGAAGATAGCTGGAAAAGCTTTTAGAAAAGGATATTTGTAGCATTGAAAAGACACAGGTCCCAGCCAGACCTTAAAACAATATTTACGAAGCTGGATAAGTAACTATTAGTTAAGATTTAAGAGCACACTGATCTCAGGCTAGAGAAGTGGCTTGGTGGTTAAGAACACTGACTGCTCTTCTCAAGGACCTGGGTTCTATTCCCAGCACTTATATGGCAACTCAGAAGCATCTCTAATTTCAGCACCAGGGAACCTACCACCCTCTTCTTGCCTCTTTACTACTGCATTCAAGTATGCAGTCATAAAACACAAACACTCAAAATTAAAAGAATAAATTATAAAAATTGTAAATGTTCCCATAGAGCTCTCAAGTTTAGTTTGCACAGTCCATATCATCAGGTTTCTTGCAATTACTTGTAACTCCAACTCCAGGGAGGGCAATGCCTCTAACCTCTTCAGCCATCTGCACTCACATGCACATAGACACAGACAGTCACATAATAAAATAATAATAATAATAATAATAATAATAATAATAGATCCCAAAAGAATATTTATTCCTTCTTGTGTTGGTTTGAATAAGAATGGTTCCCGTAAGTTCATATATTTGAATGATTAGTCAACAGGGAATGGATCTATTTAAAAGGATTAGGAAGTGTGACCTTCTTGGAGGTAGTGTGTCAATGCAGGTGGACTATAAAAATTCAAAAGCCCAAGCCAACTCCCAGTGTCTTTCGCTTCCTGCTGCATGCTGATCCAAATGTAGAACTCTGAGCTACTTCACCAGCACCATGTCTGCCTGTGTACCACCATGGTCCTCTTCATGATGATAATGGAATAAATTTCTGAAACTGTAAGCCAGCCCCAATTAATTACCTTCTTTTATAAGAGTTAGCATGGTCCTGGTATCTTTTCACAGTGATAGAATAGTGACTAAAATGTTCTCCTATAATTAGTCACCTGGCAACACTCAGAATCCCAGAAGGAATGGGATTAACTGCTCTGGTACTCAAGGGATTATTCAGGTTGGAAGAAAGAAACCTGACAAGTCTAATTTCTATTTGCAGATACATTTTTAGGACTCTTATAAAGACAGATAGATCTGATTATTGGCATAGTTCCAATCACATTTCTTGGATTAAAAAAAAAATGAGGGCGAATTCCAATGAGGAAACAATTCCTTGAGAAGAATTATGCCTCCTTTTGGTGCAGCTTGGCATGTAAGAGGATACATTCTGAAAATACTGTTTTCCACCTGTTTTGTGACAAGACAGGACCCAAGACCAACTTTATATCTCAATCTCCAAATTTTGCCTCATATGTGGAACAAAAGCTTGTCTTTGTTATTATGATAATGCAGGCAAATATGTGATTAATATCACATTGATAATCATAAGTATACCTCTATATTCTGACTAATACAACTTCATGGTTTAAAACCCTAACACTTACAATAATCCACATTCTAGGCAGTATTTCCACAGAATTCCCACACCAAAGGTGAAAATGAAACATTATAAAGTCAGAGAAGACAATGCATAAATAAAGAATTCTTCAACCATCCTCTCTCTGCTACACTTGCAAAGTTTAAGGATTCAGACTGAATCTTCATGTTTTTTTCGATGTAACTGTCAAATAAAAATTATATATATCCAGAATGTATAGACTGCTCAATGGTTAAAAATATATACTGCTCTTCCTGAGGACCCAAGTTCAGTTCCCAACACCCATGTTGGGTAGCTCACTCCAGCACTAGGGAATCTATCATCTCTGGTCTTCAAGAGTACCAGCAGTTAACAATCAAATGAATAAGCATATTCACCACACCGATTCTCTCTCTCCCTCCCTCCCTCCCTCCCTCCCCCCCTCTCTCTCTCTGTGTCTGCCTTTCTGTGTGTGTTTGTGTGTGCGTGTATGTGTGTGCACATGTGTGTGACATTATTAGCTATAGTCACATGCTTTAAGCTTCCCAGATCTTAGTCATCTTTCAGCTGTAAGTTTGTACTCTTTGATCATCATCTTCCCATTTCCCCTCCTCTTAGCTCCTGGCAACGAACATTCTAGTCTCTGCTTCTATGACTGGCTTGTTTAGATTCCATGCATGAGAACACACGATGTTTGTCTCTCTGGGTGTTGCCCTATTAAGTGGTAAAGGCCATCAGAGTTCCCACAGTCATCTGCTTCAATACACCTAAACTAAGTGAAAGTCACAGAGGTGCTTTTAAAAGATATTGTGCTGGCATATTCATACTTTAAAGAATTTTTATTACTTTGCATGTAGTTCTATTGTAACTCCATTCAAATGTATGCATTTGGATCATAATCAAAAACACATCTTAACACTGTTTGGTTATCTTTATGTGTACTACTTCTGGCATGCTCATCAAGTGATTTGTGGACTTGATATGTTTTGGTTTTAAATGCTAGATTGAAATAAGACAGCATTTTATGCCACTTTTATACCTTAAAATATAGAATGTATTAAAAATAATATTTCTTAATAGCTTGTATCTCTTTGTATCTTAGTTATCATTCTATTACTGTGAAGAGATACCATACCAAGGCAATTCTTAGAAAAGAAATGTAATTGGTTCCTTGCTTACAGTTTCAGATGGCTAGTCCTGTCACAGCCCATAAAAGCAAGCTTGGCACTGGAACAGTAGCTAAGAGCTACATCCTAGTCCATTGGCCAAGATAGAGAGAGACTGGGTCTGGAGTGAGCTTCTGAAACCACAAAGCCAACCACCAATGATACACTTCTTCCAACAAGGCTATACCTTCTAATCCTTATAATCTTTTCAAACAGTTCCACTTTCTGGTGACTAAATATTTTAATATATGAGCCTATGTAGGCCATTCTTACACTACCACATCCATTTTATCTTATTTAGATACACAGCAGTCATTCAAGAGAGGTAACTACTAGCTACAGAAAAATTAAATAAGGAGGTAAATATTCAGCCCAGCTGAGAGAGCATTGAAATAGCAGATAAAGGATTCACCAGCAGTCCTTGAGGTCCTCCACACCATGTCAAGAATCCAGGCCCTAAACTGTACTTCCTCTTTTGAGACTTTTTCTAGCAAGACTGATATGCTAACCTCCAGAGAGATACTAGTGATGGGTATTAGGCACATAGTCAACTGTACATCAGAAATCTCTGTGGGTTTTAGACACGCATGTTCATAGATCCCACTTAACATGGCAGAGCATGTCTAAAACCCTGTCCACAGATGAAAATGCCTTTTCCATATTCCTCCTACTGATACAAAACCTTTCATGGGCTGATGTAGTCACGTGTATGGATGGATTTTATATGTGCCAGAGAAAGTGCAAAGAATATAATAAAATATGCACTTAGGAAAAGTAAAACTATATAGGTCCATAAAACTCAGTTAGTAGCAATTTTAAATAATGCATACATACGAGGCTTTAGGTGCATTCTGTGAAGCAAAGTCTCAAATGGAACATATCTACTATTCTTACTTAACTAAAACTCATCCAAGGTGTATTTGACCTCATCGGAAGATCTAATGTCGGAAAATCAGAGTCAGCCTATTTCTACTTGGAATTTTTTATATGCTAAGCAAATAAACAGCTTTTATTGCATGATCTTATTTCATTCTAATAAGGTGTCAAATGTTTTCTGCTTTTAATTATCTAATTTTATTAAGCAAGTGCTTATTCATTTTCTTGATAAAAAGAATTCTGCTTTTCCACTGTAAACGTCACCCACATTCTTCCATGGCTGCTGAGAGTGTAACATCTGGTATTTCTAAATAAAACACCAGAAAAGCCCTGAATCACAATCTGAAGAACTCACTAAAATAACCAGAAGACTTCACAGAAGGGGGAAAATGCTTCTTCCTGATTGCTGCAATTGTTCTTCAGCAACCACAAAGCCCCCATTATTGCATCTGTTGGAGTAGATTCTTTCTAATATGAAAGGCCCAGCTATTCTTGTCTCCATGCCTCTGGATGAGTTCTTTACGAGAATTTAAGCTGAGCCCCCAGCAGGATCACTCACTCACATGCTCCACTGTGTGGACTGACAAGCAAAGTGGGGCAGTTAAGACTTGACCCACTTAACACTGTCAGATGGTTCTGATCAATGATGGTTCTGAGAGCCTGTTTAAACCTTACCATTAGGGGATTAAGGAAAATAACAGATTTTTCCTTCAGAGCTTTGTGCTTTCTCTTTCAAAACTGATGACTTTTTTAGATCATTCTTTGCTCTGATTGTGATAAAATACATATTCTCACACCATAAAACATAATCGAGGTTGAAAGAAGTTTATGAATCTTTGGAATTGACAGATGGTTGGCTAACATTTACATTTGCAGCTGGTAGAATATGAAGACCTGCTCTTTGCTCATGGAGTATATATTCTTATGTAATAAAGTCGACAACTCATAGTTGTATCTCATCAGGCTATCTCATGACAAGGCCACCACCACTAAATGCACCCCCATGAATCACTTCCCTTTTCTCTCTTTACCCCAGATTATTCACTGGTCCTCAGAGGCCTACTCTGAACAGCCCCTCTGTCTCTCTTTTCGTTTCTATTCAAGAATTTATTTACTATCGTCCCTTTCTTGTTATATTTTGTCTGTGAGCCCTTGGCTTCCCCTCTAGATGGTATTCCTGGTATTGTGTATGACTATAAGAAGGTGATACCAATGATCTTCCATGGAAATTTAAACCACAACTCAGGCAGCAGCCTTTGCATTCAGGATCCACCCCCAATCTGGCTTCGGGTTCTCTTAATATGAAAGAATATATAGTGACCAAACAGGGTCACTTCTAGATAGGTGTTTCTATGGGTGTTAAACCTGTCTATCCTTGTACTCCACACAGTAAGTTACTAGATTTAACACAGTGCTATTTTATAGCAAAATTACTTCTATGCTTGATCATTAAAAGAGGTCACCAAAAAAGATACAAATACTAATAAATCTAATTTAATTGTTTGATTGTTGAAACTTTAATTGATCTGACAACATAGGTAGTTTACTTCTTTTTCAAACTATAATGATCAATAAACTCTTCTTTAATGCTTCCTTCATCTCTTTTTGTCAATATTGTAAAATGACAGTAGTTGGGTACCACAGATACAGAGAGGTCCATCTTCTAAAGAATTTTCTTCACAAGTTTCTGGGTCTGGTCTAGCTAAAAGATACCTGCTGTCCATTTTAAACTTATGGATAGTTTGTTTTCCCTGACTGGGGAATGCATGACTGCTTATTTTCTATGAGTGTGTAGTCTAGAGAAATTCTTTAGCTAGTTAACCTAGTTTCTCTCAAGAGACTGTCACACTGAGAGAGTGGGCAGGTACTGAGTAAAAGGAAACTATAATTCAGTAGTAATCAAGAAGAGAACATTTGTATATGAGGCTGCAGAAATGGGGCAAAGCTGGGTTGTCAATCATACTTTGAATTTAGTGTAGCATATACTCTGCTCCTGTAAATATATTCCTTGTCTGATATTTCTCTTTAAACATTACCACCCCAAAGAGAACATTGTAAGTGAAATATTTTGCCAGTAGATATCTGATTTTATTCCAAAGGCATAAGCAAAGGGGTGCTTTGTTTGTTAATATTTGTGCTTTCTTTATAATGAAATTTATTTGTCTAAAGGAGTTTCTATTTTCACAGAGTTTAAGTACATAAATGGCTGATAATTCCTCTTCTCTTTCTGATGCCTAAGGAAAATAGAACTCTACTGAGACTCTCCACACTTGTTGATCCATGAAATTCCAAACCAAAAGTACATGTTCACAATGATAAGCTTTTTGATGTGTTTCTGGATGGGATGTATGTTATCCATGTGTCTACATTCTATATATAATGATGAATAATTTAACTCTTTTCCATATGCAAAACAATAGAAGGAATAAATGATGCTTACTTAAATAAAGACAAGCCATGCATTAGTGTTTTAATGTATGATTAGGATATCTTTTTATTTATTATTTGATAATTTCACACATGTTCATAACATATCTTTATTGTAACCACTATTTTAAACAGTGAAAAGAAGCTGACAGGAATTATTTCTCCCATTTCTAACTTTAACACTTTATCTAGCAGACCATATGGGCTCTTTATTCTGGCAAAAATCAGGGCACTCACATGTTTGTGTGTGTTGTGTGTGTATGTACAGTAAGCATAATCAATTCTGTACATGTTAACAGAGGTAGGAGGTGTCTGGTTCCTTTTCTATCACTTTTCATGTTATTCTCTTGAGACATAGTCTCAGTGAACCTGGAACTAGGCTGCCTGCCAGAGAATCTTAACGATCTTCCTGTTTCCACTCTCCACAGCACTAGGCATACAGATTGTGAATTGCCATTCCCAACTTTTTACATGGATACTGGTGATCCAAATTCAGGTCCTTGTTACAAAACAAGTGTTCTTAGCATTAAACCCTACAAAAGTTCTTTTCGAAAATACTTTATGACTTTTTAAATAGCAGTCATGGTTTATCTGATTTTTACAAAGAATTGATGAAAATATTCATAATTATCAAGATACATACACATATATAAAATAAATATAATTATATTATAAAATATATAAATATCTTAATTATAAGATAGTCACATTAACTAAATCATGGAAATTATTTTGACAAATGCTTGCTAACAGCACAGTGATGTCTATGGTCAGGAGGGTAAGTTTTTGCTTTGTAATTTGATCTCATCTCAGTCAGAATAAAATCTTCAATAAAACAAATAGTTGTAAACATATGAAGAAAGAATATCCCTTCTATGTTGTATGTAGAAATTTAAATTGGTGCAGCTAAAACAGTACAGCATTGCCTATCCTTGTGTTAAACAGAATCTAGACAATGAATTCCGCTTTTATGTAAGAGGTGATTTAGAAAAGATAAGAAATTTCTGGAGTACACAAAGAACAAGCAGGTTTCTTAACCGTCCTCTGAAACACTGTCACATCTATAGGATGAAGCTGTACTTATTGCTATCAATATGGCTTTAAAATCTTCTAGAGCAACAGGCACTGTCACCAAGGACTTAGACAACTGTTGAAAAAAATGGGCAAAATTCACAGTTGATTCTCCATGGGTAAATGTATCCATTATTTTTTACATCTAAAATGTGGCTCAGAAACTTCTTTAAGATGTTTTCCATGTGTGTCAGTAATGTAGGTGTCAACATCCCACAATACCAACTTCATCCTCTATATTCAAGATGCAGTACAAAAGCAGTGGGTTGTAACCTACTCAAGACAACTTGGATCAATTCACAACATCAACAGCCCTCATAAGTCTTCATTGCTGATCCTTTGCATGATAATGATTCAGGAAACCTCAGACCCAACCCACTTGGATGGCATAGATATGCCAAGCCCTGAATTCATTCCTTACTTTTTTCTTCCATCATAAAAATATCTATGTCTCATTATGATACAAGTATAGAACCCTCTGCAAGCGTCCCAGAATGGTATTCTCCATTGTAACTTGAGTAGAGAGAAAGCAATGGAAGAGAAATTATTCATGCCTCAAACTAACCTTCCACCCTAAAGTTTAGGCTTTGCTCAAGCTCCTACAGAAAGAGCTACATTCAAGATCTTGTGTGGTCCTCTGTTGGCAGGGACCAAAGGAAAATGAGGCAATGAATGAGACACCCGAGGCAAGCATACAGAAGTAAATGAAGCCGTGCATGACACCATCACTTGTCCCCACAAGTAGTCTCACACTCACTTCCGCTCTCTTAAGTCTAGTGATTTGCTCTTGGCCAAAATGCAATATAGTATGTTCTTTCATTCTTGAGCTTTCCATTCAGAACAGTGTGTTCTAAGGAAGACTAGTTTCTATCATGAAAATAATTTGTATGGGCAAGTGATGAAAAGAAATAATTTAAATCTCTTTTTTTCAACTTCTCTTACATCAAATGGTTCAAACATCAAGTCTGACTGCATAATAAGATGATAACTCAGTCCACAAAAGAAGAAAAAATTAGTTCTATTAGTAGCAAAAGACAGAAAACAAATATTAAACTAACAATATCTTTCACCCATCTCATTGGTAAAATATAAAAATCTTTGATCAGTGTTGTTTAGAGTACAAGAATATAAATTCAGATATCTGATATATAAACTAAGAAAACATTTCTGGAAAGCAACTTGGGATTTTATATAGCTATTAAAATGTGCAGAAGAGAATTTTTGTACCAAAGAGAATTGCGCATTGTAAAACATACTTATTGGAGTAGGCGTTTATATACCAACCACAACACACAGAAACAGTTGGTTGAATGACTTCTAGATTGATCAAGTTCATGATGTAATGGTTATAAAATATTTTTACTTTCATGTATGAAGTCTCCATTTAAATGGATCTCCCATATTAAGTAAAATATCTTTTAATTTAACATTTGGTAAGTGGTAAATAGTATTTCTAACAATTTGATTCATATAATTTTGATACGATTGAAAATATTTTCAAGTTTATTCAACACTAAATCAACATTGTTGATTTATGTTGCATCACTTCATTTTTCCTCTCTATACAAGTGACCTCTCAGTGATTCACTAGAGCTATTTCTATATTAGCAGGTAGAACATCTGTTAACAATTTATGGTATTCAGTCTCTGTATTTCACAATTTTCAGTCCATGTATGTTTTCAAAATTTTCTGAGGCTATATATAATAATTTCTTTATAATTTTATACATAAAGCATTTTAAAAGTGTATCTGTACAACTGTTATTTTTTCATCATGTTTTATAAAGAATTATACATTTTTACCTGCATTGGAGCATTACTACATTTTCCCAAACCATTTAACTCAAAAAGTTATTCTTTATGCCAAACAAAATACATAGATTTATTTTAATTCCTAAATATTTAATTTAAGGGACGTTTATTTTGATAAATAAGTAAGGATAATTTTAAAACAGAATGCAACTCTCCTCAGGATTTTTTATTTTATATCTGTTATGAAACTGTATGCTGACATCTGTATGTCGGCTCTCTAGTCCACTCAGTTATCAGTACTCACGTAAGCACTCATACCTGCGTCGGCTGCCTTCATCCTGAATAATCTGAGATGACAGCTCTGCTTATCTTCCTTCCTTGGGGCCTTTGTCTGTACTTGCACATTTTAATGACTTCTATACTCTATAAATTACAAAAATAACTACAAACTAAACTTTAAGTTGAGAAGTAACATATTTATAATTGTTCTAATTTCAGTGATAAACACCCTGACAAAATCAACTTAAGGGAGAAGATGTTTGTTTTAGTTCACAGTTATCCATTACAGTACGTTCTTTGTGAAGAAGTCACAACAGCAGGAGTTTGAGACAGCTGGTCACATCCACAGGAAAGAGTCAAGAGAGCATGAAGACATGGTTAACACAAAGTTTGTTTGCTCTTCTCTTAGAGTTACAAAATCCAAAACCAGGGAGAAGTGCTGCCCACCTTCTTCCTGGGTGTTCCAATATTAATGAAGGCAATAAAGACAGCCCTCTAGAGACATGGCTACAGGCAAATGCAATCTAGACAATTGCTCATTAACACTATTTCCAGATGATTTGAGGTTGTGTCAAGTTGACAATTTAAATTAACCAGCCCAAGGAGTTAGTCTTTCCATTGACATCAATAATAGCCATCACATATGAACTATTTGAAAGAGTATTGTAGCTTTCTTCATATTAACCTTTCTTAAATTATTCATACATAAATTTCTTCTACTGATTTTTCTCTTTCTTTAATCTCATTGATATTATATGGGTTATTTTCTACAAATTTTATAACTGATTCTTGCTTATTGAATGACTACTTTCATCCACTTGGAATCAATTTTTTTCTTAAGACAATTTTAGAATGTTAGTAGTGAATGATATCTAGAAACTATGGTAGCGCATGCTTCAGATCTCATATTTCTAGTTTACATGTTATTTCATTGTCTCAAACTTATTAGAAAAATTTAAAAAGTAATGTCATCTTCTGTTCTTGCTTCTGACTTTAATAAAAAGGCCCATCACATCTTACCTTTAAGCATTAAAGTGTATAATAACTGTGAATGTATAATTTTTTCATGAGTTATAAGTGTTCACCTTCATAAAATTCACTGAGTTTTGAATCATGAATAAGAGCAACATTCTATTACATTTAATTTTATTTTCTTCATATCTGTAGCTTTCAGTTTTTGGTATTTTCTCTTTTTGTTTTTGTATGGCCTATTAGAGAAATTAGACTCATGTTCGAAATAACTATTGATATATAAAAATCTAAAAATTCCTCATAAGAGATTAGACTCATGTTCCAAATAATAATTGATATAAAATAAAACTACTCAAAGTTACGTAGCTTACGAACAATCACGGATTTATTTTCTCATTAATTTGTGCATCCTTTTGTAGGCTATGCTAAGCTGAGACATTGCTCTGGCAGCCCCTCTTGGCCAGTAAGGGAGTTGAAGTCAACTGTAGACAAAGGGCTGCTAAATTGAGAAGTAAAAGGGTAGAACATCCACACTTCCCCACTGATTATTAGTGTTCCTACCTTCCTTCAGCTGGCCCTGCTCGTTCCTATACTCTTCTATGTTACTTTTCACATGACTACTATGATGTATTCCTAAAAGGAAAATAGCGACCTGAAAATTTCCTGCTTAAGCTTTTCACTGTATCCGTAACTTAGATTGTAATGTTCAGTTTCCTTAGCATGATATATAAAGTCTCGTTTGAAATGACCTATGACCCTCTTATAATCTAAAACTAGAAAAGTAATTTCAACATTTGTAAAAGCAGTGAAGCAGTGTTGACAGTTCTAGGGGTGGGCCCACAGGAAGAGCATATCATGGCTTTTAAAATGTTCCCATTCTAGATGATGTCACTCATCAACCCTACTGAAATACTCCTTGAAAGTGAAAAGGGTCTGTCTTAATAAGTAGGCCAGCATGCAATGACTGCCCCAGTGGTGCCTGCTCATGCTAAAAGCCATCACACAAGTTCCCATATACACCTATATCTCTACTTCTCAGCATGCCCTGACTCATTGTGTCGAAAGGAAGTTCAAAACAGAAGGGCTGCTTTGTGCCAACACTCTCTTTGTGTGATATGTCCTCTTATTATGCTATCTCAAGTATTTATCCAAAATCAAATAAATTCTATCAAAACTGTAGTTCACATAGGGTTTCCTCTGAGATCTGAAAATTCTTCTTTGAGGACCATCCTTATCATACTGAAGCCATATTACTTATACAGAATCAGTGAAAATAAGAACCTGGATAGATGTGTTCTGTATCTTTTGGTAAGTATCCTAGGGTTTATCTTTATAGTTCCCTTTTATTAGAGGGAAAGTAACAGATTTAACATGTATATTTCAGGATAGGTTTGGCATCACTATTAGTTCTTCACATGTGACAAAAGTCCAAATGCACCAAACAGGAATATATGCAGCTAAGAACTATCTGTTGCCCTAATAAAGAGTAGTTATGACCTGGGATATTTATAAATGAAAAATCCAAAACCATTACTACTTGGATTTATAGTATGTACTATTGCTAAATCATATTACTCTTCTTGTTATTGTGTCCTCAGGCTTAAATGATGAGCAGTCTGGAACTACTGAACATGTAGTGAACATGGCAAACAGAACTCCAGATGGGCCAGAAAGAAAGCACAGCAGGAAGGCACAACTAACTCATATTAATTGACAAACTTTTGAAATGTCAATTTTGAATATAAATAAAAAATTTTCATTCTACAACTTGAGTCTTTAACTCAAATAGCAAAGTATAAATTTCTATACCTGAAGACTCACACATTCCATAGTATGAGATGGTTATCCAGATGACAGTTTCAAAGCTTATTAGCTACCCATTGCCAGCTACTAATCAAAAATTCACAAACTCATATCAGATGGCTGGGAACTGCCTATGTGTTCATTAAAGCATCTATGTGAGCAAGCTTCTGGCATAAAAAGGGAATATATGCTGGAGAATGTTAATAAAATGTTACTAAAACTTGAAAACAGTATTAACATATAGAAAAATCACATGAGAAGATTCTGTCCTGGAAAACAGCTCGACACGCTTGTCCCGGAACAGTCTGTAGATGATATTCTTATTCACAATGATACTTACTGTGCCCGACAAGGATGAAAGAGAGGAAGAGAGGAATGTGAATGTCTGGAACAGAGAAAAAAGACTGGTGTGCTGTGAGAATTTGTCTTTCACATCACCCATATGTGCCTCACATACTAACTCACCCACAGGTTACTGAGTGTCTCCCTTGATTACGAATATACATGTGAAATCACAAGCAGCCAGACTCGGAGTGTTCATCATCTTTTCCTCAGGATAGTCCACAGAAACACACACTGGTGTAAACTTTAAATTAAAAATTATTGAAACCAGTGCCACATATGCCTCCGTTTGTGTGCTAGTTACTTGGATTATGCTTTCCTTTCTTTACCACAACTCAAATCAGGCAAAAAAAAAAAAAATGTGGTGTGAATAATGAAAAGAATTAAAATTCACTGAAGAGTAGAACTGATGTTACTGTTGATTTAATAACTTTCCATGGAACGATGATTTTCAAATTAAATTCTTATCTCATCTACTGTTAAAAAAAAAAATGTCATGGGAGAATTGCAGTTTGGAATGGAACCTCATAGTGATTGAAGTCCTTTCCTGTAGCATGCCGCAATCATGGGGGCGTCTAAAACCCCTTTTACAGATTTATATAGAGACAAGTTACACCATGCCCATCAGACATTGTATGACAAAAGACAGAATTTAGACTATTGGAACTTATATAAGCATATAGTCATACAGTTTGGTGGGATTACAATACTGGACCGCTATCCTGATCAATCACGTAACATCAGAACTCTCCTTTGTTCTTGTTTTTGTTCTTTCACTATTACCTAAGATCTTATTACTTAAGATCTGGGTTAGAAATACATTTTCAAGTATTTATGAGTAAAATTATTGCTTACAAGTCAATGGAAACATTAGTCTTCCTATCATAATCATCATTCCTTGTAGAAGTTAATTAAAATAGTTATGCCCAGGACAGAAAGTAAAATTGGATTTAAATTTGTAAATGTTGATGTGTTAGTGTTTCTGTATCCTAAAATGTAGGTGATTTTGCATTTTGAGGATAGGGCTCATGTAGCTCAATCTCTTAACTCCCTACTTATCTTAGAAAG
Organism: Grammomys surdaster; assembly: GCF_004785775.1. Lineage (NCBI taxonomy): Eukaryota > Metazoa > Chordata > Mammalia > Rodentia > Muridae > Grammomys > Grammomys surdaster. Next base: position 370,619 of record NW_021620336.1, read on the forward strand.
TCCTGGACCTTCAGAAATTTTCCTGCCTCCCTACCTCCCCAAGTACTGGGATTGTGGGTGTGAGCCACCATCCAGGCTAATATGTGAACTATTCACTAAACTTTCCATTTTTTAAATATTTTTATCATTTTATTACATTTTTATCATGTTAACATTGCAGAAAGTTTGACTATTAATTTTAGCCCATTGGAAGAAAATTAAGAAGTAATTTTAAAACAATATCAAATTTTTGCAGCCAAAATAAGGCATAAATTTTTTCAGTCATTCAGAAGTTATTAAAAGTATTAAGTTCCCATTAATTTACCAAAATTAAAAATATCAAGCAATAAAAACAAACACATAAAATTTATGAATAAATTGGCTGGTAAAAAGCAAATACTGTATTTGATCATAGTTAAAAGTCCAAGAAATAATATCAGAACCAAATTGATACGACACATTTTTAAAAATGGATATTAGTAAAAATGGTAATAATGTTCCCATTAAGGCATGATAAAGTGTAAAATTTGGCTCTTAGACTCAGGGAATCAAGTGTGACAGAACCCAAGACATCGTTGTCTTTTTCTTCCTTGGCACATGGTTGGCCTGCTTCCCATGCTCAATCTCCAGTCCATCCTTACTTGTCACCTGAAAGGATTTTCTGTGGTTCACATGAGCGTGGACCTGGAAGTTAGAAAGTGGAGATCTACACAGACTAGTCACAGGTGATCAGCATCCAGGACTAGCAGCATGGATACACATGTGAGCAAGACTCTGTGTGGGTGAGTGAATATATAAATATAAATAAGTTTATTAAGCCAGTGAGTGTTTAGTTTTTCAGAAGTTAGATATAATAAGTAGAGAAAATTGTCAAAAGTATTAAGAATTGTCTACCAATACATATGCATACATAGTTGACAAAAATCTAAAATTTATCTGTGGGGTGTAACAATGTTGGTTTCCTGGCAAACCTCCTATCTCATGCCCCCTTCCCCTGCTTTTATGAAGGTGCTTCCCCACCCACTCAGACTTCTTTTTTATCTTAAAAAATTCAACTACTTGGGAAGACAACAAGAGGCATGTCTACCACCATGAGGTGGTGGGTAGGTGGCACGAAGCAACATCTATGTAGTGAAGTGATAGGAGAAAAAGAGAAGCACAAAAGTTTGTGCACTATGAAGAGGAGAAACTGGAAAAACAGGAGTGGCAAGGAACAGCCAGAAGAGAGCAGCCTTCATCCCCCTCCGGGGACGTCTCAGCCCATAGTGCTGCTGAGGCTCGTGTGTGTGTCTGTGGCCCTGAAGCATTAGGGATCTGTGTCAATTTCTGTGGCCCATCATACCCCCAAAGTTGATGCACACGTCCCTGGTCTGAGATAAGAACTAGGGCCATATTTGTGTTCAAGGACTTTGAAGAGCTGGCCCTACCACTCAGCAGATTTGGCACTCTTTGAGAGCTGGCCCCAAGGACGTAAAGAGTGAGAAAACTGGCCCTGTTCCTCACATGGGCAAAGCAGCCCTGGTAGCACGAGTGCAGGAGAAAAACTCAGCTTCTACTCAGGTCCAGATCCAGGGCTTTGAGTTGGCCCACCCCAACATCAACCCCATCTATGAACTTCTAGAGCAAATGCAGGAGCTAGTCCTGTAGCAGGAAAGCTGCAAGCTGTCCAAGACATGAGGCAACCACAGGATATCTAAGAGGAATCCCAGCGAGGAACCAGTATTGATAATGTAGTAGAAGCCAGAGGCTGAAAACCAGACCAGGATTCACGGCAATGAACGTTTGCAAGTAAAGCTATTTGGGAAAAGGGGTATACCAAGCGACGCACTGTGACATACTGCAGCTTCCACAGTGAGATTTCATTTTCTTTATTTTTTAACTTTAATTTTAATTTTTATACGATCTTTACAGGGGGAGATTGCAAGGGTGGAGGGTGAATATGGAGTGCCAGGAGACGAGTGGGATTGGGATGCATGATGTGAAATTCATGAAGAATTAGTAAAAAGGGTTTTTTTTAAAAAAAATATAACTATTTACTTTTCTGTTTAAGAATTTTCACAAATGATAACAATCAAGTACCGCTAACAATTTTCTTAGACCATAAAACTAAGAAAACATTTCTTTGCTCAGTTTATATTATGAGCTCGACAGAAGTGCAGAGTTGCATATTCTGACGGAGAGTAGCTCTGACGCTGGGGAGATTCATGTCCCAATGAAAGAAGTGATGGACGTTTATTATTCAAGCATACAGATAAAGGAGTTTAGTCCTCTGGACTTACTAAATAGAAGGCTCAGATAAAATTTAGCAAAACAGTTTTCCCTCAAGAATTTGAAAATCATAAAACGTGTTCTGAACATCTTTGATGAAATATTACTCATATAATTGATGTGTAATCAAAATGTTAGGTCTAAGCCCTTTCATTAAAATTGGATTGGTGTTCAAAAGCATACTTGTGTGTCTCCATTCTTAGCAACCAAGGAGTAACAACATTTTTAAATATTTTTTTAACCTGGTTGGCTGCTGATTCCATCAAAATTTCAAAGGACGAAGAACTGTAGCCCATTTGAGCAGAACATGCTGGGTTTCGTGGGAAGGTTTTAGCAGCTTCGTGTCCACAGGCAGGCAGTAAATACTCTGTCTGCCCAGAACTTTGCACTCTCTGCCAAAATTAAAATGCTAGTGTTTATAGAACTGAAAGACAGTTTGATTATAGCTTCTTGCATTACAAGGCAGTCCTTTAAAGAATTTCCATCAAAAATACCTCTAGGAAAAAAGTACAAAAAGTGATGAGATAATTTTTAAGAGAATATATACACTTAAATGACACTGGATGAGGGACATTTTGATACCATGAGAAATGATAATGAAGACATGCACCTTCTAAAACTGCTCAGAATAATTCTGATTTATCCAGTGTAGGTATCTGATAATGGTAATTTAAGTGTGTTAGTGAACGAGTCAAAAATAAATAAATAAATAAATAAATAAATAAATAAATAAATTCTCTTAGAGAACATGCTGCTTCCTTACAAATGGATCCTATTGTAACAGATAGACAACTCTAGATTAGCATTTGATAAACAATTTTCACTATAAAGAAATTAGAGCCAAATTTTCCAGTGTCATTATAGCTGATTAAATATATCTTGACATTCTCTGCAAAGTCAAACAGGCTAATTTTTTTTGGACACATAGAATTCACTTATTAAACTGATGATCATAGTTGAGACAGAAATATATTGCTTTCTTTATTTATTATGGGAACATTTGACTTTACCACTAACGTAGAATTTCTTGTCTTGTTCATAGTAGATAATTATGGATAATCATCCCAATGAAGCATTCATCAATAGTATGTAGCAATGAGATTTTTAAAAATTTAAACCTTTCAGAAGTATCAACAGTGTGTCTAGATGTCACATCATCACATGTTCTGATTGGTATGGCTGAAAAGTGGGTATCTTCACATTGAGTATTTTAATATTCCTAAAGTCGGTCAGAATCGTTCTATAAATGGGGTTTGGATTTAATTACCTTTGGGTCTTAAAGTCATTGGTTTATAGCCAGGGGCAGGATCATCTGGTGTGAATATGAAATTTAATGAATTTGGACAGTTAGTCTCCAGATGCTGGTGCTGTTTTAGGTGGATGTAGGACTATTAACTGAAGTTTCTCTAGAAGGGTGTCATTGGGGTTGGCATCAAGGTTCTACAGCCTTCCTACACGTCCTGGTAACTCTCTGCTTCCTTATCTCCCAAAATACAAGACAAGGAATCCCAGCTGCAGATTCTTGCCAATACAATGAGATATTAGAAAATTGTGAGCCTAAACAAATTTTTCTTCTCTAAACAACAACACCCAGTATATAAATAATTAAACCATTGTCACTACAGTGTCCTGAAATATAATATACTGTGTGGTGGTGTGTATAGGCATGGCCCACACAGGCTGATATATTTGAATGCTTGGTCATTAGGAAGTAACACTACTTGATAGGGATGAGGTGGTATGGTCTTGTTGAAGAAATCTTGTCACTGAGAGTAGGCTTTGGGGTTTCAAATGCTAGTCACACTCATTCTCTTTTTTTTTCCTGCTGTCTGTGAATCTGGATGTAGAACTCTCAGCCATTCTCCAGCACCATATCTGCCTGTCACTGCCATGTTTCCTGCCATGATGATAATGGACTAAACCTCTGAACTATAAGCCAGTCTCCATTAAATTTTTTCCCTTGTAAGAGTTTCTGTGGTCGTGGTGACTCTTCACAGCAGTATAATACTAAGATATATTCAATGACAGTATTACAAAAGAAGCAGATGGAAGAAAAGTTGTATCACAATGAGATAATGATATCAGTATATAATACATCATACAAAATCAGTAGAGCCAGAAATAATAAAAAGTTATAAATATATTTTGTTCTTTATTTTCTTTTATTAATAAATATGAAATTGTATGAAGTCATAAAGAATGTCTTGTAAAGTGTACAAAGACAAAACTCACTGGAAATAGGCTTTTCTACCAAAAAAAAAAGCTAAATTCAGAGCTTATTTTTAAAATTGTGTTCAAATTTAACCTTCATTCCCCAAAGGCAACTGAATAATATTTACAGGTGTCTACCCTTGATTAATTGGCCAAAAGAACTACTAAGTTACAGTCATCTTTCAGAATTTGTGTCATCTTTGGAAATTAGATGCTCCTTACAAAATAGTGGAATTTGAATTCTATTGAGTCTTTTTCTTATGGCGTGATAAACACAGCCCGGTCAGGTTTCACCCTGGATCTGCAACATGCTATTGATGATTGCAAGGTTTAGCTTGTGGTTTGAGTGTTCCGTAGCACTATGTGCCTAATGTGAGATCATTCTTCGAGTTTAAATGACCCCAGCTGCATGTTTTACCTTATTAGGTAAAGTGGCTAAACCATCCTCAGCCTCAGCATTCTAAACGAGTGAAGTCGATCCTTAAGTTACATATAGAAAATGTTCTTGAACAAAATAGTGATGAGCGCATTTCTCCTCATAAATAAGTATTTTGAACATAAGTTAATTTGTCTAGTGTCATACTTATACTCTTTTAGTGAACACATTTTGAAGGACAAAAGAGATTGTATGTTTAGAAATGTTTAAATGAGAGTCTCCTTATGTTACTCAGCCTCTGTCTCTGTAATAAAATACCTGTGCAAAGAAACTCAAGGGAAGAAGGGTTTCTGTTGGCTCACAGTTTAAAAGACTTAGGCTCATGTCAGGATGGCTTTGTTGCTTTGGGACCTAAAGCAGTATATCGTGGTGTTTGGAAAGCAGGAAATATAGCACTTTCAAGGACACAGCTCCACTATTTGCTCCCTCCAAGGCCCACATCCTAAGAGCCCAGAAAGCTAAAAACTCACAGATGAGTTAACACAATACTGACAGCTGAAGCACTCACAGGCTAGTCTCCTGTTTAGTTCCACCACCTGGGGACCAACCCTTTAACTCAGGAGCCTTTAGAGAGGTACTCATACGCAAACTACATCCACAAATAAAGATCTTCGCCTCTGTAGTTCTCCAGTGTTCACTTGGGCCAATTCAGAATCATTGAAAATCTAAATGACAGAGTCATTCTTCAAATTTTCAGCATAAATTTAAAACTAAAATTTTTCATAATAGAGTAAGATCTCTCCCCATAGAGGAAATTAACTATTTTCAAATTTCTGCAAAAGTAGCCATTTTAAGGTTAAGCAATGTTAAGAATCAAACAAGATAGGAATGGTGGATGGTCCATGTCAGTAATCCTAGCAACTGAGAAAGTACTGACAGGAAGACCATTAGTCAAGGCCACCCAGAGTCACATTTTAAGACCTTGTCTCAAAAGTAAGTAGACAAACTATAAATAGAAGGAATATATCTTAATATCATAAAAGCTATTTCTGACAAGCCTCTACCTAATAAAATACTAAAAAGAAAGTGATTCAAAGCCTTCCCACTCAAATCAGAAAAGAATCCAGGGCATCCACTTTTCCCACCCTTACTCAAAATAATCAGCTTGAAATCTCAGCTAGAACAAGACGAGAAGGAAGCAAAAAGTATAAATAGTACAGGAAGAAGTGAATGTATCCTGTTTTGTGTACGATATATCCAGAGTATGCCAGGACTAATCATGAAACCTCCTGGTTTCATTTAGGTGGAAAGCAAATCAAATACTTTGAAAAAAATCAAGTATAAGTCTGAATAACAGAAGTCTCTAAGCTTATTCTTACTTTTTGTGGACAGAATTGGTTCTAAAAAGAAAAGCAAATCTATGCAGTGTTAGAATAAATAATCACACTAAGAACAGTAACAAAAGCAGTCAAGTACAATATTTCTATAAAATATCAACCCCCAAACTGGTGACTTTATCAACAAAGCATTTGCTTTTTACGTAGGTATTTTTATAGTAAAACGTTTAAATTGAGTTCTTTGAAAATATGCTACATCACATACTTTTTTGACAAAACTATTTAAAGTCTGCACTTAGGGAATTTTTTTCAAAGGCACAATGAATAGTTATTAGCTACTCAATATGTTGTTATACATACACACACACACACACATATCTCTACCCTGTACAATTAAAATATGTCATTTAATCAACCAATATCTCCTCAACCTCAACCTCCTAAGCACATTGTCCCTGCTCTGTTTTTACATGCACAGCTTGCTTGGGTTTTACATAGTAGATGATGTGGTATCTGTGATTTTTTTATACCTGATTTATTTGACTTAGTCTTATATCCTTGAAAGTAATTCAAGCTATCACAAATGACAAGATCCCCTTTGTTTTTAGAAACAAAGAATATTCCATTGAATTTATAAATATTTTCCTTATCTTTTTGCCATTGTACTTGTTAGTACTGTTAAACTTGACACAAGTTAGATTCATCAGAGAAGAGGGAGCCTCCTCTGAGAAAGTGCCTCTAGGAGATTGTCATTCAGGCAAGACTGTGGAGAATATTATTAATCAGTGATCAATGAGAATGACCCAGCCCACCGTGGGTGGTGCCACCACTGGCTTGGTGGTCTTAGGTTCTATAAGAAAGCAGCCCGAGCAAACCATAAGGAGCAAGCCAGTAAGTAGAACTCCACCCTGAGCTCTGCATCAGCTCCTCCCTTATGGTTCCTGCCCTGCCTAACATCCTGTCCTAACTTCTTTCACTGACAAACAGTGATGAGTAAACAAAACGTAAATAAAATCTTCTGCTAATTATAATTTGTTTCATCACACATGGGCCATTGTCACAGCAATAGTAATGCTGAGACAATGGTGAGGATAATTATGTATTTATGCTATTCTAATGATATTCCAATGTTGAATTAAGTTCAGATATATCTTTTACACATTGATTTGATTTCCTCTGGATAAGTATTAAGTACTAGGATTGCTGCCACATAGTTTAGTTTTACATTTAGTTTATTTTAGGAACTTCAAGTATATTTTACCTTCCAACCAAGTATGTCCAAGAATTCTCTTTTTTATACATTCTTACCAATGATTAAGATTTATATTATTGATGCCCATTGATGGATTAAATCACACTTTTATATACCTACCAACCATTGAACTTTCTTTAATGAATGTCTACTTAGATAATTTGCCCATTATCTACTTATTATTTTACTTCTTAATTATTCATTCTAAATATTATTATTATTATTTGAATATGTTTCTCCAAATGGATTACGATCAAAAGGTGTGTTCAGCTGGCTGGTGGTCCTGTTTCAGGAGGTGCTGGAAAACCTTAAAAGATGCATCTGGGTAGAGTATAGTGATAAATACAACAGGTTTTTAACAAAAAGGGAACAAATATTAACTTCTTCAGTTAAAAACAGTATGTATGGGGGAAGTTGTCATTTTATGTGTTTTTGTCTAACAATCTTGCTAAATTACACCATAAAAACTAACAAGAATTAATTGGTTCTTATGAAAATTATTATGTGTGTTTTACAGGCAGTTTAAATATAATTCTACAGTCTTTTCCTTAAGGAATTACTTCTTTATAAAGAGAGGTTGGGGCCCATATTTTGCTGTGGCCAGTCGCGGATTAATATACTATGTTAGCATATGAAAATATTCAATGAAGACTGTGCAAGTGAATATGTAAACATGTCCTAAGACATTTAGGGTGTTAAGATCAATGAGAAATATCAACATCTTCTTTTCTGGGAAGTTTAACAAGTAAAGCAGGCAAAGTATACAATTTTAATAATCAAATTTGTGAACACTTGATAGAATGTCTCCTTTCTACTTTTACAAAGTGGTCAAAATAAGCTCGTTCTGCTAGACCTGAAGTCAAAACTGCTTTGAGACAGTGATCATGTTCTGTGTATCTTGCAAATCCTAACCAAATGTCAGCAAATTGCTGTGAAGAGTATCCAACCACAAAGTTTTCTTCCTCCTACACTGTTAAGTTAGAATCTTAGACCAAGTTGAATTTGCATTATCTACAAAATTTATTTAAATTGATATCTGAATGACCTCACACAAAAATCCCTAAAGTATAACAAAATACCACAAGAGTCTTACTGCTTTCTCCTTCTCAATTCTCTCATAGTAGAATTTGAAAATTAAACTATTTTAGTTCAGATTACATAGTTAATTTAAAAGTGCCAGGTGGTCTCATTCTTGTCATTGAAACATAATGACGTTAACAGTATATTATGATTTAGTTATGTAGTTTTTTGTTTCTATGTTAATTTTCATTTGGATTCAACTTATATTTTTTTCTGCTCCATGTTAACCTCAAACCACAATAAGCAAAAGTATAAATTGTCTGCTAAACAAATCCTGTATTTTCCTGATTCCAACTTGTTCCTGTCTGAAGCTTACTTTCTTGATTCTCTTTAAATATTCTTAATATGCATTATTAATATTAAATACTTTTACAACAGCTTAATTTGACTAGCTTCCTTCTCTGTGACCCTCTTCTAATCTTCACACCTCCTCCAAGATTGCCCTCTCAGTATCATGTACCTTTACCATGTACTGCATTGTAACTCACCTTGTAGTAAACGAAGCTGTGGGAAGCAGAATCACATTTTAAACTCCGAAGAGTACTCACACCATGCCCCCTGTAGCAATCGACACAGACCCAGACATGAGGATGCATTCCAAAAATAAAAAATTTGTCGTATACATAGATGCCTCTTCTTGTCATTTTCCCTCTGGAAAGGTATCCCAACTTATCAGATGGGGCAATGACCAATTTGACTTGTCTGAGCTAAACAGGAGCACAGAGTGTCAGATGTGTGTCAGTGGTCCCACTCATGTAGCAGTCAGATTTAGGGAGGAAAGGGTGTCCTTCACTGGTACCAGGAGAGACCTGTGAGAAAGAGGTAAATAGAAGTGTTATTAACATTGCAAGGAAGGAGACCAAGAAAGATCCAAATAGGTTATTTTTAAGCACCCAAATGAAATCCAACATAATCTCTTTATGGGTTCACTGGGTTCCTCCTCAGTTTTTATTTGGCCTCCAAGATTGAACTAAAGATATGATGAACCCAGTGTCTGCTTTCAGACACTTCGGTAGCTGGTGGGGTGCCTAGAATCACATTGGAAGTTTCTTCCAGATGGTGAGAGAGAAGGCAAGCAAGAAGAAATTTAACCATCATTAGATGTTAAGGTTAAAACAATAGAGAACCTGTTTTTCTCTGCTGCCTGTAGGTGCTGCGGTGTTGAATTAAGCCAAGGCCATGATGTACTATATGTACACAGCATTTTTGTTATCAAGAAGAAAGCTGTTACTGAGTGATAGGTGACTAAGAAACATCTCATATAGAGTTAAATTTAATGTCTGACAAGTGCAATCACTTAAACTATTAAATAAAGGCATACCAAACATTTTAATTTGGAGGTTACACTTGCCTATTTGGTTTTAAACCTAGCGAGGTAGCCACAATTAATCACTGCCTTTTTATTGTTGAGGCTCTGATCCTCAGGGATCAACTGAGCTTGGGAGGAGTCTCTGGCTCTGTTAGCCTTCCTTTACCAGCTGTAGGACCTAAGACAGATTTTCAGTTATTGGTCCAAAATTTATTTTAAATGTATAGTCAAATAGAATAAATATCTTAATCACAGTTGTAAAAACTTATTTAAATTGTAAAATGAAAACCAACTTTAGTAGAAGTGAAGACAGTACAGGAAGAGATGGGTTTTATATATCAATGTATTAACGAAAGTATTGAAGAACAAAAGCAACTCCAAATAAGGAAACTAAAGCCTAGAGGGAGAAATATACTAATTAATAAAATATACTAAAGGTACAAATCAGGAAGAGTTATAGAAATATGAATATCACTGTTTGACCACAGACTTCTGAATATAAATAAACAAAAAATATTATTTTAACTCCAAATAATCTCAGCTCCTGGGATGAGGGTGGTCCTGAGATGAAGGTGACCCTAACTCACAGATTAGTGGTCGTTTCCTGTTCACTCATATCATCATGTTTATATTAGGCCTGTTGTGAGAACCTGCTGCTACAAAATGGAGAACAGAAAGAGAAATGGTGCTTTCTGTTTTCCTCTCCCCATGAACAGCCTCGCGATCCCTTAGGAGAAGAATCTGAGATAGTAGCAAAATACAGACAAAGCTAGTCACTAGCAATAAATAGTCACTTCTCTCTGGCACTGGAAAAATAAGACAGTCCCTTCCACATCACATCAAAAAGTGGCTTCTGCTTTGACTCTACCGTATCCGGAGCCATTTCATAGGCTGCAAAGTCACAAGGAATTTTCTGAAATGCTTTTTCCCCCTCATTTAGTACTATGAGCTAATTTCTTTTCTTTCTTTTTTTTTAACTGATGATATATCCATCAGAACAACTCCTTGTCAACTTTGATGTCAGACTAAAGGACAATGTTTACCAAGTTCTAAGTGCCTGACAGGGAAGTACCTATTGAAAGAGTTTTTAGTACTTAATAAATCGGTGTTTCTCAATCATCCTAATGCCACAACCCTTTAATACAGTTATTCTTATTGTGAATTTCTTTGCTTTAAAATTTTGCTACCATCATAAATCATAACATAAATATCTACATTTTCTGATTATCTTAAGTGGCCCCTATGAATGAATAATTTGTCTCTCTCAAGATTGTGACTCACAGGTTGAGAACCACTGGAGTGGATATATGCCATCAAACAAAGTTTCAAGGTTAGCTACTGTGGTGCCTGAAGAGTGCCATGCAGGCAACTGGACACCGTGATATCTCAAGAGATCTTTGCAGACAGAGTCCTCCTCAGTTGGTAACCACCTCAGCCTGAACCCTCCTATAAGCTAGAGGTCACCTCAGACAAATCCCTGTCCAGCCAAATCACTTTTCAGACAGAGTTCACCCCAGCTAAAGCCTGCCCCAGCCAGAACTGACCCCAGCCAAAGAAGACAACTTAGAGTTCATCACAACCAGAGCCCACCACAGTCAAAGCCCATCCCAGTCAAAGCCTACCCTAGCCAAAGCCCATCCCAGCCAAAGCCTACCCTAGCCAAAGCTCATCCCTGCCAGAGCCAACCCCCAGCCAAAGCCTAGCCCAACCAGAGAAGAATTCAGCCAGAGCCCTTCTTAGCCAGAACCGACCCTACTCAGAGCACTCTACTACTAGATCTTAGCAAGTCAAGTCTTTAGTTCTTGGAGATAGATAGATAGATAGATAGATAGATAGATAGATAGATAGATAGATCGATCTAGAAATATATAGATATACATGTATCTCTTTAACAATGTCATCCATCCACTAGAAAAACAACTTGGCAATACTGATTTATCAAGTTATAATTTATCTCAGTGTACCCAGGCTCATCTGATTTATACACATCATTGTAATGTATGTACCAATGCTACCTCTCAAGACATGCTTCTCACATCCTATTACAGCTGGGATTCTTCAATTAAGACTTTTAAACATCTGTGCTGTTATCCACAAATCAACATTTTAACAAAGTAGCTACATTTCTCTATGTTCTTGTTCATTTGTGGAACATTCTGATCTATAAACCTCTTTTCCAAGCCCTCATAAAAGCTGTGCAACATTTTCTTCTCTGAATGAATTTTTGAGGTTGTTTCTTTTATTTCTGTTAATTTCTCCTTTTAAAAAAGTTAGTGCTATGTCACTAAAGACAAAAAGTTTGGGTTCCTGTTTTCACGCTTGCCAGATTTTCTTCTGATTTAAAAGTACAAAGCCTCATATTTGGTTAGAATTTAAGTAGTTGATATTTTCTATTTTATTTCTTAAAACATGTTCTACAATGTTAATATATTACTTATAAATTATATTTTACTATTTATTTTTGTTATATTTTACCTGGTAAAATTAATTCCTCTAGACTTATGAGATATTTTGAATTTTCCACTAATGATATTTTCTATATGTTGTTTTTATCTGTTTCCTGAATATATTTTACCTAGAAAATATAAATGCCACCCTTCTTCTTATGAATGATAATGAGGCTATTTAAACACTATCACCTAAGAGACAAATCTCTGGGCAAGTCTAAAGGGGAGTTTATAGATTAAGTTAGTTGAGGTGGGAAGACATGCTTTGTGTCTCAATATCACCCTTCTGTACCCTGAGTTCCTGAACTAAATTTTAAAAGGAAATTTAAACAGGAAGCAATTGAACACCAATATTCATCTTCCTGCTTCTTGAATGTGGAGGCAGTGAGTCCAGGCAGCACACCATACCGCTGCTATCATGACCAGCTGTGGTAGAGCGAATCTTCAAATTGTGAACTAAAATAAACCCTCCCTTTCACACATTGCTTTTGTTAAATATTTTGCCACAGTTAGGAGAAAAGTATTAATACAGGAAGTTTACCATTACACTCCTCTCTGTCTACAGGCCTCCATGAATCACACTGCACTTGGTTAAGTATGTTACTAGTTTCAAAGATATGTACAAACGTCCTGTTTTGAGTTGCTGAGCCACATTCACAATTGAAACCATGAATTTCCAAAGTCTACATCTTAAAACTATCAGTGAACAACCCAAAATCACATGCACAAAGTATTCAAAATTGTTATTTTTATCTCATCAGGAAACTCCCACAATTTAACATGTTTATAAACATGCTGATGAAAAAAGAAATGTGGTTTGAAATTGAACTAATTTGTAGAAAGAAAGATGTTTGCTTACAAGTTACAAAGAAATAGGAGGACGGCCTAGAGAGATGACCCAGGAAGGAAAACACCCACTAGACAGTGTGAGGACGAGAATTTAGGTTCACAGAATGAGCATATATTAGGACAAGGTAGTGGGTATCTATAATCCCAGGGTTGTTAATGGGATAGGAGTTAGAGACAGGAAAATTCCCCTCAGCTAGTCTGGCTTATGAGGTAATGAACCTCAACAACCATCATCATCACCATCACCACCACAACCATCACCACCACAACCACTACCACCACAACCACCACAACAACCACCACAATCACCACCACTACCATCACAACAACAACCATCACAATCACAACCACCACTACCACAACAACACACACACAGTAAATCAATCAACCAATCAAAAAAATAAGACCAAGAACACAACACTAATTTATTGCATGCCACTTGCAGCTCAGTAATGTCCTCTATGATCTCCCCTGAACTCATGCATGCATCTAATGTCTTTTCTGATAAAACTCTTCAATGTAGCTCTGATACTATAAGCATGATATTTTCTAACTCTAATGATAGATGGATTGGCATCCACAATGTTGACAACAATGTAACTATTTATCAAAAGCTGTAAGGCTCTCTATAAACAGACAGACAGACAGATAGATCAATAGATAAATCGAATTACTTACTGAACATAAAATGCCCTTGCGAACTAGACATTCCCAAATAAATGTGGTTTAGCAAATAGAAACTATGGGATTTTTGTTAGAATTCATGGACCTGGAGTCAGTGAACCTGCCCAGCTCTAACATGAAAACCCAGAAGTAGAGATGATTGTTTTCTGCCTCTATATGTGAGAAGATTGAAAATCATTCAGCAAAGAAAAGGCTCTATGGGTTGAACAATAAAGTTCTTAAAGGTTCCATAGATGAGATGAGGAGGCTATGGATCCAGGAGTCAGGCTTACTGAAACAAAAGAGCAACTGATACAGGAGCCAATATTAGTGAAATAATAATAGAAGAGAAATTTAGTGTACTGTTGGTATTATTGAGTTATTCACATTCTCTGTAAACAGTGGGTAATTGAGTGTAATTTGTTTTTCGCTTCAAGCTCTATTTAAAAAGTCCTTTAAAGATTTAAAAATGTGAACCCTGTTTCAGTAAATAAGAGAAAATCTTATAAAGCTATAAAGTACTTAACTAAAAAGAAAAAGACAGAAAGCATTAGGAGACAAAAACAGGAGCAAAGTGAGAGCTAATTTTGACCTTCAACTTGACTGGATTAAGACATGCCCAGGCAGTTGGTGACATTCCTCTGCAGGAGTCTGTGAGAGGGCTCCCAGAGAGGCTTAGATTCCCAGCAATCTATGCTAGTCAGCACACTGACCCCCTGGGGGGTTTCTAATGTGATGGCATTATTGGGAGACAGTGAGAGGTATGACTGTTTGGAGTAAATATGTCAGTGAAGGCATTCTTAGACACAATATCTTTCCTTGGTTCTTTCCTGTCCCACTCTTCTTCCAGCTTCACAAAAAGACTTTTTTCCATATGCTTGAACTGATATGATGGTCTACCCAAGTATATAACCCCCCCCAAAGTGGACAAAATTCTGGGAAAGAGCAATCAAAAATAAGTAATGTCTCCCCTTTAGGTTATTTTGTCAATGACTTTGTCACAGTAATATGAAGAATAACGACACTATACAAACAGATATCAAACAGCAGCTGGGTTCCATGGAGCTTATCAAAGACAAAATTAAGTCTCTTGGTATTCTGTCAATCAGAAAAGGTTCAGTATACATTTATAGAATTTACAGAATCTGTTCTTTTATATGGTGACTCTACTACACTAAAAATTCTTGTGGTTTTATGCTTCTAAAAGGAATGGTAGAGAGAAAGTGAGTTCAGGTAGAGACAGAGCCTTTGGGCTCTGTGACACTGTGACAATAGCATTACTATATCTTTCTACTCTTCATATTTTGCAAGCAAATGAGCCTGCTTGTTGATGATACTGTGGTTTCCACATGTATTTTAAATGTTTTCTAATTATCAATTCCTCTAGATTTTGCTTAAGAAAACAACTTCACCAAAGGATATGAAACAGAGTTTTACAAATTTCTCTCTTTTCAAACCAGTGTTTTCAAAGGGTTAATGAGAAGCAAGTTCATTGTCTTTGAGTAACTGTTTCTCAGTTGCCAGATCCAATAGGAAAGTGCAGAGAGCACAGACAGGCTGTGATATTCTTAAACAGAGCTTTGATGTTGAGGGCTGAGCTGAATGAATCTGGCTGTTTTCCTTCTGGGCATAGGAGATTCAGCCATTCTGTCAAAACATTCTGCCCTCTAGACAATATGGTGAAAAAAAGAGAATTAGCCAGTGTCCCTTTCTAAAAGAGCTCTAAAGACATTTTAATAAGCACAATGCACAGTGGAAAGTGATATTATATAAGAAGTCTTTTTAAAATACTATGGTAGTTCACAGAAGGCAAAAAGTCTTTTGGCTAGGAGATTCCTGAGACATGATCACAGTTACGAAAAAGATACAGACGTGTAAAAATAAAGATGAGAATTTTAGACTCATAATAGAGCGTGATCAAGAACATCACTTTTTTCATTTGGCTAATTAGATTTTTTTGAGTCAGTAAAAAAAATTAAAAATTTCCAATAAAAGTTCTTCTTGTACTAAAAAGTCTTAATAAAACCTGCAATATCAGTGAAAATTCTAACATCACAAGATTCTATTGAAATTTTTCACTAGAAATTTCTCATTTAATCATAGATATAAAAATTTTTTTTTACAGGTTTGCTAGTTGTTAAAAAGTACAGGGCTCATAAGAATTTTTTGATCTTGTGTCTCACTTCTAGGATTAGAAAGTGGCTGGCTTTCCAAAGATCAATAAAGAGCTCCTTGTGCCTTCAGTGAAGAGTGTCTCCACTTTTGTTCATGTTCTTTCTAGTTCTCCAATCCAGCACTGCATGTCTTTTAAAAAGTCCTGTTTGCACTTGAAGTCTCCATATGAACATGAGCACTTGACTGTAAATAGACCAAACGGAAGAAAGCAGACTTCTGCCTCACCTCTGCAGCCCCATCACTGTGGCTTTTCTGGGTGTTGAACTGAGCCCCTTTGATGCTGTCCAGCAGATACTGAGTATCTGTTTCGAAAATGCTGCCTCCATGACAAGAGATGGCTATAATTTCAAATTAGTGTACATATATACACTTACTGACAGAATGGTAGAAATCTAAATTCAATAAACTTTTTTGTTTTGTTTCAATCTATTAAAATACTTCTAAGCATGTATTTTCAAAGATTAGAATGTCATGATTTTTACTAATGTGTTAATTTTTGTTGTTTTTGCTCTCTTTAGCAAAGTCATCAGAACCAACAATTGTGTTACTAAAAGTTCACACAGTTCAACAAGCTCCTACTAACTTGTCCATAAATTGAAATAGGTCAGACCAATAAGTAACATCTGAAACCTTATTTTCCCATTGATATTTCTCGATAAAACTTGTTTTTGACTCTTGGTGAAATATCTTGAACTCTTTAGAGATTGTTTCCATATTTTCAATTAAATTTATTCTGATTAAAACATATTTGAAAAGATTTAATATGCAATTTTTATAGTTATATAAAAATGTAAAAGATGCTTTGAATTCAGAAGGAAATACTTTAAAGTACTGTCATAACCATGATGAATTCAAATTATGTTTTGGTAAATATTTTCAAGACCTTTCCAGAAGGAATAACTATGGCATGAAAGTTCATTACCTAGAGAATTATCTCAAAATTGAAAATATGCAATCATGCATCACTTAATGAAAGAAAAATGCTTCTAAGAAACTGGTCTCCAGGTAATTTTGATATTGTATGAACAAAATAGAATGTAATGACACATACTAAGCATTACTATCCCCTTACTTGGTTATATATACTCTTATAAAATCAGTGTCATATAAAGACTCTGTCATTAATATGTGACATATGATTGTATAAATAATGTTTGCTTTATTGTTCACCGTGGTTTATTGTAATTAAATGATCATAGTAATTATTGATAACATTACTCTATGATCTATAATTTTTGTTGTTAAAAAAAGGTATCCAAATAACTAGACAGGATAAACAAGCCAACGTAATCATTCTCTTAAATATTTCCATTAACATGTTTTTTTTATTAAATAATTAATAAATAACATGAACTATAATTTCTGGCAAATTAAGGCCAAGTAAGGAAATATATAATCTTGTATATAATGGTAACTACTAAATTTTTAGAAACACAGTAATTTAGATAAGTTTGAATGAAGTAGAATGTTCCTGTGGATTCTGGTGAGATGTTGGCATGGTTAACACAACTATAAACATAGACGGTTGCATGGACACAAAAATAAGAGCTGAGATCTGGCTTGAATGTCATCACAGTCACTCATTGAAAGCATGTGGAAATGTGGGGAAACGTTCATCTCTAAGGTAAACAAACAAGAGAACAGAGAGGAGTTTTCTGAAAGACAGGAGAAACCCAGTACCAAAAAGGATAAAGCTTTATTAAGAACAAGAAAAGAATGATAATTGGAGTATTACTTAATTACTGTAAAGCCTTAATTCATCCTTAGTGGACAGAAGTGTCCTTTGTGGACAAGTTAACTTCACTTATGTATGTTTACTCTCTACCGAATATTGGGGTTTATGCTAATATTGAAGTGTGTGTGTGTGTGTGTGTGTGTGTGTGTGTGTGTTTATGTGTGTGTGTGTGTGTGTACAAAGTTCTCTGTATGAGGGTCAGAAAACAACTTCTAAGAGTCAGTTGCCTCCTTCTACCACATAGATTTCAGGTATTGAACTTTGGTTGTCAGGCTTGATGGGAAGCAAGTGCCCTTACCATCCACACAAGTTCACCAGACCCTGGTTGTAATTCTTTAGTATATAGAATGATTGCTGTTTTAAAATTGATACTAAGTAATTATCATTTTTAAAATTCTTAAAATTTTAAGTTATAAAATTATAAGTCTCAAATTCAAAAGAAAACTCAAGCAAATTTCAACCAGTGTACACGGAAAAGGCTCAGCAATCACTGGCAAGCAATAATAGAGTCACCAGTTATTCAGAGATTTGGCATTTTGAAGAAAATATAAGTGATCCAAATTTTTTTCCACTCTGTTTGGCAAAATGCACCTCCCATTTCTTAAATAATTGCTTTGGAAAACATTCCTTTTGACAGCCATGTAAAAATGCATAGAAATGGCACCCAGATTTTTTTATATAGTAAATTCTAAAACTGTGATGAAATCCAAAATGAAGTGTGTTTTATTGAACTAGAAGCTAGGAGCATATTAGCTATTTACTTATGCAAATAAATACTTAATAACAGATTACAAACAGCTCTGGTGGAGATAGCTTATTGCCATAACCATTTTCATACAGTTTAGTATCCATAAGAATATATTGTTCCCAGGGAGTATTATGTTTTATTTATACCCAACTCTTCAATGTCTACGAGAATGTCATCATGATATAAGGATTTAGTAGGAGATGTACATGGCTGGACTACACAGCTTAATTAATGTAGAGTTAAAAATAAAATAATACCAAACATTTAATATCAAAATAATAGAAAATAGGAAAGAAATAAAGATAGTTTCAATCTATTGTCACAGAAAGTGTACATTCTCTGAGGAGTTTATAGTATATTGAAAGTATGAAGTTTAGGGTGATTTTATATTTGATATATAAAACAATTCATGTCTTTGGGGGATTGTGAGTATATGAAAACTAGAACTATTTTTTTATACGTGCAAGATCCTATAGACCATTAACAGTGAAAATAACACTATCCCAACTTTTGATTTTATAACAAAGAAAAGAAATATTGCTTAGCATGTGCAACGTTGGTAAGGTTTAGTTTTGAAAATCTTTCTTGCTGAGCAGCTTTAGAAATAAATTTGAGTCTCATTCATCTGATGGAAGTATTTCTTTTTCATTGTTATAATTACAAAGGCAGTACAGTACACAATGACGTCCCATTTTTGAAGTGGAATTCTTGAAGCATTTTTGATACAGCAGTGAGATACAGTAAGACATGGGCTTTAACATAGTGTCTCTGATGGACTCTTAGCTTCCAGTAAGTTCTCAGGGTCTTGCAAACAAGAAGACACTCACTATTCACTAACAGAGTTGCTGAAAGAATATTGTGAGCATGTACTTCGTTGACTTACTTTAAACTACAGTGTGATAACCTAGAAGTGATAAAGAGCATGAGAGACCCTGCTAGAAGTGATGAAGAGCAGGGTTGACCCTGCTAGAACTGATAAAGAACAGGCAGATAAGATGACGATATATCCTCTGCTCTAAACAATGTCGGAACATGTTCCTTAATTAATATGTATCTCTTCTGTCTCTTTGAACATCTAAAAGAGCAGAGCTTCAGGAAGCACACAAGATCAATCCCACCTCCATTCAGATGAAAAGACAGATCACCCTCCAGCTGCTTTCTCATCCTCAAATAAAACCTAATCATCACCATAGGATAATGGTAGTGGTATAGATTATAACCAAGTTCAGACGTGACACTGTTATTTTTTTGTTTCAGAATCTTTATTTTTTTTTTTTGGAGAGGAAAGAGTTTATTTCATCTTATATCTTACAGTACATTATGAATGGAAGTCATGACAGGAAATCAAATATGAACTTGGAGGCAGGCGCTGAAGAAGAGGTCATGTATAGTTCTTTTTGTTTCTACTTGGTTAATTTCAGTCCTGAGTTTGATTATTTCCTGCCTGTTACTCCTCTTTGGTGTGCTTGCTTCTTTTTGTTCGAGAACTTTCAGGTGTTCTGTCAAGCTGCTAGTGTATGCTCTCTCCAGTTTCCTTTTGGAGGCACTCAGAGCTATGAGTTTTCCTCTTAGCACTGCTTTCTTTGTGTCCCATAAGTTTGGGTATGTTGCTCCTTCATTTTTATTAAATTCTAAAAAGTCTTTAATTTTGTTCTTTATTCCTTCCTTGACCAAGTTATCATTGAGTAAGGAGTTGTTCAGCTTCCATATGTATGTGGACTTTCTGTTGTTTTTGTTGTTTTTGAAGATCAGCCTTAGTCCATGGTGATCTGATAGGATGCATGGGATTATTTCAATCTGTTGAGGCCTGTTTTGTGACCAATTATATGGTCAGTTTTGGAGAAGATACCATAAGTTGCTAAGAAGAAGGTGTATTCTCTTGTTTTAGTATGAAATGTTCTATAGATATCTGTTAAAACCAGCCCATCACTTCTGTTAGTTTTACTGTGTCTCTGTTTAGTTTGTTTCCATGATCTGTCCATTGCTGAGACTGGGGTGTTGAAGTCTCCCACTATTATTGTGTGAGGTGCAATGTGTGCTTTGAGCTTTAGTAAAGTTTCTTTTATGAATGTGGTGCCCTTGCATTGGGAGCATAGATGTTCAGAATTGAGAATTCTTCTTGGTATATTTTTCCTTTGATGACTATGAAGTGTACTTCCCTATCTTTTTTGGTAACTTTTATTTGAAAGTCCATTTTATTCTGTGATAGAATGGCTACACCAGCTTGTTTCTTGGGACTATTTGCTTGGAAAATTGTTTTCCATCTTTTACTCTGAGATAGTGACTGTCTTTTTGTCACTGAGGTGTGTTTCATGTATGTAGCAAAATGCTGGGTTCTTTTTACATGCCCAGACCATTAGTCTATGTCTTTTTATTGGGAAATTGAGCCCATTGATGTTAAGAGATATTAAAAAATAGTGATTGTTTCTCCCTGTTATTTTTGTTGTTAGAGATGGAATTATGTTTGTGTGGCTATCTTATTTTAGGTTTATTGAAAGAAGATTACTTTCTTGCTTTTTCTAGGGTGTAGTTTCCCTCCTTGTGTTGAATTTTTCCCTCTATTATCCTTGTAGGGCTGGATTTGTGGAAAGATACTGTGAAAATTTTGTTTTGTCATGTAATATCTTGGTTTCTCCATCTATGATAATTGAGAGGTTTGCTGGGTATAGTAGCCTGGACTGGCATTTGTGTTCTCTTAATGACTGTATGATATCTGCCTAGGATATTCTAGCTTTCATAGTCTCTGGTGAGAAGTCTGGTATTTTTTTGATAGGTCTTCCTTTATATGTTACTTGATCTTTTTCTCTTACTGCTTATAATATCCGTTCTTTGTTTTGTGCATTTGGTGTTTTGACTACTATATGTAGAGAAGAATTTCTTTTCTGGTCCGATCTATTTGGAGTTTTGTAGGCTTCTTGTACATTTATGGGCATCTCTTTCTTTAGGTTAGGTAAGTTTTCTTTTATAACTTTGTTGAAGATATTTACTGGCCCTTTAAGTTGGGAATCTTCACTCTCTTCTAAGGATCCTATTATTCTTAGGTTTGTTTCTTCTCATTGTGTCCTGGATTTACTGGGTGGTTTGCGTTAGGAGCTTTTTGCATTTTGCATTTTCTTTGACTGTTGTGTCAATGTTTTTTATGGTATCTTCTGCACCTGAGATTCTCTCTTCTATCTCTTGTATTCTGTTGGTAAGGCTTGCTTCTATGACTCCTGATCTCTTTCCTAGTTTTCTATCTCCAAGGTTGTCTCACTTTTTGATTTCTTTGATTCTATTTCCATTTTTAGATCCTGGATGGTTTTGTTTAATTCCTTCACCTGTTTGGTTGTGTTTTCTTGCAGTTCTTTAAGGGATTTTTGTGTTTCCTCTTTAAGGGCTTCTACCAGTTTATCTGTATTCTCCTCTATTTCTTTTGGGGAGTTATTTATGTCCTTCTCAATGTCCTCTATCATTATCATGAGATGTGACTTTAAATCAGAGTTTTGCTTTTCTGGTATATTGAGGTATCCAGGGCTCACTGTGGTGGGAGAACTGGGTTCTGAGTATGCCAAGTAGCCTTGATTTCTGTTGTTTATGTTCTTGCCGTTACCTCTTGCCATCTGAATATCTCTAGTTTTAGCTGGTCTTGCTGTCTCTGACTGTGGCTTGTCCCTCCTGCAAGCCCATGAGTCAGTACTCCTGGGAGACCAGTTTTCTCCAGGATGAATTTAGATATGGAGAGCTATGGCACAGGGTCAGCTCCGAGGTGCAGATAGAAAACTAAATGATCCTATCCCGGTCTGCTCCTTGGTTCCTGTGTCCTAATGACTCTGGGCTGGTTTCTCTTGGGCCAGGAATTTGAGCAGAAGTGGTGGTGTTACCTGTGCTCACAGCTGTGCCAGCACTCCTGGAAGACCAGCTCTCTCCTGGTGATATTTGTGTATGGAGTGCTGTGGAATAGGATCAGCTCTGGGTGCAGACAGAAACTAGAAGTGACACTATTATTTTTTAAATAACATTTTATCAACTCCTTGAGAATTTCATACCTGTAAACAATATATTTTGATCATATGTACTCCATACCCTTTGTCTTTCACACTCCACTGAATCCAATTTGTGCTGCTCATATATGTATGGGCATCTACCAGATCATGGTTGATTTACAAAGGGCCACATCCCTAAAGAAAAGATTGATTGTAGTAGCTATAAACTGTCAATACCCTTTCAGATAGAAGTAGGTACCAATAAACCCATCCCTCTCTATACAAAATCCTGATTGGCTTGAACATGTGCAGATCTAATGAAGGCAACCCCAGCCGCTGTGAGTTCATGGGTACAGCAACATTCCCATGTCCCCCAAATGTTGTCTGTCCCTAGTAGCCCCTGACCTCTATATCTTAGAGTCTACTTCTTTTTTAAATTTTTATTGGTTATTTTATTTACATTTCAGATGTTATCCCCCTTCCCAGTTTTCCCTCACAAACCCCTATCCCCTCCTCCCACACCCTGCCTCTATGCAGGTGCTCCCCCACCCACCTACCCACTCCTGCCTTAGTGACCTAGCATTCCCCTATCCTGAGTCATCAAGCCTCCACTGGACAAAGGGATTCACCTCCTAATGATGCCAGATAAGACAATCTTCTGTACATATGCAGCTGGAGCCATAGGAACCCCTTGTGTACTATTTGATTGGAGGTTTAGTCCATGAGACTGGGGGGGGAGGGGTGGTCTAGTTGGTTGATATTGTTGTTCTTCCTATGAGGTTACAAACCCCTTCAGCTCCTACAGTCCTTGTCCTAACTTCCCCATTGGGGTCACTCTGATCAGTCCAGTGTTTGGCTGTGTACATCCACATCTGTGTTGGTCAGGATCTGGCAAAGCCTCTCTGGAGACAGCAGTATCAGGCTCCTGTCAGCAAGCACTTATCGGCATCTGCAATAGTGTCTGGGTTTGGTATCTGCATGTAGGATGGATTCCCCCGGTGGGGCAGTCTCTGGATAGTGCTTCAGTGTCTGCTCCACTCTTTGTCCCTGTATTTCCTTTAGACAGGCACAATTCTGGGTTAAAATTCTGGAGATGGGTTGGTGGCCCCATCCCTCAACCAAAGGAGCATGTCTAACTTCTGGATATGGTCTCTGCAGGTTGTTCCTCCCCTTTGTGGGGTATTTCAGCTAATGTCATCCCCATGGGGTCCTGGGGGATCTTGAATTCCTGGCATCTGGGACTTTCTGGTTGCTACACCCAGTTCTCCATCCCCCGTTGCTACACACCTCTGTTTAATTTCCTGACCCTCTGTGCATCTCCTCCATTTCCTCCCATACCTGATTCTTTCCCTCTTTTCCCCTCCCCCACTTCCTCCCAAGTCCCTCCCACCCTCTACTTCCCTTGATTATTTTGTTCCCTGTCTAAGTAGTACTGAAGCTCCTACTCTTTGGTCTTTCTTCCTCTTGAGCTTCATGTGGTTCATGCGTTATATCGTGGGTATTTCACATGCTCTTTGCCTAATATCCACTTATCAGTGAGTACATACCGTGTGTGGGTTTTTGTGACTGAGTTATCTCACTCAGAATGATATTTTTGAGATCCATCAATTTGCCTGCAAATTTCATGAAGTCACTGTTTTTAATAGCTGAGTAGTATTCTATTGTGTAAATGTATCACACTTTCTGTATCCATTCCTCTGTTGAAGGACATGTGGATTGTTCCCAGCTTCTGGCTATTATAAATATGGCTGCTACGAACATAGAGGAGCATGTGTCCTTATATGTTGGAGCATCTTCTGGGTATATACTGGCATAGCTGGGTTCACAGGTAGTACTATGTCCAATTTTCTGAGGAACTGCCAGACTGATTTCCAGAGTGGTTGTACCAGCTTGCAATCCCACCAGCAATGGAGGAGTGTTCCTCTTTCTCCACATCCTTGCCAGCATCTGCTGTCATCTGAGTTTTTTATCTTAGCCATTTTGACTCGTGTGAGGGTCGTTTTGATTTGCATTTCCCTGATGACTAAGGATGTTGAACACTTCTTTAGGTGCTTCCCAGCCACTTGAGTTTCCTCAGTTGAGAATTCTCTGTTTATCTCTGTTCCCCATTTTTAATAGAGTTAGTTCTCTGGAGTCTAACTTCTTGAGTTCTTTGTATATATTGGATATTAGCCCTCTATCAGATGTAGAATTGGTAAAGATCTTTTCTCAATCTGTTGGTTGCCGTTTTGTCCTATTGACAGTGGGTGTCCTTTGCCTTATAGAAGCTTTGCAATTTTATGAGGTCTCATTTGTCGATTATTGATCTTAGAGCATAAACCACTGGTGTTCTGTTCAGAAAAATTTTCCCTATACCTATCTGTTCGAGGCTCTTCCCCACTTTCTCTTCTATTAGTTTCAGTGTATCTGGTTTTATGTGTAGGTTCTTGATCCACTTGGACTTGAGCTTTGTACAGGGTGATAAGAATGAATCAATTTGCAATCTTCATGTTGATCGCCAGTTGAACCAGCACCATTTGTTGAAAATGCTGTCTTTTTTCTACTGGATCATTTTAGCTTCTTTGTCAAAGATCAAGTGACCATAGGTATATGGGTTCATTTCTGGGTCTTCAGTTCTATTCCATTGATCTACTTGCCTGTCACTGTACCAATACCATGCAGTATTTATCACTATTGCTCTGCAGTATAGCTTGAGGTCAGGGATGGTGATTCCCCCAAATGTTCTTTTATTGTGTTCTAGTTAGGACAACCATGGCTAGGATGAAACACCATGACCAAAGCAAGTTGGGGAGGAAATGGATTATTTCAGCTTACACTTCCAGATAACAGTCCATCACTGTGGGAAATCGGAGCATGAACTTGTGGGTTCCTGTTCTGGAGAACATCCAACGATGGTCTCCAGCCCTGCCTGGTGTGGGGGTCCAGGCCAAGGGGACAGAGTGCGAGCTGGGAGGGGAGATCCTCTCTGCTGCTGCCTCTGCTCGCTTCTCTGCTGTCGCTGCCCAGTAACTCCCAGGCGCTGCACCAGTCCCTCTGCACTGAGCTGGTTCTGTGCTGGGCCGGTGAGTTGCAGGCTAGCTAGCAAGGAGGGGAGGGTCCCAAAGAGCCTTCAGGTCCTCAGGAAGTAGATCTTTTCCCAAGTGTTACAGCTCTTCCGACAGAAACTCTCAGACACCAGGCTGATTCTCGAACACCTTGACTTCTCCTGAATAGAGTCCTTATATCAGTTTCTGGGTGGGTTAGGGTCTGGCAGCAGATAACTCCTATTGGCTTAGTCTGAGAGCTTGAAGATACCTCATCTACATGTGGGAGAGCCTGAGGCACTATTCCTATGTGACTGATGGCCATAGACCTCTCTGTGGGAGGTAGGAGTTAATGCAGAGGTTATGGATAAGTGCTGCTTACTGGACTGTTCCAAGTGGCTTACTTAGCCTGTTTTCTTATGAAGCCAGGATCATGTGCCAATGCATAGTATCACAACGAGCTGGGCCCTCCCATTGAGCTAGGCCCTCCCTCATCAATCACTACGTAAGAAGAAACTACTTTACAGGCTTTCATATAGACAGATCTTATTGAAACATTTCATCAATTGGGTTTTCCTTCTCTTTGATGACTCTAGCCTGAGTCAAGTTATCATAAACTTAGCCAGCACGGTGAGTGATATGGAAATCCCATTACAGCTGAGCCTTTTCTGTTTCTTGTTCTCTGCTCTTTAACCAGTTGTGAATTTCTGTGTTAACTCCCATCCACTACAAAAAAGAAGGTTCTCTGGTGAGGAATGGAAGGAAGCTTCATTCATCTTTAGGTAAAAACACATCTTTAGAGAGAAATTTGGTGCTTTGTCCATTTAGCAAAATCATAGTAATCTTTTCATGTCTGAGGCTAATAAGATCCCAAACCATGGTTTGTGGTATCAGATATGCATGTTTGCCTTAAGGAATGAGCCTTAAGGGCAAGAATAAAGAGATTTATTATTGTCATAATCTTCATACCACTAATGCACTCACAGGCATAGCTTTCCAAGACCAGTCTTTATTTTGGATGACAGCACTCATAGTTTGGAATGACTGTTGATGACATTTGTCCCTTAGTGACCTACATAGCATATCCTATTCTGCTACTATGAAAGCTGGTCCCCAAGATGAAAGCTTCTTGACTTCCTCATATCATGTGGCAAAGTGTGTGATGTCTTCAGAGATAGGCTCTTACCATTCATTTCTGGTAGGCAACCAAGAGTAAGGACAAGAACCTGCACTTTTCTGAGGATCTTTTGGAAATCATTAGCTAAAAACTGAAGAGTATGTATCTCACACCTGGTACTGTGCTATTTATTGGGCAACAAATGTATTCTGGGAATATTATTGTTGCCTGTGTAAAATCAAGTTTAATGAACTTATATACAAATACATAAATGTATATAAATAATAGAATAAGAGTTAAATGGTTTCCATATGTCCTTTTCAAATTACCTTAGTGTTAGTGCCTTCTCTTTCACTTCCTTCTCTAACCTGCCCTTCCATCCATCTCCTTTCCCACATATACCTCTCTTCCAATTATCCTGTTCCCTTTCCACCTATCATCCACCCAATGTATATCTCTTATCCACTTTTCCCCTCCATCTCTCCTATGTTCTACTATCCTTCCTCCATTAAGATCTTTCTTCACTCTGAACACTGCTGCCCCTTTCTAGTTTCCTGACTTTTCTAGATACTCCAAGGTATACACAAAACTAAAGACTCTGTGCTAATATCCACACATAAATGAGGACATGTGACATTTGTCTTTCTGGGTCTAAATTGGGTCTAAATTGGTTCATTTAGAAAATTTGTTCAAGTTCCATATGTTTACTTGAAATTTTTCATAGTTTTCTTTTCTGTGGAATAAAATTTCTTTGTGAATAGTAGCCCATTTTCATTATCTATCCACCAGTTAATAGACATTTGGTCTGTTTTCACCTCCTAGCTGCTGTTAAATGAGCACGAATGAGCTTGTGTCTCTGTAGTAGATATAGTTTTATCAAAAATGTCTAGGACATTGGCAAAGTAAAACTCAATTATATATAGGGATAAACTAAAAATATAACCACTTTATATTTTTACTTCATATTTGTACAATGACCTAAGATTAAGAGTGTGAGCCTTGGAAGGTCTGATGCCTTATAATCCAAAAATTACACTTCTTGGTATTTATACAAATGAGTTGAAAACTTATGCTCACAGAAGATTTTCACACATAGACATTTATATCAAGTTATAATTACCAGAACATGAAAGTAACTGAGATGTGCTTCAACAGATGAGTGGATCAGTAAATATTACAATCTGACAATAAGGTATTATTCAAAAAGAGTTATTCTATCAAGTCTTAAAATGACATGGATTATAAATTAAAATGAATAGTTTTAGGAAGTCAACCTAGGTAGACAACATGCTGAATAATTCCAGCCATACAATATTGCAAAAAAGGTAGATGATTCTTTGTTTCCAGAGTTTAGCCAGTTTGCAATCAGTGGTAAAAGGGTTTAAATAAAAGATAGAGCACAGATGATTATTAGGATAATGATAACAATAAAGGGATGACCATGTCACTAAACATATGTCTAAACTGGGAGGATGTACAGTGCCTAAGGTAATACCTAAGGCAAACATGATCTCTGTGGCTTTGTTGTGTTCAGGCATACTCATTAATGAGAGGAAACTCTGGTGGGGAATATTTATAACATGAGAGTACTGTATATGTGCGTAGTAGGGGTGTGTGAGGAGTTGAGTTGTCAGGGAAATCTCCATACCTTCCTCTTACTTTTACTGTTAACCTAAAACTGCTCTAAAATAGTAAATATTTTTAAAAAGTGTTTGATGTCCAAGAATAACACATATTCTATGTATTGTGTTATCTTTGGTCAAACATCATAATGGACCAGTACATAAATGTATTTCTAGTACAGTTATGCTTTACATATTTGAATCTATTGTTACCTAATACCAATGACATACTAGAATCAAACAGCTTCCTTTAAATTTCTCCATCTCCCCACCCCTCCTAGCCCCATCAAATTTCACAAGTAGTTTGCTTTGTCAGGAACAAAACATATGTGCACACACACACACACAAAAAGAGAAATAAAGACAGACAGACAGACAGACAGACATTTCACCTGTTCAGTCAATATTCATCTTTCAGATCTCATCTTGACTGCCAATCCAGAATCTATTAGGTCCCCTAAAGTATTTGCAGGACTCAACGTCTCTATAGTAACTTCAAATTCAATAGCTTCTACAATTTCCATGGCGCTCCTTGAGTTGTAAGTAAAGACTCACTAATATAGAAGTATTTTTCTTCTTGCTTTGCTTCCATTTTGGTGAAAGAACTTCATGTTCCACCTAAGATGCAGGGAAAGGTCTCTGGAATTGTGCTTCTTGGCATGCTGTTCAACTTCTACCTTGTCACACACATAGACATGGTGATAGTGTATTACTTAACCTCTGCATATTAGTATTTTGAAATAACAATGGCATCTTTGTAATTACTCAGTAAATACTTTTTAGATGAAACTAAGCAGTTTGGCCCAGTTTCTATAGTGCTTTGATTTCTTCACAAGTCATTTTCTGGTTCCTCTTTTACAAAGTAGCTGACCAATCTTGCTATTATAAAAAATAAGTTAAAAATTAGCATTCTGTTTCATTATTATATTGTGTAAGAAGGTCTAAGAGGGGCAAGTCCTTCCAAGACCCTGATTTCAGTTTGCTACACTCCCGAATGTTTTTAGATTTATGTTCATGATTAAACATTTTCAGAATCCTATTTTTAGTCAACTGCATTGGTATTTCCTACAAATGGTATTCTGTACCAACTGAAAGCAGCACAAAACGGAAAAGGAAACAAAGGCTCTGACATTTAGCCCTGAGTGCCAGGCTTGCTTGTCATTAGTAAACAGAGGCTCTTTTTGTTAATTCTGTATCCAGAAATTGTGACCTTTGCCTGTTACTCACTGATGGCTTTAGGCTTACATTGTTTGTATGGTTCCTTCCTGAACATTCATCCTCCTCATTTTTACTTTATTTTTTCACTTACAAATCACTTGATTTTTATCTAGATAAGATAACCTACGTTATCCCTAATCTTTATTGACATTTGAAGTAAGTATCTAGCAGAAATGTAAAATAGCTCAAAACTCTCAACCCTGCCATTACACTCTCAGATTTTCCTTACATTCTTTCTTTGTAAACAAAATAGAGACATTACAGGTAAACTCCAAGCTCCTAATTGTAAAACTTATTGTTACTCTGTATTTACTAACTACAGTCATGTGAGTCTCCCATGACTATCAAGTTATGTGCATTTCTTAAGTGCCTTGATGGCATTTTCCTTCAATTTCCAATGGTATCCAGGCGCCTACATTTAACTCAAATAGAGTCTCCATTGTGAAAATTACCCTGGACAATTCACCTACTTGCTAAAACCTGTATTTAACTCCAAAATGATATCTCAGAATTCATGTGCCTGTTTGTAGACAGTGTGTACAGCAGAGTTGGGGGGGGGGGGGAATTTGAAGCCATCTCCCGTACATTATAGCTGTGGCTTCCGAAGGCTATGCTTTGATTTTCTGATTTTACTTCTCTTCTCTAAACAGGCAGATCTCAGTTCCACTGGACTTAATGCCACATTGTCCCCACTGTGTGCTCTTCTTGGCTACTTTTCTGTTTAACATGGACCCCCAACACAATGCTGAAATCCTGTCTAGTGCTGTGCAAAAATAATGCCTATGCAATGACTATGGAAATGCACAGATGAACCAAGTATGCTCCAGGCAACAGTCTGGTGCTCTCTGGGCTGGAGCAGACACAGAGTCGGTCTGCTCCCGTCCTGTTGAGAAACTGAATCCTGAGTCATCCAGGAGCCACTGCACTC